>NC_091751.1:60015865-60355865 GCF_043380555.1 Nothobranchius furzeri | reverse complement strand
TAGTTGGACCACCTTGCTCTTTTCTGAAACCAGCCTCTAATTAAAGGTTTTACTTTCGGAGGCGTTGCCATATTTGTGACACCTGTACATACGACAGGAGAATAATTGGCTCGGAAGCTTTGTTAAGGCTTGTAACACTTTCTGACAGCAACTACTATTTTGAGGGAATTGTTTATTTTTCCCTTCTCAGTCTCTCTTCCACAACCCATTACTGTACATCAAAGCGGCGATGACACGGCATGCTGACAGATAAAGCGTGCTCCACCACTTCACTTTGACAGCATTTTGCACTGGATCCTCCTCAGAAATAATATTTGTCCTGAATATTATTTCAAGCTAAAGTATGGGGCCGTTAAAACTGGGAGATGCATTTGTTTTAATCCCACGTGGGCCCTGATCTCATCATCTTGTCAAATTCACTGAACAAGATTGTATGCAGATGTGCTGAGATCAGTTCTGCATGCTCACAACCACTCTGGACACAACGAGAGCGCAGACATGTACGCGTTTCCTCCAGGAGGGAAACTCATGGGCACACACAAAAACAGAACCATCCATCTGCTATATGTGCTGAGGTTACTTGTCATGCCTCATTGCAACAGTAATACTGTCGGGTGGGATAGATTGTTTGTAGGTGTATGAGTCCTCCTTACCCCCAGAGCCCCACGCGCTGTTGGCGTTACCATTTCTCATACCTCGACTCCGGCGCCGACTGCGGTTCGGGTCGGTGTAAAAGGCCAGCTGAGGCTCGCTGTCTGCCTCCGTCCCAGAGTCCCCGTCTGGGTTCAAGAAAGTTGAACCCGCTGTTGGATTCACACAAAAATACACCTTCAATGACGAAGGAAAAAAGGAAAAGATGGACCAGTGGTGGAGGCGTATTCCTTCTGTTCCCTTTTCGTGTAAAGGTTTTATCTGTTTCATCCATTTGCATCCTGTCCTGACTCCTGCTTCACCTTGAGCTGATTAATTTTACGAGTCGCTTAAAGACTCATTTTAATCGTCTGGCTTTCACCTAATCTGTTTGGTAACTGTTTTAACTGATTTTAATAGTTTTTATTTTTGTTTGCTATTAATGATATCTGTTTCTTTTTTATCCTAGTTTTATTGGTGTCTCGTTTCTATGTATTATTTGTGCTGTGTTCAGCGCTTTGGGTCCTCCTTGAGGATGATGGAATGCCCTATACAAATAAAAGTTGATTGATTGATTGATTGATTGATTTAATCCACAACGTCTTAAATGCTGATAATTTAAATAAATTACAGCATTTTTGTAAAGCAACAAAAAAGGATCAATTACCAAATCAAAGAGCAATTAAATTCCAAAGAGCTAATTTCATGCATGTAGGTTTCTATAAGTTTTAATCAAACAGAATAGAAAAAAACAGATTTTTAAAGAAGTCATCTAGAATTTTCCCGTTTTCGGGAAACTTTAGGATTTATGAAAGGAAACTTAGCGGAAAAATGTGCGCAACTTTAAGTTGACTAAGGACCTGGCTTACGCACATGTTGGACATGGAGAGCACCTGCAGTGCTGCTGCTGAGAAGGATACAATTATGAAATCCTGCAGCATTATCACTTGTACTGCTTCGTTTTCACACAGAACAAGACCCCCCCCACATGCACACACATACGTGTGCACACACAGAGACATGCGTGCGTGCATGCACACACACACTCACACATGCACGCACACACTCACACACACACACACACGCACACACAGCCTGAACCGCAGAATACGGAATGCAGAATATCAGTAGGGGGACAGATTGAGACAGAATGTCATGTGTCTGTGACAGTGTGTGTCCTGTCACTGTGACCCAATTGATCATGCACCCTGGCTACTTGGACAAGGGAGATCTCTTTTTGGGTGACTGGTTAGCGTGCGCGACTTTCACCTGGGAATCTGGGGATCAAATCCCGATTGAACCATTTTTTTATATCCGCCACAGATCTCTCTGAAGAATTCACAACATTGACGGCTTCAGCAATGCTGTGCCACTCCGTGGATTTTCTCTTATTTGTTTTGCAAAAGCACTTCCTTTCATTTCCCCACCTCATCCACAGGTACCTCAACTTCTGGTTGTGAAATTGTGCTTCCTTGATCTGCGTTCGTGATCAAAATGCTGCAACAAGCCGGCTTATGTATATGCATGAGATCCACAAGGCAATTTGCATTGACCATTTATGGCAGAAAGTGGGCGTGGTGAGGGCGGGATGTGACTAAAAAGCAGCTGAGAACCTTTCTCATTAGTCTCTGATTTATGAAGCGGAGATTGCGTGCAGCTGTGCGTACTCCATGTTTGCTAGATCACAAACCTACTTGGCGTAAGTACATTTTTTTTGCTGAGCCTAAGTACGATTTTAGTAAGGATTCTACGCAATGTTTGATAAATGAGACCCCTGCTGAGGCTGCAATGTAGTGTGGCTACACTGATCTGCAGAACAACAGTTTGTCTAAATTTCCAGGCTAAAATTATGAAATATTTTTTGAAATATGTAAAAATTATTGTCTTACCCGGTACTGTGATATAATGTGGCCACAAGTCAATTTGATTTATTTTTTCTGCCATAGAGACCTATGCAATTTCAATTGAGTGCCACTTTGCATTAGCCAATAGCAATAGACATATGTGTGCATTCACAGAAGTAGCTAGAATGACAAAGACTTGGTAACACTTCTTATGGATAAGTAACTTAAAAAAACATATATATCTATGAATATATAAAACAATTGTTAAACACTGTATTTCAGCTCTGTTGCACAGCTAGAGGTGTGCATTCATGAACAAGGGGTGGTGCTTCCAGGCATAATCAGAAGTAGGGAGAAGGGCTTGAATTGCAATTAATAATGCCCACCTATAGATGGTGCCCTCTGACACAAATATATATATATATATATATATATATATATATATATATATATATATATATATATATCCAGTTTTCTGTGTTTACAATGCCAATAAGAAACCCAATACCATCTGGAAGGTGAGCCAATTTGTTTCAAATCTTTGGAAATATGAGTACACAAGAAATTTACATTCCCATCTTTTACTGAATAATTATGTCAGGTAAAACCTTAGTGACCGTGTTTCACCATTATTTATTTACTTTTTGCTTTTGCATTAATCAACTCGGTCACTCCACATCAATCTGTGGTGTTAAGGATGACATGGATATGATGTTTGTGACATCTTGAGTCTGAAAGTTCCTTTCTGCTTTCTGTTCGGCTGTGAGAACTGAAATTCATTCTCTGTAAACAGCATTAAGCACCAATTTTAATTATATTGTACATATTTAGATGGGGAATGAATACGGTATTTAAAATGGGCCGTAAAATGATGTGCAAGAAACATACAAAAAAAGATACTGAAGAGTTAAGAGAAACAAATCACATCAATCCTGTTTTCTGTAAATCTATTTTTTTTTTTTTTTGGTGCCGAAATTACATTTTTCCTGAGTGTGTTTTAAATGAGGACTTAGTTATATTAAATTTAAAGACTTTGGTCTTTGGTCACTCGTTTTTTCAATACATTCACTTTCTCGTATAAATGAATGCATTGTGAGTTGATCTCTGTAAGAAAAAAGTTCACTCCTGTTTCAAGAACTAGGACTCAAAGGAGAGGTGAGCTGCAGACAGCAGTGTTATCATTCGAACATCTTACATCTGATTGGCTGGCAACAAGGCTGTTTGCTCTGCAACATGGATGTTTTGTCGCCACAGAGTTGCTATTGCTAACAGTTAGCTTCTTCTAGCTGAGACGCACTCTGCTTTTTCCTGGACGCTAAAACAACAGCCTTTCCTGTCACAATCCAAGACTGATGAGTCCATTCCCAGGGGTAGAAGACTATTTTCATATTTAGCCTGCATGCTAAACTCAGACTAACTGATTATATTTAAAAACATAAGTAAATGCGGTGTTGGTTTCTTACTGAACGTGTGCACTAAAGCTTGTTTACAAGTGTTAGCCGTCTGTAACTCACAAAGTAAGAGGACAAATCCACTAAAGCAGCTGTTCTGTCTCAGAGGGATATATGCAATCTAAAAATAAATAAATAAATGAATAAAAAAGACAACAGTGCTCTGTGACATGAGCCTTAAAATCCTAACCAAGAGGCAGCATTTGATTAAACTGGAGACGGGTCCTCAAATACAATGGGGGAGGAAATGGTTGGCAGCAATGTCAATGTGGCAAAGTGAAGAAGACTTTTTTCATGGCAGCAGCTTCATCAGCTTTTCATGTTGTTGTTTCAGAACAATATGCACTGGAGATATGAATGTGTTGCATAAACATTACTGGCAACCATGACTATCTACCAGCACAGATGTTAGCGTAGCTTCACTTCAAAAGTAGAAAGCCTTTTTTTGATGACACTATGGTTTCAGAAACATTTTTTTATGCTGATTTAATAATCAAGCAATACTTTGTGTGTATTTTCAATTCAGATGCATTTGCAAGCAGAAAACACAATCTCTTCTTATACATTATTTATATTGTATAACTCTGTAGTGAGAAAAAGATATTTATGTACCTCATTTGGGAGGAAGGAGGTTTACGAACACAGCTTCCCAATAACTAGAACCCCACAATACCTACATAGATCATGAATGTGTAGCTCAGCTCTAAAACTATCTCCCATCCAAACAATCAATTAAAATGTTAATGCTTCAGACATTGCACCCAACAGCTTTACCAGAACAATGAATCCAGTAGAAACATTTATTGAACACCATAGTGCTGTAAATGGTCGCTTCTAAAAGCTAACAATGTGCAAAAGGATAGGTTTCTCAAATTATTTTCTAATCAGAAATTTCTAGAAAGCAAACAAGCTACCAAGAAAAAATTTGGTGGAGAAAGTTGTAATGATAAAAAAAGGTGTGATTTATAATGCCTTATGGGTTGCAGGACTCTAGAAGGCAACATATGCAATACAGGCTTTTTCCCGTAACTTAGACAGAGCTCTTATCATAAGTTTTGATTTATTGTTATAATCAATGTAAGTAACAGTTTAAATAAAGGTGCTATGATCCATGAGTTTATTATTTTTTATTTTATTTTTATTTCTGACTTTCATTGGTTAAATTTCATAGAATTTTCATTTATATATTTTTGTCAGATTCAAGTTATTTCTGTGACCATTGTAAGTTTTGAACTAGGGTACCAACTATTTTGTCCATGTTTTTATTAACTGTGTCCGAGATAAAGTCTTATTCCACAGTAGCATCATTACTCCTTATTGAAACAATAAACCATGCAGTAAAGAAATACATGATTTATCTGTTCTGCAGACAAGTTTGATATGAGAGAAAAAACATAACAGGAATATCAGACTTTTTCAGCAAACTAAGACCTCCTGGGTGATGGCTCAATGTCATACAACTAGATCTGTTGTTTATTGTGTCCAGAGACGCCTCCAGGAAATTTTGATGGGGTGGCCAGATGGGCCAAAGAAATTTTTGGGGTGGCACACTAAATCGGTCCTTGTGGTAACTCTGGGAGAGTTTACCCTGTGGCGATTTTATTAAAAACAAACAAACAAACAAACAAAAAAACACTACTTATCCAAAACATTTAACTTAAAATTTACAAACACAAACATTTCAGAAAAAAAAAACATTTCAGTTATTTAAAATGTTATAAAATTTTATTTAAAAATTATTTTTTTGTTTTAGTTTAATTCACTTGTTGCTGTGTTCACAAAAAACTATGGATATAAAAACTTGTTTTAATGGTGAGCAGCAGAAACATGCATTTTTATTCTGATAATTCCTTTACTCATGAATGGTATTAGTTTTATTTATTTTTTTACAATTATGTCTTGAAGAAATACGATCAATTTATGGTTTGAGTGAACATTAATCCGATTCATTAATACTGGCTTTTGCTGGGGGGGGGGGGGGGGGGGGGACTAAGGGTGTTCACAGTTTAATTAAATGTGATTTCAAAATAAATCTTGCAAAATCAATAAGTGGCCACCACAATTCTAAAACTGGTTATTTAGTCCAAATGTATCCAATCACTCTTCATTTTTATCTTGCAATAAATTTACACTCAAGATTAAAATAACATGATCTTTCACTTTTAAATACCTTCCCTGTTAGGTAACCTTAGTGCTTTGAAAAGGACTCTTGAGTCCATTAAACATGCTGACATTTGAAGAGAAAAGAGGCGCTGGGGCCTCCTCAGCTAAAAGTGGTGAGAGATATCTCTTCCCTTGCTTCACACACATAGAGAAGGTGTCTACGGAGAACGACAATACCTCTGTGTGCATATTTTCTAATAAGAGTGAACGCCTTTAGCTAGAAACACTAACAACAGCAACCGAAAGCTGCGTGAAGCAGACCTGATTCCCTGCTTCATTCACGTGCAGGTGGCTTTGAGGAATGCTAATGTGCATCTGGTACTGGAAAAAAAAAGAAACCAAAATATATATACAGTATTTACATGTATATAGGTGTTTATATATATATATATATATATATGTGTATGTTTGAAAAGCAGGAAGGTACTTTTATACAGGTACACATAACTATTATTAATGTTGTATGGAAAGCTCTGAAAATGTTTTCTTTGGCTCTTGGAGCAAGTATTTACACTATCAATAAAGCAGATACAAAAACAACAAAATAGCTGAGAAACCAGCCATCCATTCAACTGTCTTATTTATAGATCTACTTGTCTTATTTGAGCCATAGGAGTTTTGTGTTTTTAGGTGTCCTTAAAAACAAGAAGCCAAGATGTCCCAAGAGTCATGCTGAGTTCCTTCATAAATTAAACATAAGTGAAAATATCTGGGAGAATAAAAATATGGGAACTGCCGAGGATGATATGGATACTTCTTTTTGTATCAACTTTGGAATTGTAATTCTCTCTGATAGTTTGTGAACAAGCTCTGAATTGTCATTAATTCAATTTTCTTCTGGCGTTCTAGTTTTTTTTTTTTTTTTTATTATGTGACATATGTAAGTGATAGTGAATGGTCACATGAAAATTCGAAAAATGACCATTTGAAAATGTTGCCGGGAAATGTCTCACCAATCCTTCCAAGTTTAACCTTTCTCCTTCTTTTTCACGTTGCCTGGTCTTTTGTACTACGACACTAAGAGTTCTGACATGAAAATGAGAGTGGATGGGAAGTTGCAGACATGTAAATGTTAATGCAAATGAACATCAAGCATGATGGAGTAAAATAAAAATAAAATGCAATATCTTAAAGGTCAACTGTTGCATAACGAAAATATGTAAACAAGAGGTTGCACACAAACACTCCATTCACACCAATGTTTACTTCATTGATTTTTTAAAGAGCACTCATTTCTCAAGGTGATATGGATGAGAGTGATGACATCATCCTGGTGTCCTGCAAAGAAACACATCTAATTCTAGTCAAAATTATGCCAGGGTTCTCAGCAGCTTAACAAAGCACGTTTATGTTTACAGCTACTGCAGACATTCATTAAAAACTTATTTTCACACCACAAATTGTTATTTAAAAACAAAAAATATTAAAGGTTTCAACACGTTATTAAAAAGTAGCACATTCATAAATGTATTTAAACATTTATACCTGCATTGATAAATTTAAGGTAAAAGGTTATCGTGCAATGGAAAACCAAAACAAACAATACAAACATGAAATGTGGACTTAAACAACATTGAGAGTGGGCCTATTATGTAAAGAAGGGTACTAATTATTTCCCTTTTACAGGATTAAAAAAAAAACCAATACATTACTGGCCATTATAGAGAACCTATAAGTCACACCTATCTATTTCTGGACCATGGGTCCCTGGAAGAACAACAAAATATAATGCAAGTCAACATATTTTCTATGTGTCATGGATTTCTCATATGATGTCCGTGAATTTTAAATATGCTTTTTGCTGCCAAGAACATGCTTATTTTCGAACAGAGAGAAGCCTTATTTCAGGTTTTGTGTGAAAATATGTCTAGGACAACAAATGCGCTTCACCAAAAATACGTCATCAAACCAGACACGGAGAAAAACTGTGGGAAAATCTGGCCATGTGACAGTTGCAAGCAAAGCTAGGGGGAGATTATGTGGTGGCGTCATATATGCGACATACCGTCTGATTTGTAGACATGCTAAATACGAATCTTTACAAGCTGATCAAAATCAAAGTATGTGACTGGCGTGGTCAAAACACATCATTAATTTTTATTTAAATAGAAGTACAACATATGTGAGATTCAGGGCTTAAGACAAAGCAGGTTAAAATAGCTCTTTAAGCCTCATTGACTTGTGTTAAGTTTTAGTTCTTCCGAGGACCCGTGGTCCGACCGGAAAGGGAGGAGATTTAGGCTCCCTATAATAGAACTGCTTTAGCAAAGATCTCAATGGGTTAAATGTGCAATTTGTAAGACATCCTATGGTCAAATGTGGTAACTGCTGTGCATTTATCATCACCCCCTTTCTGTGAGTTTCATGCCTGTTGCCAGTTACGAATCAGCAGCATAACATTCTAAATGACAAGCAAATATGAGTCACAGTAACTTGATAAGTAGATGAATAAATTGTCATATCTTGTGTTGGCACCCTTCGGCATTTTATGGTAGGGTGCACTTACTACAATTATTACAGTAGTTAGTATTCGGCATTACAGGAAGTGTTTGCTGTCTTACTATTAGCTCACTGTTATAGTTCTGAACAACTCATTATTATAAGTAAAACAACACGATTGACTCATTATCCACTTCACACATACGTTTCACTGTAATATTGAGTTGTTGGTCATTGACAAAGTAGCTTGAGATATTTTTAGGGCAGAATATTTGCTTATAATTCACTATTAGCATTGTTAGCTCAACATTAGCCTCTAGCCTTCCTCATGCAATATTAAAGTAAAGAAGAAGGTGCAGTGGCTTCTAAAGGGTATTGTATTTCCAGGTCGCTCTGGTTTACCAACTTTGTTTCTTTAAACTCCTCTCAAGCTTTTAACCTGCTGGTGGCAGCTGGCACTACACCATTAGCTTGCTGCAGATTCGGCACTGACTGTAAAAAGTAATTATGCTTTAGGATTTTTTGAAAGGAGAAAATCTAACAACACTCCACTCAGCTGAGAAAAAAAAACTCTGTTTAAATGTAGCCTTCCTTCCAACATGATTGAGACATTAGACTGTTTTGGAATTATTTCACTGTAGCATTGTTACAAATTGCACCTTTAACATTCTATTGTTTAACATTGTACCTCCTGTCTGATGTTTGTTGATGAAGTACCAATGTGTGTGATTTCAACATATGGAATATATGCTTTTAGGTGCATCAGATGGGAATTGTAGCATCAACAAGTCACCCCCATGTCCTGTTTTTGTTTTCCTCAGCAATTGAACTAGGTTCATTCACTGTGCTGATTGAAATCACTTGATTTGGTTGCTGAGCTGAAGAAAAACATGGCATGGCGATGACTTGTTGATGCCACAATTCCCCATCTCTGCTTTGTTGCGTGTATGATTATAAAGTTTGAGCCATGTTGATGACACGTCTGTAACGTTTGGTGTCAGACCCATCCATCCATCCATCCTCATCTGCTTATCCATCCATTTCCATCTGCTTATCCGGAGTCGGGTCGCGGGGGCAGAAGCATAAGGCGAGAGGCCCAGACTTCCCTCTCCCCAGCCACTTGGGCCAGCTCCTCTGAGGGAATCCCAAGGCGTTCCCTGGCCAGGTGAGAGACATAATCCCTCCACCGTGTCCTGGGTCTACCTTTAGGTCTCCTCCCGGTTGGACATGCCCAGAAAACCTCACCAGGGAGGCGTCCAGGAAGCATCCTGACCAGATGTCTGAGCCACTTCAACTGGCTCCTCTTGATGTGGAGGAGTAGCGGGTCTACTCTGAGCCCCTCCCGAATGACCGAGCTTCTCACCCTATCTCTAAGGGAGAGTTCAGCCACTCTTCGGAGAAAACTCATTTCGGCCGCGTGTCTTCGCAATGTCGTTCTTTCGGTCACTACCCAAAGCTCATGACCATAGGTGAGGGTAGGAAAGTACATCGACCGGTAAATCGAGAGCTTTCCCTTCTGACTCAGCTCTCTCTTCACCACGACAGACTGGTACAACGCCCGCATCACTGCAGATGCAGCACCAGTCCGCCTATTGATCTCACGCTCCAGTTTCCCTCACTCGTGAACAAGAACCCCGAGATACTTAAACTCCTCCACTTGGGGCAGGACCTCATCCCTGACGCGGAGAAGGGATTCTACTCTTTTCCGAATCTAGAACATGGTCTCAGATTTAGAGGAGCTGATTCTCATCCCAGCTGCTTCACACTCGGCTGCAAACCGCTCCAGCAAAAGCTGAAGATCACGTTCTGGTGAAGCCAACAGGACCACATTATCTGCAAAAAGCAGAGACCTGATCCTCAGACCACCAAAACGGATGCCCTCCACACCTTGGCTGCACCTAGAAATCCTGTCCATAAAGGTTATGAACAGAATCGGTGACAAAGGACAGCCTTGGCAGAGTCCAACTCTCACTGGGAACGAGCCAGACTTACTTCCGGCAATGAGGACCAAGCTCTGACACCGGTCATACAGGGACCTAACAGCCCGTATCAGAGGGCCTGGTACCCCATACTCCCAGAGTACCCCCCACAGGGCCCCCTGAGGAACACGGTCAAACACCTTCTCCAAATCCACAAAACACATCTAGACTGGTTGGGCAAATTCCCACACACCCTCCAGGATCCCCCTAAGGGTATAGAGCTGGTCCAGTGTCCCACAGCCAGGACGAAAACCACATTGCTCCTCCTGAATCTGAGGTTCAACAATCCAACGGACCCTCCTCTCCAGAAGCCCTGAATAGACCTTACCAGGAAGGCTCAGGAGTGTGATCTCCCTGTAGTTGGAACATACCCTGCGGTCCCCCTTTTTAAGTAAGGGGACCACCACCCAGGTCTGCCAGTCCAGTGGGACTGTCCCCGATATCCATGCAATATTGCAGAGCCGCATCAGCCAACACAGCCCCACAACATCCAGAGCCTTAAGGAACTCCGGGCGGATATCATCCACCCCCGGAGTCTTGCCATAGAGGAGTTTTTTAACCACCTCAGTGATCTCAGCAACCCAAATTCCCCAGACTCTGCTTCCTCACTAGAAGACGTGTCGGTGGGCTTGTGGAGGTCTTCGAAGTATTCTGCCCACCAATCCACAACATCCTGAGTAGAGGTCAGCAGCACCGTCCCCACTATCGATAGTGTTGGTAGCACACTGCTCCCCCCCCCCCCCCCCCCCCCCCCCAAGGCGCCGTATGGTGGACCAAAATCTTCTTGAAGCCATGCAGAAATCTTGCTCCCTCCCATGCCCAGGTTTTTGCGACCACCCGTGCCGTGTTCCGCTTGGACTGCCGGTACCCGTCAGCTGTCTCTGGAGTCCCACAGGCCAAAAAGACCTGATAGGACTCTTTCTTCAGCTTGACAGCATCCCTAACCGCCGGTGTCCACCAGCGGGTCCAAAGGTTGCTCCCACAACAGGCACCGATGACCCTGCGACCACAGCTCTGGTCGACCTCCTCAACAATGGAGGGACGGAACAGGGCCCATTCAGACTCAATGTCCCCTGCATCCACCTGAACATTTTGGAAGTTCTGTCGGAGGTGGGAATTGAAGCTCCTTCTGACAGGAGACTCTGCCAGATGTTCCCAGCAGACCCTCGCGATACGTTTGGGCCTGCCTGGTCTGACCGGCATCCTCCCCTACCATCTGAGTCAACTCACCACCAGGTAGTGGTCAGGTGACAGCTCCGCCCCTCTCTTCAACCGAGTGTCCAAGACATGCGGCCGCAGGTCAGATGAAACAACAACAAAGTCAATCATCGAGCTGCGGCCTAAGGTGTTGCGAGTCCCCACATGCCAAAGACAGTGGCAAGCTGAAACACACTGGACTGGCTTGTGCGAGCAAAATCAGCCAGCCGACAGGAGCTGGGCTGCAGGTCAAAAAACTGTGGTCAGAAACAAGGGTCACACAAGGGTCACAGGGACAAGAGGACAGAACTGGGCAAAGGGTCAGGAGACTGACCCCACCTCTTTGCCCCACCCCTGGCTTGGAAAGATGGGATTGGAGGAGAACAGAGTGAAGACAAGCCCATCAGATCCAGAAGCCCTCTCGGGAACATTGGAGAGAAACTGAAGAATGCTGCAAAAGATGATGTAATGACCTGTGTTAAGAAGAATGCTGCATGTAGTGAAAATGACACCAAATGTTTTGTGTTAAACTACAAAGTGTGTATCTGGTAAATGACCCCATGACCTTAAGCTGGTCCAGGAAGGGTATATAAGAACAGCTCTGAACAGCAGAGAGGGATTGAGAGATTCGACAGCAGTTGGGGCAGAGGACAGAGAGGAGAGCAGATGGGGAGGGGTCATCCCCCGTCCAAACTTGGATGGGGGATGACAGAGAGAGAGACTAGAAGGGTTCTTGGGGAGATTCTGAGAAGACAAGAGCTAGTGTAAACTAACTCTTATTTAATCATTTTGAACTAATTCCTCCGTGGGGGATAGCAGTTGTTTTTCACTTTACCCATTTTTTGTATTTTGATTTTGTAATAAACCTTTTTTGAAAAAGAAACATAATCCTGATTCTTTCAGGTTTTCTCTAAAGCTTCACGTTTGGGGCCCTGGCCATAATTGCACAGAGGTAAGCATGTCGAAGATCGGTCTCTGAATTATCAGGACTTACTTTACAGTTTATAACAGAATAATATAAAGAAACCTTAAGATAAGGGAAGTTTTAACTTTCCCCTCCTTGCGAGTAACGAGTTGTCTTAAGGGCGATAAAAGCAAAATATTCGAGGTTATTTTGGCTCTGATTGCAGGTTGAAAAAGTCTCTAATCAGCTGGAAGGTTGGATTAATAAATAAATTGATAAAATTATGATAGCCTGATCAACTAGCATAAATCATTTTATAGTTACCAACCTCCCACATAAGCTGTTAGAGGCGCAATTAATTCCGGGTAATCCAAACAATTGCTGAGAGGCTTGGCTTGCCTCCAGACTTCTCTCTAGTATCTTAACCAAAAGGTAACGAGTTTAAAAGAAGTGTAATACTCTGGGGCTGGCTATTCGTGCAAGTCATTTCACCTTTAAAATAAAAGGCAAGATTCTAATTAGGTAGTCCAAACCCGGGTCTAGTACGATTATACTCGTCGACACACCCCCGAACCCTGATGGATGCACCGTCTCATAAGTTCTAACGGAACTGGGTTTTAAAGGAACCGGTAAATGGGACGGGCACGCGACAAAGGTATCCTGGTGCCAAGAGCACTTATGGACACCTTTATGTCTGAACATGGTGTTCATTATGGACAATCCATGACTGGCACAGAAGTCCATTAACAAAACACCGCTCAAATTCAAATCGGGGGGCCGTTCCTCCCAACCACACCTTTCTAGGTCTCACTGTCGTTGCCCACATGAGCGTTAAAGTCCCCCAGCAGAACGAGAGAGTCACCGGAAGGAGCACTTTCCAGCACCCCCTCCAAGGTCTCCAAAAGGGTGGGTAGTCTGAACTGTAGTTTGGTGCATAAGCACAGACCACAGTCAGAACCCGTCCCCCACACGTAGGAGGAGAGAGGCTACACTCTCTTTCACTGGGGTTAACCTCAATGTACAGGCACCAAGATGGAGGGCAACTCGTATGCCCACCCCTGCTCGGCGCCTCTCAGTGGGAGCAACTCCAGAGTGGTAGAAAGTCCAAAACCTCTCAAGGAAACTGGTTCCAGAGCCAGAGAAGAAGAAGAAGAATATATCATTTCTATAGCGCCTCTCAAGAGAATCACGAGGTGCTTCATAAAAACAAAAAAATGTAAAAATATAAAAAAGCATTTAGAAAATGTTTAAAAATATATTTAAAATGAGCTAAATAGACAATTGTGATAAAAAATGTTAAGAAAGAGAGAGTGAGCAGGAAAGAGGGAAATCAGTGGAACTTGAGGAAGGTGGAATAAGTGGGGAGAGCAGAATAAAGAGAGAGTGGTGAAGAAGGTCATGCAAAAGCCAGCTTGAACAAATTAGTTTTCATCTGCTTTTTAAAGGAGACCACTGAGTCCACTGATCTCAGGTTCAGGGGGAGAGAGTTCCAGAGTCTGGGGGCCACAGCAGCAAATGATCTGTCACCTTTGGTCTTTAGCCTGGTGCGTTGCACAACCATTAGGCTTTGATCACTGGACCTCAGGGACCTGCTGGGTGTGTAGGGACTAAGAAGATCACCAATGTAAGATGGTGCTTGTCCATGTAAGGCCCTTTAGACCAGAACCAGGATCTTGAAATGAACCCTTAAGTTGACTGGCAGCCAGTGAAGCTGGAGGAGAAGTGGGGTGATGTGGGTGTGTTTGGCGGACTTGGTCAGAAGCCGAGCACAGGCATTCTGCACCACCTGTAGATGGTTCAGGAAGGTTCTGCTCAGACACGTGAAAAGAGAGTTACAGTAGTCTAAGCATGAGGAGATGAAGGTGTGGATAACTGTCTCAAGTTCAGAGCAGGACAGAATGGGACACAGCTTAGCAATGTTCCTGAGATGGAAGAAGGAGGAGAGAACAAGAGAACTGACATGAGAATCCAGGGTGAGAGCTGGGTCAAAGGTCACGCCAAGATTCCTGACAGAAGGTTTGGTGTGAGAAGCAAGCTGACCAAGAGAGTCTCTGACTTTGGGAACCAGCTTGTCTGGGGCACAGATGAGGATATCAGTCTTATCTTCATTCAGCTGAAGAAAGCTCCCAGCCATCCAGGTTCTGATAGAGTCCAAGCAGGTGTGTAACAGCTGCAGCTTAGACATCTCATGGGGCTTAAAGGAGATGTACAGCTGGATGTCATCTGCATAAAGATGGTAGGGGATTCCTTTGAAGGAGCTCAGGATGTGCTGAAGAGGAAGCAGATAGAGGAGGAAGAGCAGAGGCCCCAGCACAGAACCTTATGGGACACCATGGGTAAGGGAGGTGGTGGAGGATCTAAACTTGGAGACGGCCACAGAAAAGGAGTGCTCAGAAAGATAAGAGGAGAACCACTCCAGAGCAGTTCCTGATAGGCCTACCCACTCGCTGAGCCTCTCCAGTAGCAGGTGATGGTCAACAGTGTCAAAGGCTGCAGTCAGGTCCAGCAGGACCAGAACAGAACAGTCCCCTGCATCACTGTGAGTCAGAAGGTCATTATGGGCAATTCCCATCTGTACTGGGTCGGCCCAGGCCGGGTAGCGTAGGTTGTTTACATATCTGGGTGGCCTGGTATTTTTCCAGGTCAACCAAGGCTCATTCTCAGCCCTCTTCTCGAGGGGGTCTGCTTCAGGCCGACCAGGGCCAACACACCCACTGCTGACAGCAAATTCACACCTTCCATTAGAGCAAGCCTCTGATTGGTGGGTAGAATCAGCCCACATGGGCTTAAGACAAGGATGTGTGGAATCAACCGGGCCAGGCTGGGGCCGATTGGGGCTACCCGGACCGGGCCGACCCGGTACAGATGAGAATGGCCAGACCCTAAGAAGAGCTGTTTCGGTAGAATGAGCTCTACGAAAACCTGACTGGAAGCTATCATAGATGTTATGTTCATCAGAGCCATGCGTTGAGGTCCCTACCAGAGGCAGAAAGACTCAGACAACTTAGCTCCTATGATCATTGGTGTCAGACCAATAAAGTTTTTCAATTTCAATTTCAAACATGCTTTACAGACAAATATGCTTCTCTTTGGTAGCCTTGACATGTCTTAATAGAAATGTGATGACCTGACTTGAACACTCTAGAGCTTTTAATGTATTATTTTTTTCTTAATAATATAGACTCAAATATAACTTATTTTTCCTACCACAGCAAAATCTACAGGATGATTAATTCAGAGGTGTGTGGTCACATTAATGGCTTTTCCCTCTCTAAGGAGAAAAAGGGAAAGTGGCAACCAGCATAAAGATGACATTTTTCTCCAGGGTATGTTGGCGTTTCAACCGGGAAGTAACTTCTATTGGAATACTGATCATATTTGATTGCCAATACTCAAACTAAAGAAGTAAAAAAGTCTGTTTATATGCCTAACACTAAAGCTGGGTCCACACTGGGGACATCAGTAGAACGTTGCTGCTTCAAATAGAATCCATTGGTTTGATCCAAACCGGCTGTGGCACGGAACTTTTCAGGCAGCAGCTCGCCGCGCTGTACCGCACCACTAAAATTGGATTTAGTTCTATTTTTGCAATGAGCCACATCTGGGATGCGTCATTTTTTGCAATTAACATTAGGGCTGGACAGAAATCACACTTGGCATCAGTGTAAAATGTATATTTCAATATAAAATCTATTGCAATAAATGTCTTATCTATGTAGATAATGTCTGTATGTGTGACCTGACTGCTTATTTACTAACAGTATCTTTCGAGAAGTGCAGCGGTGTGTTTTTTTCATGGGCGTGAGCTACCTTTTTTTTTTCTTTAATGGCAGATAAAGTCTCGATTGATTTGGTGATCTTGCGAGTCCAGGGAGGAGGACAGTGGTTTCGCCGCAGTGTGGACCTGGCATAAACCCAACAGGTTTGCCTCTTGTAAAGAGATATTATTGCTTCTAAAGGAAGTAGTTGTTGCAATTATATAAAACATATATTTAGCTACATGAATATCTCCATATCTTATGTTGAACTGGCAAAGACAAGCACATACTTCCATGTCATTGAGGTATTTTAAACAAAATGTGTGACATGTGTCTACTTTAAGATCAAGTGTCAACAAGTTTCACTGCTATATTAAAAAAACACCTACAGTGCGTCCATGCAAAGAGCTCCCAATATGGTTCATTTTTGGTTTACATTCATTAGTTCCAATCCAAACCCTGGGAGAGAGTGACTCACCGCGGGTGTTGCTGGAGAGGCGTTTGCGTTGGCTGGTTGAGGTGTTGTGTGGAAGCAGGGTGTTCTGCTGGTGGTTGCTGTCGATGGGACTTGTAGCGATGATGTTGTCCTTGTATTTGTTCATCAGGGCCAACTTGGTGTTGTCACTCACTGCAGACAAGTGGGGTGTAATTACAAACACGACGAAGCTGCGACATTAGCTAATAAAAGAGAGGAATGAGAAAGCAGCCACTTGTCCTTTTGCCTCAGTGTTGAAGGTATTAAAGCCGACGTGCGGCGAGGATGTGTTGTTGAAAGAAAAAACACATCAAGCATGTTGTTTATTGCAGGAGAGGTCAAAGAGCTAAATTAAAAGAGAAATGAAAGCTGCCATGAAATTAAAACTAATTAAGGAAAGAAGCAGAATACTTGTAAAAACCAAAAATGTGAAATTAATTCCTGTAAATACCTTTTTTTCATGAAACACATCATCAGTATTGATGTCCTTGAATG
The DNA here is from genome assembly GCF_043380555.1 of Nothobranchius furzeri. Taxonomy (NCBI): domain Eukaryota; kingdom Metazoa; phylum Chordata; class Actinopteri; order Cyprinodontiformes; family Nothobranchiidae; genus Nothobranchius; species Nothobranchius furzeri. Next base: position 60,338,530 of record NC_091751.1, on the reverse strand, counting down.
AGTTACAGATACACTTTTTTAAAACATCATGCTAGAAGCATTGTTCAAAAGAAACCAACATCAGTCCTTTACCAGAATCATTTAGATTTATCCGATTTTAATTGTTATTTAATTAACCGTTTGGAAGCCTTTAGCAAAGTTACTGTGATTTTAATGAAAATAAATCTTTCTAAGTGCTAACTGTGTGCAAACTTGTTAATCAACTGCTATTAATCATTTTTCACTGATTGGGGCTTTAAGTTTCACATGTATTGGGATTGAATGAATTTAACCTTCAGCTCACTGATTTGTCAGCTCTTTGTTAACTTCAGCTCTTCTAAGAGTTCGCTCACTCATTTGGCTAGAACTGGACTTCCTGTTTCTGTCCCACACCAGGCTGTTAAATACCTGGATCAGGTGTGTTCAGCCAACTAAGCTGCAAGTTCATGCATGGCTGGAAAACAGGCAGGAATGCGGCTCTCTATGACCAGGGTTGCCTACTCCTGGTCAGTCAGTGATTTTTAGACTCGTTGGACATGTGGATCATTTTCTAGATATCTGAGCACTAAAGTGTCTCATCATCTCTGTCTGAGCTGCAGGACTTGAAAAAGGGGAAAGTGTTTGAAATAAGTGTTAAAAGTTTAAAAAAAAAGTTCAACTAAACGTTACGTCAGAAAATGAAAGCGGAAGCCATATTGCACTTGTTGTAATGCAGTGTGGCTTGATTTACATACTTTGCACACACATTGTAATTGTAACCGCAGATATGTGAAATGCGTGAATCTGTCATTTTTGAACATTGGTGATTGTGCTGCAGGTCCATCATTGTGTAACAGAATACACTACAACAAACACGAGTAAAAAGTAAGCACAGACCCGTGTAATTAAACATAGCATTGGTGTTATAAGGACTAATGATGGTGATTATTCCCTGTCAAAACCAGCTAAAAGACACTGTCCATCACCTCTGATGCAGGTGTGTTTTATTCTGGTGAATCCTGTCTGTATGCAGTTTTGTTTATGTGAAACCAGTGGCTGTTCCCTATCTGCTTCATAGTGTACTAGTAAACGTGTGTGAACATTTCCAACACAGGCCAAGTTTCTAATTAGAACCTCTAGGTTTCACTTGTGTTGTGTCATCTAGTTCATCTCACCCTTTGTTCTCATATTGTTTGTTACATATTTACACTTTTAAAGCTTCTTAATTTGTGCGATTTTGATTTTTACATCGCTACACATGACTGCTGTATATATATATATATATATATATATATATATATATATATATATATATATATATATATATTAGGGGTGGGACTTAACATGCTAATTATTATTAATTAATTAGAAAAAAGGACACTTTAATATTTCTTTGTTGCATGATTTCCTCATAGACCTAAAATCACTGACACATACAACACAATGCTGTGGGTACTAAAACGGAATAAAAACTGGAAGAAGTTGTCTTGCTTAGACTGAAGCAGTAGTAGAGAAACACGTGAGTCTCTTCTCTTATCTTCTAAAAAAAACCCTCCCTGAAAACCACGGAGTCCATGTCACAGACATTTATCAGAGATCGTTTCTGCTGCTGCTGCATTGTGGCACCGAAAAATTTACACCAGTAAGCTATATTTTTAACATTTATGTGACATTTGTGCAGCGCTGAAAGCACCAGACAGAATAACTTGTTGCTCTTAACATTAGTTTATGAAAGACAACGAGAGGCACCTGGCTACAGCTGGGAAAATGCTCTGTGTCCTCACTCCTCTGTAAACACTCACAAACGTGTCTAAGTAACAGAAACACTAAAATCTTTCTGATAATTTTCTAAACAAATCTGTCTGTTTATCATGTTACTGAGACGAGTGACTGTCTAAATATCTCATGCGTTACTATCATTCAGCAGGAAGGTGTGTTGAAGCGGTTATCAGCTGATCTGTCACGTTTGTGAGCCAAGAGGAGGTTAAGACCCAAATATGCAGAGATTCCAGATGACACAGGGTTGGTAGAAATAACGTAAAATCCTTTATTACAGAATAAATCCAAAAAGGCAGGGAGCCAAAAACAAAATCAAAAAGTCTTAGTAATAAAACCTAGAGATATCCAAAAATGTAAGACCAAGAAATACCAAAATCTAGAGAGGGGAACAAGACAAGGGTGACACAAACAATGACCCAACAATAAACTTACACGCAGACAGGGTTAAATACACTGGGGCATGATGAGTGGAAGATAAGCTGCGGGTGCGTGGGGAGAGAAACCTGGTGAAAACAATTAACTAATCAGGGAGAGGAAACTAACATGACCTAAGAGCAAAAACCTAAAGACAAGAAGAGCAAGGTGTATAACTGATGTTCTAAGGGGGAAGGAAAACTACAAAAAACGGTGGGGAAAGAAACACTAAAGAGACTAATTAAATGAAAAGCTGAACCTTATAGAAAAACTGCAGAGGGATGACTAGGGGAGACCAACGGGAGCACAGGACCTGGGAGGGATAGTCTGGAGGGGCTTGCAGACCAGGGGCCACATGAGGAACACAAGGAGACACATTAGGGGATCCTTAGAGGGGGATGAAGCACACAAGGAGACACATGAGGGAGACACAGACGCAGACCATGACATGATCGGGAGCTAAAGGTGCAGATGTTTAAGCGCATCAGGGGCAGCGAGGAATGAGAAAGTTGTGTTCAGGCTGGAAATCACACCAGATTCGCTGCTGCAGGCGTGAATCTGCGGGTCTGCAGCCATCCCCTTCTTGACGTGACAGCGAGACTTCCCATGTAAGGAAGTCAATTTATATCAGTAATTCAACGAGACAGAGAGCATTTAAAGGCTCGGGAGCCCTTTGCAGGTGTTTTCTATTTGCAATTATACATTTTAGTTCATTTGTGTGTTGTTTCATATCACAGTGACATTTGAATAATTAATTGCATTTTTTTTAGAAATTAAAAAGCTGTAGTTTACAGTAATAATAACTATGTCTAAAATTTGATTCTATGCCTCATAATTTTTCATTCAAAAATTGCTCTAAGGGCACATTTTCCCGAATGATTAAAATGGGATTAATTGAGATTAATTAATTACAAAGCCTTTAATTAATTGGATTAAAGTTTTTTATCAAGTCCCACCCCATATATATATATATATATATATATATATATATATATATATATACTGAGGTTTAGCTACATTTAAACAAAAACATATTTTCCCCTGACTTATGCACAAGTTTTAACTTATTCTGAATCTAAGGGTCATAACAGCCTTCAGAATAAATGTATATCTTTGTTTATTTAGCTGAGATACAAACACTTTGTTCTGAGTGACCTCTACATTTTTTCATATCAATCAACATTCCAAATGTAACCAACAATCTGTATGTGTTTCTCATTCATCTCATTACCTTTCTTGAATATGTAAGGCATATAGTTACTCTGCTTTATTTTAGCTCCAGGGTTGGCCTGTCTGAGAACCAGGTCCTTCTAATCTGGTAAATCTAAGCAGTAAATCAACAGTTTATTATAATTTTGAAGGTGTACCGTCATCAAACAGTTTCACTTATATGTTTCATTCCAGCACAGTTTAATAGTGAAATGTTTTAAAAATAATCTAAAAAATGCATCTTTTAAAAATGTTATTCAGATATATATATATATATATATATATATATATATATATATATATATATATATATATATATATATATATATGCACTGACCACACCAGCTCTAGCATGCATTTAGGTTCCCACACAGAATAAACGAAGCACAATTTGAATTTTCAGTCTTTTGAAGTTTTTATACCAGCAATTCCGAAAAAAGGCAATCACCCCCTGGTTATTAAGTGTCCTTATTATTGGCAAATGTCATGGTTTATTAGTTCAACGTTTATTTACATACTATTTTCCCTTTTTAACCTGTAAATAGAAAGTTAAGCATATGTGAATAAAAACTTTAATAACATCTAGTCACTCAAAAACTGCAATCACTTCTAGAGTTTTGTTGTACTTATAGAACCCTTCTAGCACCTAACAGAAGGTATTAAGGATTTTCAGCTACATTTAAATGAATAATTAATGTCAGTCCAGGACTAAAAAGTGTAACGCTGATGTTTAAAACGGGCTGATGTTAACTCGCATGTAACCGTTCACTGATCCACGGATCAAAGTAAGTATTGATCACTTAAAACCCACAAGCCCCTAGACTTCATTAATATAACCCACCATTGATTTTTACAGGTGTGGGACACTTGTTTAATCAATAAATTTGCAGTGGTCTCTAGTAGGAATGAATGCCCTGTCATACTGTGGGGAAACAAAGCTCTGGTGCACAGTTTTCAGGAAGTAGATGTGAGCCACATCAGAGGAAAGGTTCAGACGGCAGTATTTGGAGTCTTATTTCCTGATATTTGCACATCTCATCTGTGATTGGCTAACAGCAACATGACGCTACCACTGACTTGCAGTGTTGTTTTATCTCCACAAACAACTCAAGCCTGAAGGAGTTGTTCATCCTGCATGAAATGTTCAGAGTGACCCATTATAATCAGATATAATAATTAAAAAAATGTTTCAGTCACTTTTATTAAACTTTATTTCTATTTAAGCTCCTTTTGGTGATTCACAGATTTCATTGAAGAAGTAAAGATTTTCCTCAGCCAAATAGATGCATGTCATAGCAAAAAAAAAAAAAATATATTACTAGTAATGCATACGCACCAAAGTTCAAAACAATAAATCAAAACGTCAAACCAACAAAAGTGAAGCACTCTTCAAAGCTGAGTGGAACTGCAGGTGATAATTTACTTTGTCGCCTCATTATAAGTTTCCACTCCGAGTCGAATCTGATTATTTTTTTCTGCAGAGTCAAACACAAAACAGCAAAGTGCAGCTTGGATGATTTCTCAACAAATTGAAACGTTGTGTTGTTCTGTATAATCTTTCCCATAAGAAGGCAAACGTCTCTTGAAAAACATGGAAAAATAATAAGCTGCATTAGAGAATTTTATTTCTTTTTAAGCCTTTGGGCAAAAAGCCATTTTAAAGCAATTATACAGTCTTGCTTTACATTTTTGCCAGAAAGAATGTGTCTTTTCTGTTAAAAGCATAAATAATAAATGAGGAGCACAAGAGCAACACTGTGTGTATCAATTATACGGCCATTCAGATGTATTCTGGTGTGATTGATGCTGATAAAATACTGACGGGTTTAGTTCCGCTCTAGTCATGCAGGCCACTCACCAGGTGTCAGGTCCATATTATTCTTGTCATTGCATCCCTGAAGGGAGTCTAGGGTCCGGGTGACTTGGCTAGAGAACTCTTCCCCACCATTCATGCACTCTCGCTGCAGGTGGTGACGCAGGTCTGTGATGTCGTACTCATACCTGAGGATGAGGAGGAGTTCAGTTACTGTTTTCATCGATCTGATGCAACTAGCATGCTTGATGGAGCATCAGATCATTTTCAAGTGCGACAGAACATACGGTTTATTGCATTCTTTTAACAGACTATAATTACCCCTCCCACATAATTCTATACCCGTCCAAAATCGGTGTTTCCCGGATGCTGAGGGTACCACTGGTGTTCGGCCCCTGACCCCTGGAGTTCCTTAAGCTCTCCCGGGCCTGCCCTCCCATCAGCACTGACGGGATGTAATGGATCTCATTAGCCGCCTCAGCGCTGGCGCTCTTCTGGGGCTGAGGGATGCGGCGGCGTTTACACCAGCGCCTGCGAGTGTACAGGATCAGGACGAGGCACAGGACGGACAGCAGAAGGGCAATCATCCCACCCTGAGAGGGAGAGCGACAACATTTGGAGCAGGGACAGAAAACAGGGAGGGGGGAGGAAGAAACAGGCAAAGAGTGTCAAAAGTGGGAATGGAGTCAGAGAATGTTGCCAAGTAGGATATGGATCAAAGTCAAAGTCGCGATGCCAAAAGCAGGATTTAGAAAAGGTTGCTGCTAGAAGTTGAGCAACACAGTGTTTTAAACGAGAATAAAGCTTGTGCCAAATGTCACACCTTCAACCAAAGTGCAGAACACGGGGCTCCAACTCATTTGCACCAACACAGGAACAGGTTAAAAATAGCATGACCTCTCACACCACCGAAATCAGCAAAAGAAACTTTTATCTACTTACATTTAAATAGTTTGGCAGTTTATGGAACACGTAGGTATGCTTTTGTTATAAATACAGTTAGGTGACATCATTTTGGCAGCTTGGCTCAGTGCATCAGAAGGGAAACACCTAACCAGACCCATTTAACCTCTTCCTTGGTTATTTTTCTGACTAACTTCCCTCACAGCATTGAATAAGTCAACTTATTATATTGAAGATAAAATTGATTTAAATTTCCCTTTTATTCTGTTCCAACAAATTCTGCATTCTTGTAGATAAAAAACAAAGTTTCAACAGCTGTTTTTCATTTTCTTTTTTAACAACAGAGCAAGGTTTTTTATTTACATTTACATGTTCTGACAGCATCTGCTGTCTTCCTCAGAAGTGCATCTGTTATTATAACAGAAAAAGTTGAAAAAGACACAATGAACTTCATAGCAAGATTCAACTGCCCATCAAGCTGGAGTTTTTTTTTTGTTTTAACTGTCATTTTGAGACATGGAAAAATAAATGTGCTTGCTCAAATGTTCATTTATATTTATATGTAGGAGATACTTCAGGTCCAAAGAGCCCAGTGTTTGCCGTTTGACTGACCCTGACTGAATTACATATTTTCTTTTTCCATTCCCCTTGCTGCTAGAAAAATTTATTTAAAATAAAATTCAAGAGTATAGAAGGCTTATGGGCCCACTTGGCAGTTTTGCTTGCTTTTAGCACCCCCTAGTGTCTGTTTAGTAGAACCAAAAGCAAAACGTATCTGCTCGCTGTGCGTTTGTGTTTATAACACTTTATATAATAGCTGGAATGTCTCCCCAGCCTTAATTAGTGTCGAGAGAAGCGATTCATAACCAAATCAAACAAATCAGCTGTGTTCATGATCTAAAACATGCAGGAAACATGCTGGAACCAGACTGCACCGCTAGGTATGTCAGTGCCTTTTTTTTTAAAAAGTCCAACAGACTGGACCGCCACTCTGAAGTTGCAAGTGCGGTTTTCTGGCCACAGAGCACGGTGGGGGTCAAAGTGACGTTTCATACCCTGTAAAGCAGGTGTGCCCAATCCTGGTCCTGAAACGGCCGGTATCCAGCAGGTTTTGTGTTTTTTCTGCTCCAACACACTTGGTTCAGTGGTTGGTTCGCCTGTGCAGCAGCTCACCGAGCTCTGCAGAAGCCTGCGAATCACCTGCTGATTGAAATCAGGTGTGTTGAAGCTGGGTTAAAACTAAAACCTGCTGAAAACCGGCTCTCCGGGACCATGATTGGACACCCCTGCTGTAAAGGGTCATTTTAGCACATACTGGCTCAAGAAAATGATTTGAAAATCTAAAAAAGTTGCACAGTATGGATTTAAATTGTCCTGTAAAACATGGTGAATCCACAAAGTGTTGTGTAGGTGTAGCTACTCTATGGAAACCTGTGTGTGTGTGCGTGCGTGCGTGCGTGCGTGTGTGTGTGTGTGTGTGTGTGTGTGTGTGTGTGTGTGTGTGTGTTCTGAAATGTGAAAATAGTCTAAATGAAAATGACATCTCCTTACACCCTATGGAAGCTGAAAAGTCAACATTGACTGTGAATATCATTCCACGCCGTGCATTTACTCTAGACAGGACTGAGGCCAGATGACTGGGTCAGGTCACATGACAACTTCCATTTAGCTCCTTTTCACTCTGATTTTAATGACTTATGACTCACTCCATGGGGTGAAGAAATATGACAACATTATACCCACAACGGGCGGGAAAGATGGTAGAAGATGGACAGATGAAGGGCGATGATCCAGCCCTGAGGACAGGTTGGCAAAGGGGACAGAAAGAATTAGACAATAAAAGGGGTGGTATGGCGAGAGAGAGTGGGGAAAAGAAAAGGCCAGAGCAGAGTCAGAGAATCCTGTCATGAAGCAGGATAGGGATCAAAGTCAAGGCGAGAGAAAAGCACACAGCCTGTGGAACCACTGGAGAGTGCAAAAGCAATTGTCAGTTTGGCACATTCACTGTGAATACAAGCACAAATACTTCCTGTAATGTTTTGACCTATTCTTGTTCTAATGCCATTATTTGCATTTTTATGGTTACTAAAAAGATGATTTAGCGCAGAAACATGAAGGATGAGACCATAGGTACGACTTAAGGGCATGCCATTACATGTTCAGCATGTGCAATTTACCTCTTTTGCATTCCTAATTTGATGCAAGCAGCGGGGCAACCAAATGAATAAAAATGAGATAAATTTAGCAATTTGGAAAATGTCAAACTGAGTTATGAAAATGTCAAGGTGACTGTACAGAGAGTCAGACGGCAGCAATTTGCCACTGGAGATGGATTTATTTAAAAATAGTGAATGACTGCCTTAGTCAGAAAACTTCTGAAATTAGACGAGCCAAAAGGGACATTCCCCTCTAGCTTTGTTGTTCAACTTATTGATTCATTCCTTACCTCTACACTGGACTTCTGTGATTTTGTTTTAATAGGAGGATAGTTATGTAGCGTCATGAATGTCCTGTTTTTGACCTAAAGGTCATGATCTGCTGCGTCTGCTCGAGCAGAGACATAAAGTCTCCGACACAGGCCTAATCTACATGAGATATTGGCCAAGGTCTTTCATGCCCTCTGCTCATCTGAACTGCTTCAGCTGTTACATAATACATAATCAAACAACGTTCGTTATTACCAATAATAATGTGAGCCCAATGTTCAATCATTCTGTGAAATGACAGTGTTATTACTTGATATTATAATCCTGTGATCAGTAGTATTTTACAAGTAATTATAATCTTGAACATTTGCACTAGACACTGATGACACAGAGTAATGCTAAAGTCACACGACACATTTCCTTTTGTCTGGTCCAATCAGAACCTTCGTTTCTGACGCGAGGCGTGTTTTCTGTGGTGTTTGTATAAGCCCTCTTTTGCATGTCAAATTCGGATTCACCAGTAAACCAAAATATGACAATTATAAAAACTATTCCACGCCACCTTTTCTTTAGTTCAAAGTATTCTAGAGAAGTCTCGGAACGGCCATCCAGACTTCCTCTTCAGCCAAAAGAACCTCGACAAGCTGGATAAAATCTGTTGCAAGTTACACCTGACCGCAACGGTTCCTTCAGAATAAAAGCTGAACCTCACGATCCCTTCAGGGTCTCGGAGACGCCAATGATAACCTGTCGTGACCTGGAAGCATTCCAAGACTAGTTTGGTTGGCACCGCTGCTTTTCTACCGGCTTCTGTTCCAAGGAGGGTCCAAGAGGACCTCGACATTCTGGATCTAATCGAAGGCTTCCCCTGGGGTACGTAGATCGACAGATGGCGTCTCATGTGTGTTAGAAATCTCCTACTAAAGTTTAGAGCGAAACATTCACTCCCACTCAGAACTAAATGCTTCTCTGGATCCACTGGTGTTGATAGCAACATACACACATACACCATCATCTCACGTCTCACTTCACCTTAGTCCATCAGTACACAGAGTGTTTAAGTTAGTCTTGTTTAAATTGTGTAGAAATAAATTTCTTAACTATTATGAACCTGACTCCCTTTCTTTCCTCAGAGTTAATACAAAGTGTCACATAATCCCTGCAATAAAAAGTTCTGATCTTCTGGTTAAAATATTCAAAGATCCATCAGATTGATATTTCATATTTCTATGGAATCTCACATTTTATGGTTAATAAGTAAGATATAAACTACCCATCATTACAGTTATGATGTAAACTTCCAGAGGAGCGATGTTTCTCTAAATTGAACTTTTCTTCATTTGCAACCAGTGAAGCCAGGACTGGCATTCAAAACTTTTATTCCTTTAAAGTGACAATGTGTATTATCCCTTGTGATAGGGGACATTACATAGCTAAATCATTGTAAGCAAGCAGTATTTTTGTGTTTGAGTAAGACTAACGGATGGTCATCAGGGTAAAAATCCCTGGGAGAGCAATTTTTGAATGTATGCTTTGTCAGATCGTTCAACCTCCACCAAAATGACAACCACATCAGACTCCCTTTCATCACTGGCAACAAGTAAAGAGGTAAATGTGTAAACCAAATGAATAAAATAATATTTGTAACTTGGTCAGAACACAACAGCTATGATTAAATATTTGGGATTTATGAGGAATACAAGGTAAATATGCATTTGTACTTTTTTTTAAACAAAACAATAGATTTGTCAAGTGCAACCAGAAAAAAAAAACAAGTGAAGACTTTAATTAGTATCCATCCATTCATTTATTCAGGGTTGGTTTATGAGGGCAGCTCCATTTTTTTCTTTCCTATTTTTGTGAACAAGACCCCAAGATACTTAAACTCCTCCAACTGAGGCAGGATTTTGTCTCTGACAATAATTTCCCCTATAATTCTGTAACTCAGGGTCAAATCCAGAAAAAAAAGGAGAAATGTGCAAAGGGCTGGGTCATTTCTGCATTAGAGGGACTACTTAGGAAGATCTAAAAACTGCATCATCTGTTCCGTATTCAGGGTTTTGGGGCAGTCAACATGGTTTCCTGACTGGATCTGCCTTCACCTGACAGCAGTGTGTCCCAAAATACCGGACTGGAGATATCTTTACCCATTGTAGATTCTTTTTACTGACTTTGTTCCCTGTTAAGTGATTATTTTGCAAAAAGGCGTGAGCGTCTGTGAGGCAAAACTATGCACCGCCAGATGCAAACAATCCACCATCCACAAGGATTTTAGAAAATTGGCTGACCATTGAAAGTCATTGAGACAGTTAGTGATTGTTTAAGTAATAGTGGGATTTTGTAAGATACAGATTTTGTTAGTTGGGCTCTAAATTTTGTAGGTGAAAGCAAACCAAGTTAGGATGAACAGAAACACTGAAAATTGATAATTGTTTAACTCTGGGCCGATTACGTTCAGGGGGAATGCAGTGCTAGGTTTAACTCATAAAAGAATGTCTCCGGGCATTTCTGTCCATCTCAGTGTTTGTTTGTATGCTGAACTCACGTGTGTGTGTTGTCTTGATTTTAGCTTAGGATGATACCGTGTGGACTGTGGTGGTCAATTTCTGGTGAATTTCAGCCCCAATGGGGGTCCAAACTGGACTTATCAAAAAGAATGATGGATGGATGTTGCTGAAGAAAAGTTCAAATTCCACAGTGATCTCGCAGAGCTCTTTTGTGCTTTCTCGCCACAGACCGTAAAACCAAGGAGATTGGGGTCCTGATGCAAGTGCTGCTACCAGATGGGGCATCAAGGTCACTCATCTCATCCCTCCCTCTGCTGCATACTACTGAGAGGGCCACTACGACTGACCATCCTCATGCAAGCTCACCGAGGACAGCATATAAGTGAACGATCTGCCTTAAGCTTGCAGGGCCCATTTACCATACCGCTGCTGATGTTTGGTGGTCGCACTCTACAACGGAACCGACACCTGGTGGCTGAGACCCCTCCTGGGTACGTCCACACGATGCTGTGACCAGCCTCCAACAATGTCAAGATCCAGTACCCCCAATCTCCCGTCTGGTTTCATGGCTCCCTGTCCAAAAAGACATCCCCTCACCGTCCCCACCGTCACAGGATCCCACATTGCTATAACATCATCAAAGGTGCTGACACACGCCTTTTGATCAGAATGTCTCTCTCTCTCTCTCTCTCTCTCTCTCTCTCTCTCTCTCTCTCTCTCTCTCTCTCTCTCTCTCTCTCTCTCTCTCTCTCTCTCTCTCTCTCTCTCTCTCTCTCTCTCTCTCTCTCTCTCTCTCTCTCTCTCTCTCTCTCTCTCTCTCTCTCTCTCTCTCCTGTCACACAACTGGTGTGGCCCACAGTGCAGGTTGGCTCCCTGCCCCCACCTCATGTTGCCTGAGGACGGGCGCCCCTACGAGGACACCCGAGCTAAAGAACGAGAGTCTAGGTCTGTGATGACCCGTTGCCCTTTCCCCACCTACAAACACAAACCCCCTCACATCGACAACCCAACTACTAGGATTCTCCTGTTTCATCTCGACGAAAGTGCGACACCGTCCCAACGTGACCTTCTTTGCTCTGTCCCCACTGCAGTCCCACGTAAATCTCCACTGATAAGTCTTTGACCCTCGACTCTGCCCCAATTGAAGATGCTAAAACCCCCTGACGCTTCCCGTGCTTCATAGATTGGCTGTCTTAAAGAAGAAAAATTGGTATCGGCTTTTGTGACTATGTTTGTTCATGTTGTACTTAGTTTAAACTGTGTTTCAGGTAAAAGAATGGTTCACAGGCTCCTGAAAGGTGTCTTGGTCCATATTTTTTCCTAATGAAGGTTTCTCCTGTTAAAACTGGTTTATTGATGTCCTCTTGAAATTTATCATCTTTGATCATTTTTTATATTCATCCAATTTCTTACAGGGTGTTGCTTATATTACAGTTTTTTTTTGAGGATCACTTAATATTTTGTGTTCATTTGGTGTGTTAGAGGTTGGTTCTTGTATTGCACTTAATCGTGGTGTTATTATTTTATTCAGCTTTACATAGAAGATGACCTATGTTTCCACAGGGAGGATTGTTTGGTAAAAACTGATTTTCACCTTCTCGTGTTGATAATGTTCTTCCGAATAGAGTTCATCAGCCTTATTTACATTTAAAGTGGTACATACAGTATTAGATGCGTGGAAAACGATTTTGTATGGGTACCATCTGGTGTTTTTGAATTCGACCGCAGGTTATGTTATGGGTTTATTGGTCTGCCAGTTATTGTTTTGAATGTCCTTCATCTATGGTTCCAGCGTTGTCAATGACACTTTCTGTATTGTCTGCCCCTTGATATAGTTTTTGTGTGTATATGGTTGATATGCAGAGCCGGCCCGTCCTATAGGCATTATAGGCATGTGCTAGGGGCGCCAGCCAGCCAGGGGGCGCTCTGGCGCCACAAAATAAATAAATAAATAAGGTTACGTAACGTTTGTAAAGCAAGTTGATATTAATGTGTCTTAATATTAAAATATCAAGCCCACAACATAATACCTTCTTAGCAAAGTTTATTAAGTAGCACAGTGTGCATTTTAAAATGATTAATGATACGTCACTATGTGGCGCCGCGCGTCGCGCCCACTTCGCCCCCCTCCCCGTCTTTACCTGCTAGCTACGAGAACGGTTGTTTTGATGAGTCAGCTAGTTCATCATGTCTAAACGGCCTAAGTTATCTGGAGCCCAGGGGAGGAAAAAAAGAAAAGAAGAGGAGGAAAAACGCTACAAAGACAGAGGTAAGGTGGAAAATATTGAAATTAAATGATGATTTCATGACGTTATTAGTTAGCACTCTGGGGATGCTTTAGGACAAACGAAGCTATTTTCTTAATATTGTAACGTTTGTGCAGCACTAAAGCATGAGACACAAATATATTAGCTCTTAACAATGGTTAATTAAAGTTGTTAAACAGCTGGTATAAGCTGCAATTCTGGCTCCCAGACTGTAAACATTCAGTCAAACAAACAACGCGTCAATAACAGAGCAGCAGCAACACATTACAGCAACCTAGCTAGGATTATTTTAGTGCTTTGGAATATTTTCTGATGTTTTGTGTTCTGAGAATTCAGTGTTTCATAATAACGCCTAAATGTTATATGATGGTCTTTGGTAACTGCAGTGGTGGGCAGTCAGGGCCAGCAAAGCCTTCTCTGCTGGCCTAAACATACTCAAAAGCATAAATGTATTTTTTTTCCTTTGGTAATTATTTTTAAATAAAAAAAATGTTTACTGGTCTATTTTCTTTATATCCTATTATACCCACTGGGCTGTACTGCTTCCAGTGTTAAAATACCAAGGCTGGGTGTTATCCAATCAGATTTAAGCTAGCTTGAGTTTTCAGGCAGATTAAGTCTGCTCTAGGCCTTCAGAATCAATCGAGAAGCCCGCTGTCCGCTGTAAGTGAACAGAGACGATCTAGTTGCGATAGCCAATCAGCTCACGAGTCAGCTTGGCCCGGGCTAGCTAGCTGGCCTCACGCAAAAGTTGACATGAACGCATCCTGTGATTGGATGAGCAGTAGTTAGAACTTTTCTAGCGGCATGAAGCAAAATATCAAAACTAAACACAGAGATTTGTATCTATAGGCAGCTATCGGTGTATTTTTGAACACATGATGGCTGAAAGAGGAGAAGAGACAGACTTGGTTGCAGATTAACTTGCCACACCATTTTCAAGACGGACCTTTCAAGAAAAAATGGATCTTGTGAGAACAGGTCGTCTGACTCCAACGCTAGCTGGCTTGTCCCAGCAGGGGAAAGGATTTGTTCGTCATTTTCAGGCAAGCAACTATGAACGGTACCCATGGCTAACAGCTTCAGAGAACCGCTGCAGGTTATTCTGCTGGGAACGCCTGTTGCTCGCATCAGATGGATTTGGTAGCATTAAAGCGCGTTAAAACGTACGCCAGAAACACGACCGGGCAGACACGGCTTTCAGCCTCCATGTCCGTAGAAAAGGATCCACTCATGGACCTGAAGCGCACAGATAAACTGTACAGAGCCACTGAGGTTTTCCTAAGGAAAGAAAGAAGGATGGATTTTATTTTCTAATGAGCAGGAGAGGAGGAGATCCATGCTGGACATTTATGTTGGTGAGTAGAAACATTTTATTAGTATTTTTTTAATGTTTTGTCATTTTATTTTGTTAATAATCAATAAATGGTAACGAAATAAAATGGCAAAATGAAATTATTCTGTGTTCTGTTTCTATGCAATTTATATTGTGAATGACGTGGTGTGTGCAGCTGCGCCAACATGTTCAATTGTTTCGCAGTACAATTTTCTCCAAAACAAATGCAAATAATGTGTTTGCTTTACTTATTTATTTTATTGTCTCAACTCTTAAACCCGTCTTTCATTTCTGAGATTTGACGGTATCCGTGGTCAGCTTCCTACTCTCAACTGGGAATGCGAGTTTGATTTTAAAGACTCTGGAAATTGTGTCTTGACCAGCCACTGGTGTGTGTGTGTGTGTGTGTGTGTGTGTGTGTGTGTGTGTGTGTGTGTGTGTGAGGTTTCTCCAGCTGTGATGTCCTAATGATGGTATTTTAAGGTGTATTAAATTAGATTGGACTGAATAGGAAATCACTGAAGGCCCAGGGGTGGAACGCACCGCCCGCCACTGGGTAACTGTCTGATAGATTCTTCACAATTCTGTCTGTTTTATATTTTTATGAGTGATTTTTTAAACCTCATAGTAGAAAATTATTTGTATTATGCAAAAATTCTCATTGATGGTTTTCTTCTTTAAATTACTGCAGCAGATTATTGTTGCAAAAAAGTTATAGTATGTCAATGTCCGAGTTCAATGGAAAACCCACTGTTAAACAGATACAGATCAGCAGCACGTGAGAACATTGTCCTACATGGTTGAAAAATGTTTTGCATGAGACTCATCTATGTCTGCTGCCAGTTTAGCTCAAATGTTTTCATGAACACTGCATTGTGCATACATTTCTGTATTATTATTATTTTTCCAGAAATTTATTTTATTCTTGAAATCATGTATTGATATTTAGCTTGGTGTCGTATACTCCTCTTCTGTCTTCAGATGCGCTGCTGAAGTTTCTATGTCCCACCCCTGCAAATCCTCCTGTCGCCTCCACCTCTGCCAAACAATTAAGCAGTGATGTAGCTGCAGCATCATGCACTCCTCCTGTTGGCTCCACCTCAGCAGCACACCTTAGCAGTGATGCAGCAACATCAAGCACATCTTCTGCTTCTCCAATAGACCCTGCTGACTGGCCATCTCCTCTAACAGATAAGGTACGCACAAAGTTGGTTCACAGAGGTCCATTTCAAATTGAAAATAGCTTCACATTCCCTAAACAAAAAGATGGACGAAGGTGTCAACATGACATTTTTAACAGACTCAGTCAATGGAGAAAAAGTCAGAAGAAGTTGGCTTATGTATCCTAAAAAAGATGATAGCTTGCACTGCTTCTGCTGTAAAATCTTTTCTAAAAGAGAGTAGAAACTGACTAGGGAAGGACTAAAGGCTTTGAGAATCTCTGCCACCCGTCCTGTTACAGTGGCTGCAGCTGAAAGAAGCTTCTTTAAGCTCAAAATGGTTAAAACTTATTTGAGATCTACTATGATGCAAGAACGTCTCAGTGGACTTGCCATTACAAGCATAAATGTGGTCTCAAATCAGTTGTCATTTGAGGATGTTATTAGTGACTTTGCTGCAAAAAACCCAGGAGAGTAAATCTGTATCAGGTTATGTTAGGTTCAGGACATGTGTGGTGTAGTGTCATTGATAACACAGTACCAAAAAACACCACTAGAGGACATTGTTAATGATCTTTTGGGTGCATTTTTATTGAAATCCTAACTTGTTTTGTTTTGTAATTCTTTCTGGATACTGGTTTCTTTAATGCTTTATTTTGTGTTGTTCCTTATTTTTATGGTATTTATAGTTTTTTACTTTTATTTTTGTAATATTGAAATCTAATGCTTTTAGTTTAGTTCATTTTATTTTATATATTCAGTTCAAAATGTTTACATTTCTACGTATTCTGAATGTGCAAATGGCTTTTTTAAAAATAAAAAGATCATCTAAGACAAAGCTATGTGGTTTCTTGTGAGTATGTACAGTCGCAGTGGAATTTACTGCAGTGTAAGGGGGCGCCACCTATAATCTTGCCTAGGGCTCCAATTTTGTTTGAGCCGGGCCTGTTGATATGTGTTCTGATCGTGGTGTTGTGATTAATGTTGATTACTATGCCAGTTTCCGGGATGAATGTCGTTTAAACAGGGAGGTTTGTTGGATAAATTATGGATACATTATTTTAAACGTAACACATCCAGCTTATTCTTCCCTGGCAACGGACAGGCGCTTGACCTTTCCTCTTCCCAGTCCTAGCTTATCAGTAAGAACGCCCTGTACCAGCGCATGCTTGTCTCCCTGAATGTGTGTGTGTTTTATCATTTTCTGTGTGTCTTTTAATAAATTATCTTGAGAGGGCTTTGGTCCAACGAGAGAACAAAGAGACCACCGACTCGTGCATATCATTTTATCTCTCTCTCCACTATAAAAGTCTAAATGGTTTATTGTTAATAAGATTAGTATGGGTTAAATTGATCAGCAGGGGCGGATTTAGGACTGAAGAAGATCCGGGGCTTAACACACACACACACACACACGCTCGCGCACACACATGTGACACGCGCTAGTCAACATCATATATATTTGTCTTGTACCACATCATTTTTAATCTGAAGCTACATATTAAGCATTTTTAGGGCAGAGTATTGTTCCTGTTAGTGTTTAGTGTGAGATGATTGTAAATATTCCCTTTCTTTCTCCAACAACTTTACCTGATAGTAAGCTAACTTTAGGCAAACCAGCAGCACAACAAATATTTTCAAATAAGACTCACAAACCTGAGTCAGCACCAGTCTCATCAAACCTGGGGTTCTGTCGCCGTACTTTTGGTCTAAAAAACGTCCTTATGTCCATCTTCACACATGCATTTCAGGCAGAGACTGTAGAAGAAGCCGGCTGCTGAAGGGCTTCTTCTTCAGTGGTGGAGGCTCAGGCAGGCTGTATACAAACTACTGCCAGCTGCTCCCTCTCTGTTGGACTTTGGTACTGCATGTTACTTCCGCGATTTAGATCTGGGACTTTTCATGAAACATCTGGGGCTTCAGCCCAAGTAGTCGGGCCTAACGCCGCCCCTGTTGGTCAGCTTGATAATAAAACCCCTGCGTGGTGAGCTTTCCCTTCAGGTAACCCTGGATGGGAAAATGAAAATACCTAACAGGCACCCTACCCTTTTCTGATTCAAGACCACGGTCTCGGATCTAGAGGAGCTGATTCTCATCCCAGCTGCTTCACACTCAGCTGCGGACTGCTCCAGTGAAAGCTGGAGATCACGATCCGATGAAGCAAACAAGATCACATCATCTGCAATAAACAGAGATTCAATCCTTTGGCCACCCAGACACCTTGGCTGAACCTAGAAATCCTGTCCATAAGTTATGAACAGAATCGGTGACAAAGGGCTGCCTTTTCGGGATTCAACTATCACCGGCAACAAGCCCGACTTACTGTACACCTGCGTGTGTCTCACTCTCATTCCAGCTGGCAGCCCTAAGACACAGCTGGGTGGACAAATCTCCCCACATGTTTTAAAAATGCAAATGTAAAGTTTCTGCTATGCTAAACAACAATTTCTCTATAAAACTACTAAAATGTCTGACTGGGTGTAGAGTGAACTCCGCTCTGTGGAGGAGGGAGGGGTTTGCAACGCTTCCTTCAAATTTAAAGAGACAGAACCAAAACGGCTGATTTTCAGACTCTCCGCAGAACAGGGGTAAAGGAGGGTCTGTAGTGCAACAGTGAGGAAATCAGACCCAAGATCTACAGTTCTGTTATATTTGGACCACAACTGAAAGATTTTGTTGCAAAACAGAAGGAATCAAAAGCATGATATGTCTTCTTTTAATTGGCTGTGTGTGTGTCTGTGTCTGTGTGTGTGAGAGAGAGATATTTATTTGATTGTGCTCCATGCAATAGGAAACTGAGCGCCGACCAGAACTAACCAATAGCGTTAGACTACCGCTTACGTGCTTCAAATTTAAGGAATTTAAGGAATTCCTCAGCTGATGCAGAGTTGATGAACAAGTAAGTCTTTAAATATAAATATATGAAAACACAACATGACATGAGAATACTACTTGAGAAACAGCGTGTTTTAGCTCTGTTTGTGGACTACAGAAGCACATTTAAAGCTAGAAACGTGAAGTCGCCATCTTAATAAAACGGATCGACAGACTTTTTGTGTGATGTGCTTGTCAGCAACTAGATGGTGCATGCCTTCAGAGCATTGTAAGGTAAATCATTCCCAACCCTTTGAAAGTGTCATGAGTTAACTGGCGGACCCGTAAAAACACCCAACACAGAATGACAAGTTTAAGAATGTTTATTAAAAGGGGAGAGGCAAAGGCTAGGTCAGGAGACAGGAGGTCGTTATCAGGAGGTCTGAGGTGGGAATAGTCCGATAGGAAAATCCAAAAGGCGAAGTCGGGGACGGAGCAGGATCGGAGCCAGAAGATCAGAGATGCAGCAGAGCAGACAGGGTAATTCAAAAGGCGAAGTCGGGGACGGAGCAGGGTTCGGGATCTTCAAAGACAAGGTGAGTAAAAGGCTGGAGAATTTACTAGCAGGGCGTTCAATAATCTGGCAAAGGTTGAAGAGATGGCTGGGGTTTAAGAGGAAACAGGTGTGGGGGATGAGTTGATAATAGGAACCGGTGGAATGAATGGAGCTGATGAGGTGCGGGCTGAGGTTGCTGTGGCAACAGGTCACGGCAGAAACAGGATCATGACAGAAAGAGGTCATAAAATGCATCATTATTAAAAATCTCCATTAACCATGCTATTGAGTTAATGTTATTGATTAAATTGACTCTTGTTTCCCTTTCAAGGAACATAAATAAGGGTATAACATTGTTTGGCACTCCTAACATTACTAAAAAAAAGCATTAGTTCTCCACAAACTCAAGAATCTTTTTGAACTTGGCTGGTCATGGTAAATTTGGAACCTGCTTCAGAATAAATACATTCATGACACTGCTATGCTTAACAGGCTTATCACTGCTACTTTTAATTCAGGAGACATTCTCCTCTGACTTCATCATTCTCTACACATCAAAAGCAAAAATCTACTAAGGTAATTCCACCTATTCTCATAAATTCACAAAGCCCCTGGCTATTCCATGGCACAACTCTGTTGCAGTGCGTCAAGATGGGCTATGTGCTACAACTGTAGTCTCCTAAGTTTGGGTCAGGATGCCATTGTTGGCTGTGAACACTAAGTTTAAGTGTTTGGGATAATCTCCAAAAATCAAATGTGTACTTCATTATGATATATGAGCTAAAAATAAGTCCAATTGGTATATGTAGGATAATAAATTTCAAGCTGTAAAGCAATGTTTTATATACTTAAACTATTTATTTCTATATAATTTTTATTTTATGGGTCAAAAGCTGAAGAGTTAAGGAGCAACTGCTGTAAAGGATCATGCCATCTTGGCACAGGTCCACTGATGAATGGAGTACTAGCTGAATCATGATGCCAATGAGGCTAATCCTGCTTCAGGTTGTCAAAGATCAAGCCATGCCCATGTACATATACCTTTGTTCACTACCACCACAAAAGGTAAATCACCACAATATTGCAACTAAAGTTTTGTACATCCTCAAAACCATCAACCACAGCTGTCTTCAAACTTGCATGAAGACAAACCAAGGCCCTGCAAAGATCAGCCATGTTCTATTTAAGTCAGTCATAATGGGGTCTACATCATGTGCTTAGGGGGTCTTACATTTTAGCTGCATACATATCGCACAGTGTTATATTAATTTTGATGTCAACAAAGCTGGATTGCATGATACATATACTGAAGATTTTTTTCTATAGCACCTCTTAGGATAAAAATTACACTTATATTGCAAGGTACAAAAAGCTACAGGAAGTGGTTTGTTTGCTCAGTCATCACTGCGTCGCCTACAGGTTGTGCAGAACAGCACAGCCAGGTTCCTTACTGGGACCAGGAAACGGGACCACATCAGTCCAGTTCTGGCCTCCCTGCACTGGCTTCTGGTTTGCTATCGCTCACAATTCAAAATCCTCATCTTTGTTTATCATTTCTTCCAGGGTGGTGGTCCCCCCTATCTAGCCACACTCCTGAACAGACATTCCCCATCACACGCTCTGCGCTCCTCTGACCAAGGCCTGCTCTCTGTCCCTCGTTCTAGGTGTCGTACTCACGGGGACCGGGCTTTCTCAGTCCTAGCACCGTCACTCTGGAACCAGTTGCCACCCTCAGTTAGGCTGTCCCCTTCTCTGCCAGTCTTTAAGAGTCGCCTAAAAACACACCTCCTCCGCTTGGCGTTTCCTGAACATGTTTGATTTTGGCCCTCTATTATGATGATTTTATTTCACAGTTTTCATTGGTTCACTCTATCCATTGTTTTACACATTTGTCCTGTACCAGAATGTTTCACCTTTTTTTGTAGTTTGTATTTTGTAATTTGAATTGCTTTTATTTTTGATTTATTCAATATATTTACCTTCTACTGTACCATGTTCAGCACCTTGGGGTTCTTGACAGGGTTGCGGAAGGCGCTTTATAAATAAAGCTTTGATTGATTGATTGACTGTGAGTAAATGGCGATCTTGCTTCTTCGTGCAGCCATTCTCCGTGGAGATGCTTCCTGTCAACATATCTAAACATTTTGTTGCTAAGCAGCCCTATTACATTCAGTAGCTTCTTACAAACATAGGTTTTGTGTACATGTACTGCAGCATCCTTACTATTGACTTTTGTTCAAAATAGACAGTGGTCCAGATATGTTTACATTGGTCATGTATAAGATAATCCATGTTTCAGAGCACCATTGAGTTAATGACTCCCAAGCACATTACATTCCCCACATCATCTCAGGCCTTGCGTCAATATTAAGCCTTTATGCAAGCTCTGTACCTGGAAACACTTAGGGAATGTGTCTGCACTTACACTGTTATGTTGGAGCCAAAAATATCGTAAATCAAATGTGAACTTCACAAGACCAGGAACATTTTTTTGTTGCCTTCATCATGTTTAAATGAAAAATCTGCACATTTAACTAACTTAATTCATTTGTTGCTTACTTGAATCATGAGTTTAAAAAATGTAAAGCAATCTATGTATAATGGTTTTGCAATAACAGGAGAATACTGTTGTCATTTCTTTTTAAGGATACTCTTTTTCAAAAAGCAACATTCTAATTATGCTTCTGTTAATGTAAACGTTGATTAAAGCAGCATTCAGCCTGATACTCTTGAAACTAATTGAATTAATCTGTTGCAATAGATATTGCATAGCTCCACATATTCCCAAAATAGTGTTTCTTTAGAAAGAGGACAGGCAGTTTCATTTTGGCTCACCAAAGAGCCATTTTTTATTTAGAGAGTGGTAATTGTTTTTCTCTGAGTGTCGATCAGGGTCATTACTGGCGCCGGGCAGAATGCTGAAAATTTAATCATTGCAAACCAAATGACTCAAGTCTCCTTTCTGACCAGCGTGCATGCAGATTTACTGCATAAGTGGCCTGTATCATGGTGTCATTTGTTAATGTCCTTGACCATGCAGATTAGGCAAACAACATATGCAAATAAGCCTCTACTTTTGCTAAACAAAATTATTACAAGCAACTCCAAGCTAGTTTTATTCAGCTTCAGTCTCTAATGTGTTTGAACATAGACTGGTTTATGTAAATTTCTGTTAATGTCAAGGACATTAACAAATAACACTTATGATGATCACAATAAATGGAAATGGTCTTCCCTCGCCTGGACACGGGTCACCAAGGACCCCCCTCTGGAGCCACACCTGGAGGTGACGCATGCTGACGAGTGCCTAGTGGTTGGGCTTTTACCTATTAAACCAGGCTGGTTCAGCCCAAAGAAGAAACATACAGTAGATATAGTCAGACTCTCCTTGAAGCATTGCTCTGGCTCAGGAACCAGTTTATTCAAAAGGGATTGGGTAGTCTACCACTCTGGAGTTGTCCCCATTGATAGATGCAAAGCACCCCTGGGCATACTTGTTGCCTCCCCACCTTCCTGCTTGTGCGTTGTGGTTTACCCTGGTGAGTGAGAGGGTAGCCCCCGTCCACCTACGTGTTGTTTGTGCTTACCGTATATCCTCTAATATTAGCCTGTATTTAATTAACTGCAGGGTATCATATTTTGGCCGGTGTCGGAGTCGGCGGAGGTGAATAATGGCCGGTTTTTTATTGTGGCCGGGTGGAATGTGGTAACAAGCAAGTATGGGGGGCGGATGTGTCATCCGTCTCACTTTTGATTTGCCAGTGACAGACCGCGAGGGTAACTTTAACCGTGCGGAGACAAAGAGGAGGCGAAAATTTGATATCAAGTTCAAAGAGAGCGTGCTGATTATGCTGCAGAACACTCTGGGGAGCAGTAGCAGGGGTTGTATGAACTAGTCACTAGTCGACTTCACCGCTCTATAGTGACTTTTTATGCCTGTCATCGACTAGTCGCTGTCACGTGATAATGACCGGCAAGATGCAGTCCTCGGAAAAGACAGCAGCCTGCTGTCAGCAGGTGACAAGCTCCTGCACGTCGGGAGGCAACGCGCTGTGTCAGTACTGACACCCGCCGTAAAACGGACATTTAACCAAATTGTGACGTTTACCCTCTTGCAATTTAACCTTCCCCTCACCCCCATCCTAACCTGATATTAACCAGCTTGCGCATGCAAAGCTCTGATTGTTGACGCGCTCCAGACATCTGCATCCTGAGCACGGCCACAGTAACATTATTAAATCAGGTGTCGCCACCTCAAAAACTAATTTAACACGCGATCGTTCATGTCGGCTCATTTCCTTTTATGTTTTCTGTCTTTTATTCTTTTATTTGTGCCTGATGCTTTTCGCTGCTGTGGAATGGGGGCATCACCTGTTTTGTCCTCGGTGACGCATCTAACTGATGTGGCCGGCGAGCACTCCGCTGTTTTTGCGGTCGGTAGATCTTTTAGAACTGCAGTTCAAAGGTAACTCATGAGGTGAATATATATGAACCCAGGTAGCAGTTTTTCTTTAGGATTGAGAGGAGATGCAGGAAGATAATAAACAGGCAGGACAGAAAAATAGTCAAATAAAAACAAGTTAGTTTTTGTACCTGGTTGCAACAAACAGACACCATTGAAGGTAATCAGAAGTGAGGAACAGAAAATGAAATAATTATTTTAATGTTTAGAGCAGCAGGAACTCCGAGAGGCTGCAGGTGCATCAGTGAGTTTGCGGCCGCTGCGCAGGGGGAAGGGGGAGAGGGCTGAAGCAGAAACTACTGTTGTTAAAAGAAATGTGTTTAACTTTGAAAATGTGGGCGCAATTTTAATTGTCAATAACTCCAGCGAACCATTAGTTCATTTTGCTCAAATAGAAATTGAGGCCTGCCTCTAATTCTGGTCCTCCTTCCAATAAAGGCCTGGAGCTTGATGAGCTTGAGTCAAATACAGGCCCGGGCCTGTATTAGAGGATTTATGGTATGCATCAAACTACAGGTCCGACTAACCACCCCCTTAGAGTGTTAGGAGGGGGTGCTGGAGAGCGTTCCCTCAGGTGACTCATTTGTTCTCCTGGAGGACTTTAACATTTTCCAGTGAGGAAGCAGTGTCTTTGAGTTACGTTCTCCAGTCTGTGGTACTAAGGTCACCAAGATGGTCAAAAAGCTCCTTGGTGGCAGGCCCTGGGTGGTGGATACGTTCATTAGCTCAGGATGTTGTGGGGCTGTGTTGGCTAAAACAGCTCTGTAATGTTGCATGGGCATCGGGTACAGTTCCAACCATAGTATCTTGGAATCAGGAGAAGCAATGTGGTTTTTGTCCTGGCCATGGATCACTGGACCGGTTCTAGAGATTCAAGATAATTAATTGTCATTGCACAGTTGTACAACGAAACTGACTGCACTCACTGAAGACAGCTCATGTAAGAAGTAGTAAAATATGAGTAAGATAAAATAACAAAGCATCTCTCTCTCTCTCTCTCTCTCTCTCTCTCTCTCTCTCTCTCTCTCTCTCTCTCTCTCTCTCTCTCTCTCTCTCTCTCTCTCTCTCTCTCTCTCTCTCTCTCTCTCTCTCTCTCTCTCTCTCTCTCTCTCTCTCTCTCTCTCTGTGTTTTTAAAGACATTAGACACAATTTCTGGAAATTACCATAATTAGCCTTCTGCTAATAAGATTTGTGAAGGATTTTTTTTATCTACCTTATGAAGGAGCACATCAATGAGGATTAGCCTAAAGTTTATTATTAAGCACCCCCATATTTTATTCATACCCGAGTGAACCAGAATGAGATGTCAAAATGTCAAGTACTTCAAAAGGCTTTCAATCAAATCAGCCACTGTGACAAATGCAATTGTAACCCACAAACCTGCATTAGCACCCATGCTTAGAGACGATGATAAAGGCAATATGGTGGAAAGAGCTGCATAATGTCAACATTACTTAGAATCAAAGTGAGGACTAAGTGGGCTGTGTTCTTATATTGGCAATAAAACCAAACCACACATCAAGGCATGCCAGCGCTCCAGCCCCATAATCCACTTACTAACGGATGGGGATGATGTTGTAATGGCACCAATGCTCCTTATGACTTACACTCCTGTCATGTAAGTCCTGAATGGAGAGGAGAAGACTTGGCCTTTCTCAAGCTGACAGAGCAGATATTGTATTAGAGCTGAGCTATCAATCTGTCACTTAGTTTGTGCCGCCCTGTTTCTTAATGCCTCACATCCACAGAGATCTGGACTTTCTGACAGCATCAAGATAAAAAAATGGTTCATTGCTTAGAATATACAGTAATAAACCTTGCATTTGCAGGACTGCTGATTCAATTTGATATCAGCCTACTGTAACAATGAAGGAAAAACACCAAATCCATTCTTTCAGGCATTTGTTAATACAAGAAGCTTTTTTGGTTATGCATTTAATCTACTGATTCATGTATATAATTTCTTAAGACAGCTTGAAGTGAGTTAACTTGTAAATATTTTACAGGAGGAAAAATATCAGGATATATGTCATATATCGGTCGGCTGCACAGTGGTTAGAGCTGTTGCCTTGCAGTGAGAAGGTCCTGGGTTCGCTTCCCAGCCTGGGGTCTTAGTGCATGGAGTTTGCATGTTCTCCCTGTGCATGCGTGGGTTCTCTCCGGGTACTCCGGCTTCCTCCCACAGTCCAAAAACATGACTTTTAGGTTGATTGGTCTGCCTAAATTGTCCTTAGGTGTGTGTGTGTGTGTGTGTGTGTGTGTGTGTGTGTGTGTGTGTGTGTGTGTGTGTGCGTAATTGTTTGTCCTGTGTGTCTCTGTGTTGCCCTGCGATGGACTGGCACTCTGTCCAGGGTGTACCCCACCTGATTGCCCATTGACCGCTGGAGATAGGCACCAGCTCCCCCCGCGACCCTACGTGGACAAGCGGGTTCCAAAAATGGATGGATGATATCGTATATCGGAATTCTGCAAAAAGATGTCAAGATATAAGTTTTGGCCCATATCGCCCAGCCCTACTCTATACATTAGCTTTCTGTATGATTTAACAATAAATTGGTCAAAATCGTGAATTTACCTGTTTCCTGATCAAATACACATGCAGAAGTGAGAGTGCAAACAGAGAAGAGCCTGCCTTCGCTCTCGCGAAGCTGCCCCACACACACTAACTGATTAAGTCAGAGCGCATGCGCCAACTCCCTGTATCGAACGTGTGCGGTGCTGCGCCCTCTACAGGCAGAAAGGAGCGCTGCCTCTGGAGGCAGAGGTGAGAGCTGCCTCCGTTCTCACAGAACAGTGCAGCACACAATCACTGAAACAGGAAGTTGGCTCACTGCTGTCTGTCTTTAAATCGCCAAAACACATTTTATTTAGCATGTGCTGCATGTGCTGGGGTTCTAAAGTCTGTCTGATATATTTAATGACCGTTTATGACAAATGTAGTCTTCTAAACTGCCCTAAACATGCAGAGAAAATGCACTGGGGGAGGCAGGCAGTACCCTGCCTCACTGAGGCAGTGCTGAGCCCCATAGAGCTCCGGACATCACGTGACTCTCAGAGAGTAGACGCCATGTTGGCAGGCAACAAAGGTCAACAAAATGAACGGGATTGGCTTGGATTTCACCGCATCGGAGTTTACTTCACACTTTAAAACCGAAGAAATAGTTTTATATAGTCAGAAATTAAATAGACTAAGCATCTCCGACCCTTACCGTGCCCCTGGGATACTTTTTAAAAACGCCAAAAGCTGTCGGAACGGACTTCTTACCGAACCTGGCCAGGGAACCCCTTGGGATTCCCCCGGAGGAGCTGGCCCAAGTGGCTGGGGAGAAGGAAGTCTAGGCCTCTACTGCCCCCGCAACCCGACTCCGGACAAGCGGATGAAAATGGATGGATGGACAAATAACATAGATTTGAGTGCTGTTTGAATGTATAAACTGAACGACAAGAGAAATCACTAGTCTGATTTTTTTCCGTGAATAAAATAACTATGTCAGGCAGGAGCGTCTCAGGATCTGTCTGAGATCTGTTTCAGTGAGACAGATAATAGCAATCCAAAGTGCTTTTTATGTGTGATCTGACAAGTGATCAACCATTGCTTAAAAACCAAATACAGCTTAGTCGGTTAATTGCTGTGATCATAAGACACGTAACGGCAGCATGCAGAAATCAGGAAGGCAACGTTTTATGTGACGTTTACTTGTTGCTATGAGTAATAAGACAGAAAAAGCCACGCCAAAATAAGTTTAGGAAGCCCACTAAGAATCGTAATGAAAGCATTTAAAATAAATACCATATGCAGTTGAGGAAACATTGGTTTAAGTACCTGATATGAAGTGGTCGCTGCATAAGCGAAAACCTTTACTCTCGGTATCCCACAGTTTCATTTTAGCCTGGTCACTAGCATGTTTTATTACAATGATCCAACGTTTGCAGCAATAGGGCGCCATTTCGATTTGAACTGTTGCATGCCGGGAGAAGTGACGTCAACTCCCATAGCTCTATAGACACCGGTGCAAACTGGCTGCTTGTATACACAGGGCGGGGGTGTGGTGGGTGAGCTATCTTAAAATTTCTCTGACTAAATGAAAGAGTTTTGGCTCAAAACTGAAGGATTTATTAAAATTGGATTTTCAATCAGAACAGGAGATATTAGATGATTTTTATTTAATTTTTAATTAATCTCATTCTCATCACATAAGATACGATAGAAAAAACGGAAAACAAACGTATTCAGGAGTTAGAAGAAATCATTAAGTCTTTAGAGGCATCCACAGAAGAAGAGTTACCGAGCAAATCACGTAAAGCTAAATAAGATCTTCATGGAATTATTGACAAAAAGACACAATTTTTAGCACAAAGACTATGAATAGAAAACTTTGAACATGTACATTTTTAGCTAACCAGTTCAAAATAAAGAGAAAACCACCATATCTGCTGTTGAAGACTTAACCGGGAATATAGTTTATGATCCTGAAAGAATAAACAGCACTTTCAAAAACTTTTACCAAACGCTAGCAGCAGCAATTATGCAAACAACAAGCATTAAAGGCATTAAACGTAATAAAATAGAACATAAGATCAGTCTTTATGCAGATGATGTTTTACTCTTTCTCCGAAATTCTAAATCCTCTCTCTCCCAAGCAATAGAACTGATAAACTCTTTTTCAGGAGTTTCAGATTACTCTATAAACTGGTTAAAATCCACAGTTGTGCCAATTAATTTCTCTTTTGTCAATTTGCTTAATACACAATTAGAGTCAGGGAATATCACATACCTGGGAATTAATGTCTCTCCCAAGTTAGCAGATCTAACCAAACTAAACTACATCCCACTTTTAAAGAAAGTGGAAGATGATCTTGTAAGACGGAAATCCTTACCGATATCACTCATGGGGAGAGTTGCTACAATTAAAATGATGATCTTACCCAGAATAAATTACTTATTTTCAATGATCCCAAACAAGCCACCAGCTGGCTGGTTTAAATCTCTGGACTCCTCAATCACTAAATTCTTTTGGCAGGATAAACCTCCACGAACTAGCTTAAAAACGCTTCAGAAGACCAAAGACAGAGGAGGACTGGATCAACCCAACTTTTTTTTTATTATTTCTTAGCCAACAGGCTGCAACATATACCAAGATGGTTGCAAGATAACCCACTAGATGAGTCCTGGCTAGACATAGAACAGACACTTTGCAATAGATAGAGCTTTCAGACTTATCATTTATTAGCTCAAGCATAAGAAAACATGAAAGCTTCAAAAGTATTAGTATCAGCACCTCTCTGACAGCATGGTGGGAGTATCTAAAAATGACAGAGTCTTCACTAGTACCATGCAGATGCACGCCTATCTGGAATAATCCTGGTATTTTGCAAAATAACAAAATGATGAACCTTCCGGACTGAAAAGGTAAAGGAATCCTATACCTGGAACACATATATGAAGGATTGGACTTCATCCCATTTAATAGAATAGTCTCCCAATTTGGAATGGATTAGAATAGCTTTTTAGAATATCACCAAATTAAATCTGTAGTCAAACAAAAATTTAAGCTCAATAAAATAGAATTACAAACACCACCAAGGGTATTAGACTTCTATAATCTCAAACCCCCCAAACTACTGTCTAAAGTATATACTGTAAGACACTGTCCAAAATAGACGATAGAATAGCAATCCCTATTGAAAAATGGGAGGCGGATCTATCAGTCAGCTTTGACCAGAACTTCTGGTCCCAAACTTGTTTAAAAACTTTTAAAATGATCAGACACCCCAATTTACAATTAATTCA
Source organism: Nothobranchius furzeri (assembly GCF_043380555.1). Classification (NCBI taxonomy): domain Eukaryota; kingdom Metazoa; phylum Chordata; class Actinopteri; order Cyprinodontiformes; family Nothobranchiidae; genus Nothobranchius; species Nothobranchius furzeri. The sequence goes on along the minus strand of NC_091751.1, from coordinate 60,309,134 downwards.
GTACAAAATTCTACACAGAGTACACTATACAGGTCATCAGATGTTCAAGATGGGGTTTGTGTCATCTGACACCTGTACACACTGCACAAACAACATTCCTGACAATTACATCCACACACTGTGGTCCTGTCCACCTGTCCAGAAATTTTGGGGTAGAGTATGTGAAGACCTGTCAAAGTGTCTGAAATGTCATATCCCAACCACCCCCTCTCTTTGTTTACTGGGAAACCTGGACAATGTCCCGATTGAAACATCTTTAGTTCACGTGGTTCTGACTGCCATATGCATCGCTAAGAAAACTATCCTCATGAATTCGAAAAATAGAGATACTCTTTGCATTAACCAGTATATAAATCTTTTGTCAGATCATATTGCACGTGATACAGCCTCTGCTTCCACTTCAGATCAATCTCTCTGGGCTCCTTTGATCGGTTCCATCACAAAGCGATGATGGGGGATCATTGATATTGTCCTGCGGGATGATGTGGGTGATGGGGTGGAGGGTCTGAGTCTGGAGTATCCGGATGTTCCCTGGAGGTGCATTCACTGGGGAGGTCTGGGACTGGGGGGCTGCTGCCCCCCTCTGGTGGTGCTTGGGTTGCCTCGGGGGGTGGACTACTGGCGGTTTTGAGTGGGGCCCCTTGGGGGTCATGGCGGTGGCCATGGGTTACTGCCTGGCAGCTTCATTGCCCCTGAGCAGTTCTGGGTGGGGGCCTGGGGGCTCGGGGTGTGGGGGTGGCCGGACCCATGTGGGGATCTGTGTGGGGCCTTGAGGGTCCGGACCTGGCATTTATGTTGCCAGGAAGAAGGCAGGAACATGCGGCAGTGCCTGACCCGGGCTCAGGGGCCTCGGGTAGACCTTGGCTCCTCTGCAGTTCCATCACATGGGAGGGGGATGTCCAGGAGGGGGAGGACCCAACCTTACCTGGATGTCCTTTGTCTTATATATTCTGGAAGTTGTGCAAATGCAGGGATGGGAGTAGATATCACGACAAATCAGCACGGATTGAGATAGTCTAATGTCCATTGTTAGGATTTTGAGAGGTTGAGGACCAACAAACTGTAAGACAGAGAGGAAATTATCTCTGTCTGGCCCCAAAACAATTTCTAATCAGAATCTGGCGTCCTTGAGCCTGCAAGGCTCCAACGAAAACTCTCCCCTCAGAAGATATGTGGAATGTGCTGTCGCTATGGCAACTCAACTCGGTCTCCTATCCCAGCCTGGGTGGGACTGCGGGAAGGCCGCTGAAACATTCCAGGGTCACTGCAACCCTCCAACCCTCAATGCTCCTTCCCCATCCACGCTGAGGTGACATGCACTGCTTCTATTGTGGCTGCAGGAACTGAAGCAGGGATAGTCCCAACCCACCACCCCACCTAGTGGACACTTATGTTGTATTGTCTGAAGTCTGTTGCATATATGTTTGAGGTGTTTTTTTGCAGAGCAAAGCTGCCCTCCTGGTGGGAGGGTAACTCTGAAGTGCCTTTTTTCCCCTCCACCTGAACCAACCCTCATGTAAACCCCTCCTATCTCTATTAAGGTAGCACGACTCATGGTTGCGAATGACCACAGTCACCAGTTCTTGTCATGTGTCTTGCCCATGTATGTCTGATCTCTGATTTGTGTGTACTGAAACTCTAATTTCCTTCTGGGATTAATAAAGTATCTTTGATTTGATTTGAGAAGCAGACTCTTGTTCATCATTGATTGTTTATTTTTGTGAAAATTTTATTTCCCACAACTTTCGAGACGATCATGCAAAAAATAATCGAGTAAATCAATCAGAAGCAGACCCTAGAAACGGCCAAAGTGGGGTCAAAATCACCACTTCAAACCAAAATGGCCGACTTCTTGTTTGATGTTGACCAAGGTTGCAAGAGGCTTTTCTGTGCGGACTGTTGAGGACTACAACTGTACAAAATTTCATAACTGTACGATAAATAAGCTTTATAGAGGGGGGTATTTTTCACATTCTAGGGGGCGCTGTGGAGCTAGGTTACTTGCGATTGTTTTGGGGACCTTTAAAGTACAAAATTTTACACCACGCCTGACATGTGTGCAAAAACTCCTGAGTTTTCGGGCATGTTAAGGCCTCCAAAAAGCCAATTTACTTGGCAGAAGAAAAATAAACAGAATGGATACAATAGGCCTTCGCAGCGCTTTCGCTGCTCGGGCCTAAAAATATGTCATTCAAGGTCAAAGGTAAGATATAAGCTTCTATTTCAGGATCATATATTTGTACGTCCGACCCAAAAGCACCCAGTGCCTCCCCATGGGCCTTGTTATCTCACAGAATGCCATAAAAAATGAATATTCTTCTGGTCATTGAACACATTTAACATCACACAGCTGCCCTCATCCTCTGAATGGATGAAATGATGATGTACTTTGACAGAATAAATATTTGTAATGTTATAAATTTAACTGTGGCCATTTTTGTGCTGATCAGTGACATCACTCACTGCCAAATCAGTTGCGATATGCTGACGTCTGTGCAAAGTTCTGAAAGGGATGAATTTAAATGGAGACACCCTAGAGGACCGGGACATAGTTTCTCCCGCTTAATTTCCCCCTCCCAGAATTTACCCTGAAGTTCCGGCAATGGAAACATGGCTATTATATTTCATGCAGTTTAATTCAGGATTTTCCGTCTCTCCTTCACTGCCTTTGTAATCCAAAGGAGAAAATGAGTCGGTGGCACTGACAGCATTTATATGCACAAAACAACCCAGCTATTGGCCATACTGTCACTAAGGTCAAAGTGGGGTTAAACACCCATTGTGTCCTTCTGACACAATACAATTAAGTGTGGTGTGATGAATAAACCAGTCACGGTACACCCTTGTTGTTCTGTGACTTCAGACAAAACTGACTGGCAGTAAAACTAGGACAGAAAGGTCCTCCCTTGAAAAACAAGAAAAGGTTACACTTGGAAGAATATAAATTTAGATTGTCATAGTGGCACTTCAAATTCTCCTTTCACAGTTACAGACACACATCTTGTTTGTGCATGCATGGCTGGTTGCCTTTAATGTGTTTGTATTGGTCCAGCTATGGAAAGGTGCCATGTCCTATGCTTTACCTCTCGCCTGGTGACAGCTGGAAAAGATGCATCTGGATTGAATTTGCACTCCACATGTCTGTGTGTATTCTTTTTTTATTCTTATGCAGGGCAAAATTGCTTCCAAAATCAGTCTCAATGTTTTATCAGCAATAATCCAAAGCTCATTTTTAAACTTGCTCATGTGTAACTAATTTATTTTGTAGAGGCAAATGAGAACGAGCAATCTACAGTGCTTCAGCGAGTACTTTGAAAATGTGAAGTTTAAGGCAGAATGCGAGAAAATTATAATAACATTGGTGTTGAGCACAAAACTCTTAATATTTGGCTTTCATTAGTTATAACTGATTCTTATGTAATGATTTAATTTACATGTTATTTCAGGAGCCATAAGACATAAGATTTCATAGTGAATATGAAATCAATCTTATGGATCTGTAGGTACTGTTTAACCAGAAGATTGGAACTTTTTATTGCAGGGATTAGATAGCAGCTTCATATTAACTCAGAGACAACAGAAGAGAGTCAGGTTTTAAAAGTTTAAAGATTTATTACTAACCAAATTAAAACTAGACTAACTTTAACACTAAATGTATGGTGTGACTAAGGTGAATGAGACGGAGAATGGTGTAATGTGGAATGTTGCTCAGAACCAGCAAATCCAAAGAAACGATTGGTTCTGGTGGGAAATGAAGGTGATGTCTTCACGCTAAGCTTTGATTTGGAGATTCATAAACACATAAGACACCATTCTGTCGGCCTGCATACCCTTTTGGAAGTCCCCGTTCGATCTGGAATGTCGAGGTCCAGCATGACCCTCTCTGGAACCGAAGCCGGTAGGAAAAGCAGCGGTTGCCGACCAGACCAGTCTTTGAGATACTCCGGGTCACGACAGTTTTGATGGCATCTAGCGAGACCCAAAACTGGGTCTGATGGTTCAGCTTTTATTCTGAAAGGAACTGTTGCAGCAGTTGGAACAGCAACAGATTTTATCCAGCTTGTCGTTGGTTCTTTTGGCTGAAGAGGAAAGTTACGAATTGGCCACTTCGACAACTTCTCTAGAGCGCTTAGAACTGGCGTTAGAGATGACGTGGGCATAGTTTTATACTTTGGATGTTTAGGTTTATGGTCGAATGAAAAGATGACAGATTTACCAAGCACCACCAAAACCACGCCTCCGTCAGATCTGGCAGATTCTGATTGGATCAGTAAAAGCAATGTGTTATGTCTTAACGCTACGTGAGATCAGTCCTAGTGGAAACATTTAAAGTCATATTACTTATTTTATTCTATAGGATTATAATAAAGTAATTAATATTTTGATTTCACAGATTGGTCACATCTTATTATTGACTAACACTTTGTTTGATTAGCTTTATTAAAATAGAGTTATTTGATTTATTAAAAGGAGAGAGTCCTTTTCTTCATTCTTCTCTTAGGCTGGAAAGGAAGCAGTTTAAAAGCAAATGCAGGGCATTGAGGCAGTCTCATGCAGAGTAGTTCTGTGTCAGAGGCATCTGTGGAGAGAGGGTAAATAACCTTCGGTGGAATAGCACCTCCATCACGTTACACTTATGAGAAAGCATACATCCAAACAAATATGATAATCCGATCAGTAATATCCATTTGACTATCTTGAAAGGAACTCATCCTAATATATATATATATATATATATATATATATAATATACATATCAGGGTTTCCCTTACATAGGCGTATCTTACCGCCACACCTACAAGATCCCAAGTTTTTTTTTTTTAGCTGTTTCCCGAAGAAGCAGCGGGAACTACTATGTTGTCGCTTGTGATCACAGCCGGCGGGCAGCAAGAAGAAAGGAGCAGGCAGAGCAAGGTGCAGTTACAGCATAAGTTACTGAGTTTAAAATTAGAAAGGTAGCAGTGGATATAATGCTTTTTGGTTTACATGTTTCAATAGCATGAAGATAAACGAGTGTTGACGATCTTAACAGGGTTTCCTCCAGTGCTTAGTAGGCCAGATTTTCCTCCCCCCACCAGGCTAAGCATCACTTACTCATGTAAAATTTATTTATTTTTTCATGTTTGACTTTAACCGCATCTAATACTGTATTACGGCGTGAGCGCAACAGCGACAACTTAAGATCAATGTGTGAGCAGCGTGAGAGGTCGGGTGTTTCATCTGAACCCTTAAAACCTCCAGCAGGCTACGCTGCACTATTGACATGTTAGCGCGCGGCGCTAACAACTTAGCGACGTGACATGTCTCGGAGAAAGCGTAAAAACACGTTGGACGCTTCTTCTGAAGCGGGAAAATAACGCTTCTTCTTAAGCAGAGCACAACGTCGCCTCGGCTCGTTCATGGCCGAGCCGGTACCGGACTGGGCTTGATAACTGACCCAGCACAGCCACTGGGTCGTTGGAGCTGCCCCGTGACTGCCTGATGGAAAACCAGCGGGTTTCATCAGACTCGTAGTTTCTTGTTTTTGCTGGGGACCCCCTGTATTTTACCGCTCCCTCCTGCAGTCTTCCCCTATTAAAATTTAAAATGATTCTGTAAATTCTGTGTATCAATAGAAAAAATGTCTGCCTCTGCCAGCTGCAGTAAATGTAGTTTCCAAATAATAAATAAGAGGTGCATTCATCTGTGTATCTCCTTTGATCCGCATTAGTGATACTTTCAGCACCAGAACAGTGAAGCAAAGAAACAGATTCCTGAGTTTGTTAGTAATTTTATTTATTAGGTGCATCTGATAAGCGCATCTGACCTGTGCTATTTTTCTTTTTTTTTATTTCATTTTTTTTTACCGTGTCCTGTCTGGCTGTGAAGCAAGCAGAATTGATGTCTGAATGCTGGTGACAAGCCTTACAGATTTATTCTCAGGTGGAGCATCAAAGCGTTTGCTTTTAATGTCACGCCTGATACTTAAAACTTTATTGTTATTGTTGTTGAATGCATTGTAATTCCGACCAGACACGGAGACAGAGGTGAAAGAGAAAGGAAGAGAAAAGGTGGAGAGAGAGGAGGAGAAGGGGGGGGTGGGGGGTGGGGGTTCCACAAAAATAAACAATGAACAAGAGTCTGCTTCTAAACCTGCAGAAAAAGACAAAAAAAAAAAACAAAAGGACACAAAAAAGGGACACAACAACAATACAACAAGATCTACCTATCACTGCGTCAACTTGATGAAAAAAAAACAAAAAAAAAAAACAATATATATATGTTACAGACGCTGTCTGTTTTGTGGCCACAAGATGGCCTCGGTGCTCCTCCTGTTCTCCTGGCTCCAGCTGAGCCAGGTGTTGCTAATCCCTCAATCAGGGAGCTTCCTTTAAAAGGCAGCTCCCTCTGTCATTCGAGGAGGGAAGCTTAGCAGAGGCCTGAGCGTTAAAGCTGGTGATCCTCTTTTCCCTCCTAGAGCTGACTTATTAAGTCTTGTTGTGTAACCTGTGTGGTCTAGTTATTCTTCCTCGATTAGAGCTCGTTTACGTTTCTATTTAGTTTACTCGTTAAAGAGTTCAGCTCACCCCTTTGGTGGAGCCTCTTGCGTTAATCCTAGTCTTTCCCTTTTCCCGGTTTGGTCCCGGCGTTTTGTGTTTAGTAAAATATACCCAGAGTGGATGATCGTTTGTTTATTAGTATTTATTGTTAATTACCCAGTATTTGGAAGATCTTTGTGTTTGGTGTCTTAGTATTTGTTTCCTGCTCATTTCAGCAGCACTTTTAGTTAATAAACCTCCTTCAAGAGAGTAATCTTTGGTTGTCCTGTTTACACACATTTTTCTTTACGCCCTCAAACACCATCATCTCCTAGACGAGCTGGGGGCCGTAAAAAAAAAAAAAAAAAAAAAAAATATATATATATATATATATATATATATATATATATATATATATATAAACTCAACATTGCTTAACTGAAGAATCACGATAATAAATCACAATGCATTAAGTGCCCCCCATAGTCTTAAAACATGTGTTGAACGTTTCCAAGCCCATACTTTTGAGAGCACCATGTGAGCACCTGTGTGTGTACATGCGCTTGTTTATTTAAGGTTTCTCTATAGGAGCGTCCAACAGAGAGTGTGAGGGACCACAGATCCGCCCCCCAAAGATGCACAGGAGACGGGGGGAGCTCCAAGTCCCAGAGATCCAGGCGTTGCCCCAGAATGCAGGAACCCCAAGGAGACTGCAACCAGAAAGGCCCCCGCCCCCCTCGAGAGGCACAGAGGATCGCCCCGGGGGGCCACAACCAGCAGCCGGCAGAGTCCGTGGAGATATCAGCGGCAAGCCCACAGGCCCGCCCGCAGCCTCCCACCCCCTAGCCGGCCGAGCCCGGAACCCAGCGACCCGGGACCCAGGGGTGACCACCCCCGCCGGGGACCCAGCAGAGCCCAGGGACCCAGACCCCACCAGGCAGCCACCGGGATCTATCAGGCAGATGCCAAAATCTTAAACCCCCAGACCCGGTTGCCACGAACACTCAGGCAGACCATGGCACAAGCCCCCACACCAGGTGTGGCAGGGGGAGGGGGGGACAAAGATCTATATCATCAAGAGAAGTTCCAGGAGAGGGGAGGACCCAAAGGCCCCACCTGACATATACAGTCATATACAAACACAGTCACACACTCCCTCCCTCATGCTCACACATGCACATACAACCCAAGACTTACAAAAAAGCACGCCGGACACTCACTCATGCTCCCCATACACACCCTATTAACTCTGGTCCCGGTACTGCTGCACATGGGGTACAACCATCACCGGTAACCAGAGTTTGACCCTTTCTGCTGGGGTGCTGATGAGCAGGCTCCCCCGCCCAACGCTGAGCACAGCAACCCACCACCCCAGACCCCAACCAGACGGCCATATCTCCCTCCTAGCCTCCAGCCCCAGGAAGCCTAGCAACAACAGAGGTGGCTAAGACCCCTAGTCTCCCTCCACCTGCTCCAATATAGTGTTGTGTGATCATGAGGTGTATTCCATGGCTGTGGTGAGTGGGCAGTGCGGGCATCATCCGGCATATGCCAGCTGATGCCACCGCACCACCCCACTTACACCCTCAGCCATCAGTGTCTAAGTGCGGTTTAAAATTGGAAGTGGGCACCGGCACTCGGGAGGAGGCTGAAATATCCCCCTGCCAAATGCCGTTGAATGTGCTCACTCCCAAGGCCCTAAGTGTGTGTTTGTGTGGAATGTCGTCAGTGGAAGTGTATAAGGTGCAAATAAAACTGGGGGGCAGGTTGCCACAGGAATGCGGAAATGGGGTCCATACCCGCACTCCCTGACTTGCCCACCCCCCAAGGTCCTATGTGTATGTTTGTGTGATGATGTGAGGGAGCAGGAGGAGAGAAATATGCAGGGATGGGGAGGAATGGCTGGTTGGGCTTAGCCCTCCAGGGAGCCAGCTCCCCTACTGGCCCCAATAGGCACCTCTGTTGCCAAACTGCCACCCAGGGCATGGAGACCCCAGCCCATCCTGTCAGGGCCCAAAGCAGCAGCATTACAGAGCCTCACGGAGTCCGAGGGCACCAACCCAGCCCCATCCCAGCAGAATATCTATGCCCACCCCTGCATTTGCACAACTTCCAGAATATATAAGACATAGGACATCCAGGTAAGGTTGGGTACTCTCCCTCCTGGACCTCCCCCTCCCCTGTGATGGAACGGCAGAGGAGCCAAGGTCTACCTGATGCCCCCGAACCCGGGCCAGGCACTGCTGAGTGTTCCTGCCTTCTTCCCGGCAGCATACATGTCAGGACCTGACCCCCAAGGCCCCGCCCAGATCCCCACACGGGGCCGGCCACCCCCAAACCCCGAGCCCCCAGGCCCCCACCCAGACCCGCCCAGGGGTATTGCAGCCGCCAGGCAGTGACCCATGGCCGCCGCCAAGATCCCCAAGGGGCCCCACTCACAACCGCCAGCAGTCCACCCCCCGAGGCAACCCAAGCACCTCCAGAGGGGGGCAACAGCCCCCTAGTCCCAGACACCCCCAGTGAACCCACCTCCAGGGAACATCCGGATACTCCAAACTCAGACCCCCCCCCCCCCCCCCACCACCCCCACCATCCCGCAAGACAACATCAATGGCCCCCCACCCTCGCTATGTGATGGAACCGATCAAAGGAGCCCAGAGAGATTCATCTGAAGTGGAAGCAGAGGCTATATCAAGTGCAATATGATCTAACAAAAGATTTCTATACTGGTTAATGCAGAGACTTTCTCTATTTTTCCAATTCAAGAGGATAGTTTTCTTAGCGATGCATATGGCAGTCAGAACCACGTGAACCAAAGATGTTGCAATCGGGACATCGTGCAGCTGTCCCAGTAAACAAAGAGAGGGGTAAGTTGGGATATGACATTTCAGACATTTTGACAGATCCTCACATACTCTACCCCAAAATTCCTGGACAGGTGGGCAGGACCACAGTGCATGAATGTAATTGTCAGAAATGTTGTTTGTGCAGTGTGTACAGGTGTCAGACGACACAAACCCGACTCAAATCCGATGACCTGTATAGTGTACTCTGTGTAGAATTTTGTACTGAATTAATTGTAAATTGGGGTGTCTGATCATTTTAAAAGTTTTTAAACAAGTTTGGGACCAGAAGTCCTGGTCAAAGCTAACTGATAGATCCACCTCCCATTTTTCAATAGGGATTGCAATTTTATCGTCTATTTTGGACAGTGTTTTATATACTTTAGACAGTAGTTTGGGGGGGTTGAGATTATAAAAGTCTAATACCCTTGGTGGTGTTTGTAATTCTATTTTATTGAGCTTAAATTTTTGTTTGACTACAGATTTAATTTGGTGATATTCTAAAAAGTTATTCTTTACCATTCCAAATTGGGAGACTATTTGATTAAATGGGATGAAGTCCAATCCTTCATATATGTGTTCCAGGTATTGGATTCCTTTATTTTTCCAGTCCGGAAGGTTCATCATTTTGTTGTTTTTCAAAATGTCAGGATTGTTCCAGATAGGTGTGCGTCTGCATGGTACTAGTGAAGACTCTGTCATTTTAAGATACTCCCACCATGCTGTCAGAGAGGTGCTGACACTAATACTTTTGAAGCTTTCATGTTTTCTTATGCTTGGGCTAATAAATGGTAAGTCTGAAAGCTCTATCGTATTGCAAAGTGTCTGTTCTATATCTAACCAGGACTCGTCTAATGGGTTATCTTGCAACCATCTTGGTATATATTGCAGCCTGTTGGCTAAGAAATAATAATAAAAGTTGGGTAAATCCAGTCCTCCTCTGTCTTTGGTCTTCTGAAGCGTTTTTAAGCTAATTCGTGGAGGTTTATCCTGCCAAAGGAATTTAGTAATTGAGGAGTCCAGAGATTTAAACCAGTCAGCTGGAGGTTTGTTTGGGATCATCGAGAATAAGTAATTTATTCTGGGTAAGACCATCATTTTAATTGTAGCAACTCTCCCCATGAGTGATATTGGTAAGGATTTCCATCTTTCAAGATCATCTTCCACTTTCCTTAAAAGTGGGATGTAATTCAGTTTGGTTAGATCCTCTAACTTGGGAGAGATATTAATTCCCAGGTATGTGATTTTCCCTGACTCCAATTGTGTATTAAGCAAATTGACAAATGAGAAATTAATTGGTAGAACTGTGGATTTTAACCAGTTTATAGAGTAATCTGAAACTCTGGAAAAAGAGTTTATCAGTTCTATTGCTTGGGAGAGAGAGGATTGGGAATTCTGGAGAAAGAGTAAAACATCATCTGCATAAAGACTGATCTTATGTTCTATTTTCTTACACTGTATCCCTTTAATATCTGTTGTTTGCCTAATTGCTGCTGCTAGTGGTTCAATAAAGATAGCAAATAGTGAGGGGGAGAGTGGGCATCCCTGCCTGGTCCCCCTCTGAAGACAGAAGCTAGCTGACATTTGGTCGTTCGTCCTGACACGTGCTGTTGGTGAACTGTATAATGTTTATAGCCAGTTTATGAAGAAGTTCCCAAAACCAAATTCATGTAAAGTTGCAAATAAGAACTTCTAGTTAACTCTATCAAAAGCTTTTTCTGCATCTAGAGATAATATACTAGTTTCTATGTTTCTACTGTAAGAGGAATCTATCAAATTAAGTAATCTACGTGAATTTGTGGGTGATTGTCTACCCTTAATGAAACCAGTTTGGTCAGGGTGTATTATGAAGGGGGTTACCTTCTCTAATCTTTTGGCCAGGGCTTTACAAATTATTTTGAGATCAACATTAATAAGAGAAATTGGGCGATAGCTGGTAGGAAATGCCGGGTCTTTGCCTGGTTTTAACAAGAGACTAATATTGGCTGAATTCATGTTTGGCTGTAATCTGCTGCTCTCTTCGATTTCCCTCACCATTCTGAAAAATATTGGAGCCAGAATGATCCAGAATTCTTTGTAGAATTCTACTGGGAACCCGTCTGGACCTGGAGCTTTCCTATTCGTCATGGATTTAAGGGCTTCCTGGAGCTCCGCTGATGTTAGTGGCGAGTCCAGGACTGTAACTTGGCTGTCTGATAATTTAGGAAGTGTTATCCTGTCAAGGAACTCATTGATCTCATTATCTGATGGGTTTATCTGTGGTGAGTACAACGTTTGGTAAAAGTCTCTGAAGGTGTTGTTTATTCTTTCAGGGTCATATACTATATTCCCGGTTGAGTCTTTAACAGCAGATATGGTAGTTTTCTCTTTATTTATTTTTAATTGGCTAGCTAAGAATTTACCTGATTTATTACTATGTTCAAAGTTTTCTATTCGTAGTCTTTGTGCTAAAAATTGTGTCTTTTTGTCAATAATTCCATGAAGTTAGGGTTAGGGTTAGTGTGCTATTTTTCTATGAAATGAGATCAAATCAGTGCTTCTATGGGTTGTCTCCAATCTGCACTGGAAAATTTGACTTTATTTAGAGACGTGTCATAATTTCTCCCCAAGCCCCATGCATGTTCTCCCTGTGCATGAGTAGGTTTTCTCTAGGTTCTTTCTGGGTTCTCCAGCTTCCTCCCACAGTCCAAAAACATGACTGTTAGGTTGACTGGTTTGTCTAAATTGTCTTTAGGTGTGTGTGTGTGTGTGCATAATTGCTTGTCCTGTGTGTCTCTGTGTTGCCCTGTGATGGACTGGAACTTTGTCCAGGATGTACCCCGCCTGATTGCCCAACGACCGCTGGAGATAGGCACCAGCTTCCCCCACGACCCTACATGGAGAAGTGGGTTCAGATAATGGATGGGTGGATGGATGGATAGGACAGAAATGAGCTCAGGCCTAAAAACACAAAATGCTGAAATTCACACGTTATCCAGTCTGTTTATTAAACTCAGATTTAGTTTAGAATGTTTTCTTGCTGTGAAGCCAAATCATGTCTGCATCAGATATTCAGTGGTATTACAGACAGAGTGCAATCCTGACATCTCATAGGGAAGCTATGGATTGATTTGTCTCGCTCTGCAGACATTTCAAAAACAGGCCACGCTGTGATGCTCAGAGAGCCCCTCTGGGGGCTGGGACTCATCAGAGGCTGCTCCTTTACAAGTGGACAGGGCAACATTGATCCAAGGTTTATACGATCGATGTTATTAAGGCAGGTTTTAGGAGGGTCACATGTCGATATCTCTAAGAGCTGAGAGGAGTCACAATAACTATTCCTTCCTACAAAATGTTTGGCGATAGCATGTGTGTGTGTGTGTGTTTAAGAAGCTGACATTATGAATGCACTGCAGTTCAATAAAAGTATTTGATTGAAATCAGCTTTCACTGAAGCTCTTTTGAACGAGAAAGCTGACTTTCAGTTCAGTAGGTAAATTAAAATGTTTTTCCAATAAAGGCAATTGATACATAGGCAAGGTGATTACACACACACACACACACACACACACACGTGTGTGTGTGTGGACTGCTCCTCACATTCTAGGCTGTTTGCTTTTTTCTACATCAGTAAACTTCACACCTCAAGAAGTTCAGCACAGCTAAAGCCTTCGACCAAAGCTGCCTATTCTGGCCAAACTGTACACTATCCTATACAGCAAAATAGACCATTTCAAAACCTGAACTTTTCTGCTTGAAACTATTTATTTAAACACAAACACTTCATCATTTTACTTTTTTCTCTCTTTCATATTTACTTTAATGATTTCCTTTCTCTACACTGATAGCACAAAGTAAAAAGGTTGCTTTATGGCCTCTAAGGAAAAACAATAGAGTTGAAACAGAATCGCTATGGGAGAAAAACATCAAATCTAGCCCCTGAGCTTGAAAATATTAGGCAATCATATAATGTAATTGTCTCAGTTTGGTCTGGATGCCTCCATACTGCATGTGCTGATTGGATTGATCCACGGAGGCCCTGTAGCAAAGCAGCTACTGATTAAAATTTGTAAATTAAAAGGGGAGAAATGTGCATAGCGGAGATACATTGGAACTTAGGAGTCTCAATAGATAAACCACAGACAATGATGCTCTTTTTAAAATAAAGTGCCTTTATTCAGCATTTCCGACTTTGGGGACTTACTTTCCAACCGTCTGTGCCTGTCGGGTTCAAACTGAAGTTGAATTCACGTTTGAACAGTCAGTGTCTCACCTGGTGCAGGTGAAGACATACACAAGGTTAGTCATCTATTATTGATGGCCAGCTGCAGCCAGCCGAGGACACACTGGTCACCTTGTTGATGTGATGGCAAAGGGAGAAGCTTTGAACGCAGTACAAGGCAGCTTCATGGTTCGGAAAGCAAATAAAAAAAAAAGTAAGAAAACCCACACTGACTCAATCTTTAAAATTAAACCAGTAAAGTTAATAAAAACTTAAATAATTACAAGTTAATGTTAAATATTGGCTTAAGTAGAAAGAAAAAGGTTTTCTGGCCTTAGAACTGAGTCCATTTATTCAGATTTCTCCTTCTAACCTAACTAACGATGAGTCTGGCTCATCTGCCAGCTTTTAAGTGCTGAAGATGTGACTCATTCAGTCGGCATACATGGTTCTACGTGTTAGGATGACATGGGTTTTCTTTCTAAATACCTTAAAATGCCTTCTTTAGAAGATTCGAGACACTAAAGAACACCGCAGTAGAGAAAGCTGTTCTTGACCAGGATGAAACAGTGCTCTGTCTTGACCCAGCTGATATGCGAAGGACACTAAGGAGTGTAAACCTGCGGAAGGCTCCAGGGCCCGATAACATTCCTGGGCGAGTGCTCAGAGACAATGTTGAACAGCTGGCTGGCGTGCTAACAGACAATTTTAACATCTCTCTAGAGCGAGCCATAGTTCCATTCTGTTTCAAGATCAGTTTTTACAGGGGCTAAAAGAGCTGTTTTCTCACCCGCTTTGCCTTACGCCCTGGATCACACATATGTTGTACTGCAATTTCAATAAAAGTTATGCTGTTTGTTTCGACCACGCCAGTCACGTACTTTGAGATTTATCCGCTTGTAAAACTTTGTAATTAGCATGACTACAACTTAGACCTGGCACGTCGCATATATGACATCACCACAGAATATCTTCTCCTCTAGCATAGCTGCTACTTACCACATGGACTGTGCAAGGAATACCTTCCCTTTCTTTGTCATCATCCGACCACACTTCTCAATTTTAAATGACATTCCGATACCAGTGGTCGGTATCCATAGCCAGTCTTGTTGGGTGGTCTCATGCTTCCAAGCTCTGGTCCTCTATCAGAGGCCTGGGAGTGTAAGGGTTCTGTGCAGTATCTTAGCTGTTCCTAGATCTGCACATTTTTGGACTAAGACATCAGACGTTTTTCCTGGGATATGCTTTAGCCACTCCTCCAGTTTGAAAGTTAAAGCCCTGACCTGTTCCCTCTGCAGTACAGATGAAGTGCAAATTTCACACTGCGGATTTGCTGCCCCCTAGCAAATTCATTAAAAGTCCTATAAGTGTGATTAGATTGGGTGGGGTTTATTAAACATGCTTAGTTTAGCTTTACACATAGTGAGTTTCATTGCTTTGTTCAACTGTTTAGATGAATAACGACTCAGATTTAGTAAATTTTAGTTAAATTTTACATAAAAGTATTAGTTGGTGTTTACTTGGGCCAAGAATCATTTTTGAGTGTGCATACAGACATAATGCATGTAAAGTTAAACTTTATTTATAAAAAGTTTCTAAAGTTTCGAACAGTGAGTAAGATGAATGAAGTAGCAATTAAATGAACTTTAATAAAAGATTTAAACATCAAGTAAAACTGAAGTTAGAAACCAAAGAATAGATCAATTAAATATATGCAACACACACCAAGATATTCTGCTCAACTAGAACTAAAAGTCAGTGAGAACAAATGGGTTTTCAGCTGTGATTTAAAATGATCAATGGTCTGAGCAGCTCTAATTTTCAAAGGCAGGCTGTTCCACAAATTGGGAGCCACCACCAAAAAGGCTCTGTCACCTCTAGTTCTGAGTTAGAATTTTGAAAAGTGGAAAAGCAATTGATTTGTGGATCTTTAGCGTGTAGTTGGACAATAAAGATGCAGGAGTTCAGATAACTAAGATGGTGCAATACCATTTAGACACTGGAAAACAAGTAGTGCAATTTTAAAGTGGAAACCTGTAATGTCAAAATGGTTTCTTGTCCTCTTCTCACAATCAGAGTAGTGATCGTAAAAAAGAAAGAAACTGTCTCAGGACAAGTTTTCCAAGTATACTGGTGTTACCATAATTTAGTTAATGGTTAAGATAAATGATAATATTGGTAACAAAAGTTATGGGTAAGCCAGACACACGCACATACACACACAATGAATTTCCACAACTGCAGCATGCTCCATGTTGCCTTATGCCTCCAATTAACGACCTTTTCCGAATGCCGCCATCAATGGAAAACTGCCCCACGACATATGTGAGCTTGGGATGAAAAGCACGAGCAGCAGACTTCACAGGACCTTTTTCTGTACCCACGAGGAGCTGAACAAGTAACACAGCTTTGGATTTATAGGTCGAGGCCTCCAGTCGGGTGGCAAGCTGCAGTGGAGCCTGGGCAGCCCAGTGGAAACACCGCTTCCATCTGTCGTCGTTATGGTCTGCTCGTATCTGAATGCTAATCCTTCTCTACCAACACCTTCACGAAAGCATCTTTGAGGAGGCACGGCCCCCGCAGCGCTTTAAGGATGACGAATTAGCAGATGGAGAGGCAGAAAGAAACCGACTTGAGTGTGATGGGATGTGAAATGCAGTTAGAGCTGTGAGTCGAAAAGTGAGATTAGCGCAAAGTCAAGGAAGTAAGAAGTAGAGTGCGAGCACTGGCCTCTTATTCTCATCAAAATTATTAAAATACTTAATAAATATGCTGTCACCAAACTGCCTCCTACACCCAACAGAGTGACATGATGTTTGCTAATGCATGCAAAACATGCAGAGGACAGGACAAGGCCAGTTATGTGTCATTAAATCATGCTCTGAAGATGCTGTGCCTTCATACTTTCATGTAGCAGAAGCAGCTGCTGGCAACGGTCCTCTCTAGCTGACTAATCATTTGTGTATGCAGATTATAATAAGCTTTCAATGTCTGAAAATACATATCATCCATCAAAGCATGACTGTAATGTCTTTGGGCTAGAAAAGGGCACTGGGAGTAGGTGTGGCATATCTTACATCTAATAAATATACATTTCCTCGGGCAAAAGGAGGAAGCGGAGAGTTCTAAGGATTCATTTCCTAGTCTGCCGACATTGCAGATAAGGTTCGATACAGGGGCACCCATGCAAAAATCTTCACACTGCAGTTGGTACTATAAACACCAGAAAACCGTGTTGATATAAAAAGTGGACAAATGAGAATCTACTTGATAGCTAGAAAGTCGACGACACTCCTGCATTTTTAGTTGAGGTGCACTATGTTTTGTTTTATTCGCTCTATTTAGCAAATAGCACATTAGCTCACTAAAACGAAGCCATAGATGTTAAGTGTGTTTTATTTTGAATAAATCTGGCAGCTGAGTGACAGTGAATGTATACTAATGGGCTGTGCATAATGCACCTGAGTGAGAATTAATACACAGGAAAGTTTTGTAAATTAAACATATTTTTCTTAACCCTATGGCATTTAGATGGGGAAAAATCTTTAGTCAGCTGTTTAACTTTGAGTAGACATGCAAACAAAAACAAGCCTTTTAAGTAAAGAAAAAAGGAGAATCTACCTCAGCGAAGAAAAACATTGAACTTAGTATGTTTTTTAATCCCTGCACCCCTTAATGAATGCATTTATATACTTTTTCAAACTCCCTACCTAATTTAGAATGTAAAATATCCTTGTGATTTTCTAAACCTGTTTTTTTTTAAATGCCTGGTCCCTAAACACAAAAAATGTCTTACCATAACAGAGATGTGCAGAATGCGGAGCTCTTCCTTCGTGGAATCATTGGCCGGGTCTTCGGTTGGTTCTGGGAGGTTTACGCTCCCATCCTGGTGGTGGATGTGGAAGAGGAGAGTTCCGTTCTCCAGCCACTGTTGCCGCCAGCGCACCAAAGGGATGTCTTCTGAGTTCCCAGATATTTCTGACAGATACAGAAACCAGATGAGAAGCTTGCTCACATTTTTGCCAAAAACTCAATCATCAGAAAAAGAGACAATTCCGGTTTGGAAATCTTTAAAGATGAGCAACTGACTACGAAGAAAATGCACCTTAGTGTATACAGATACCAATAGTGCACACCAGAGGTGTGACCAAGTCGCTGCTTTGCAAGTCACAAATGAGTCACAAGTCTTTTCAGTCAAGTCTCGAGTCAAGTCCAAGTCAAAGACAACCAAGTCAAGTCCAAGTCTTTAACTTTGAATTTTCAAGTCATAATCAAGTCATCTGTCCAACTTCAACTTAATGACAATGATAATAAATAAATTCCAGAAATACATCTTCTTAAAGCTTCATTTATTTGCTCAAACAAGCAGAAAGTGCAACTGAAACTGATTCTAAACAAAGTGCTGCTGCTTTTGGTAAATCAAACCCAGAACCAAGAATGATTTATGATTTTTGTCCATGTCATGCCACTTTTGTGCTAAAATATCAAATATTCTCAAGTCATCAACAAGTCAACAGAAGCAAGTCGATTCAACTCACAAGTCATTGGCGTTCATGTCCGAGTCAAGTCGTAAATCTTTTTAGATTGTATTAAGTCAAGTCAGAAGTCGTTAAAATATATGACTCAAGGCTGACTCAATTTCAAGTCATGTGACTCGAGTCCCCTCCATGAGGCCACCACAGCTCAGGAGAACATCATTGTAGCGTCTTCTGGAAAGAAAAACACTTGGAGAGGTGCAATTATATAGTGGTAGGAGAAAGTAGCAAAGTTTGGAAAGTGGTCAGTATGTCCTCCAGCAATCTAAGCCTATAGCAGCATAACTATATATTTATAACTCAGGATAACTTGGCATGTTGGAGACTTGAAGCTCCTTTTTTCTTTTCAGATTTTCATTTATTAAAAAAAAAGCCTTTCTAGAATAAAGAGTGAACTATGGTTTTTTGACGCATTTGCATTGCATTAAAATGCATTAATTTTCAATGCACGCAGCTGAAACAAGTAGCCTATTATATCCCAAAATTTCACCATTAACATTTTTAACATCATTATGGCGTTTAGTATATTAATACTGTGGCACAACTAAAACATGTGTCTTTAATGGCATTTAATAGTAACATCTAGAGCTAACTTGAAACAATCTGATCAGCCACTAACCATAACCATGGCAACTATCTGTAAAAATGACTTGTGCATATTAGCTCAGTACAATATCGATATTTAGTTTTTCTTTTTTCTTGTATGAAACTGAAACCAGTCTCTCCAGCATTCATACAGATCACAGAAGGAGCTAACCAAAATAATGCAACATGTTCAAACTCAGGGGATGGAAATGAGTGAACAGTGATTTGATGGACACGGCGGAGCATGAGACATTGTGCTCCGTGTCATACCTCAGCTCCCCAGACAATAAACTCCAGCCATCATTTATTATATTAGTGATGTACACCAAAGCGCACATGGAGAACAGAAATGGAAAACATTATGAATGCATGACAGAGCTTGGGTGGTTTTCTGCTATGTAAATATGAAGTGTGGTGAAGGAGAACCACCATTGTGAGTCTTGAGAGTCTAAAGCAGAGGTGACTGAAAGAGCAGATTTCATTCTACCTCCACCACTGCTGCCACTTCAGCACTCTACTCTCCTGCAGGAGTTGAACAGTGTGTTCTTGACAAGATTGTGTAGCATTTTTTAAAACACAAAGCAAAGATTTAACTCTTTCTTTGTGTTTACTTGTAGACCTAAAGAGCTTACACTTAAATGCAACATAGTTCTAAACATACGATATACGATGTGGCTTAAAAAAACACCCAACAATTGTAACCATTAATGAAGGAATGCTATTACCATTTTTGGCATATTTTACTTGTGTGTGGGTATTAACTTACTTCATATAGTGATTTTCTTTCCCAATATAACATTCTTTCTCTGGCCAATCATTCAGTGGCTAAGTTGGCTTAAGCAGCACAAGACAAGGATCATTTGGTTTCTAATAAAGCCAGAGGAAGTTTATTTAAACAGTTTATGCAAAAGCCCTTTGAGCTACTATTGATCCTCTTTAGCATCCATCTAACTTGTAAATATTGAACTATACCAATTATTTCTTGTTTTTTTGCTTTAAATGTGCACCTACCGTGATTAAATTGTGCTCATCCTTTCAACAATATATGTGCATTTAAAAATATGTGGTGCAAATTCCCTTCATGGTATGGTAAATGGTAAATGGCCTGTATTTGACATAGCGCCTTCTAGAGTCCTGGAACCCCCCAAGGCGCTTTACAACATAATCAGTCATTCACCCATTCACACACACATAAACATACACACAAACACACACACACACACACACACACACACACACACACACACACACACACACACACACACACACACACACACACACACACACACATACACACGTGTGTTTATATATGTTTATGTTTTTTTTTACATCAGGTCATACGATCTACCACTTTTTGAAAGTCATATGCCAGTAAGGCCCACTGGCTGTATACACTTCATCCAGGGTAACATTTAGTTCAAATTAAATTTGAAGAAATAGATCATTAAAGTCCATTATTTTTTAAATATCCAGAAAGGCTAAACTTTGCAAGCATTTCAGTTACTTTGGGAAAAACTCCAGAGGGAGAAATGGCCAATGTTTTAAATGCTTCAAAACAGATGTTAATGTCTAAAAGTAATTACTTGATAAGTATTTTGTAAACAGCGGCTTATAGTTGTATTGTTGCTATCTGGAGCCAATTTCCCCATTTTGAATGTGTAATTTGTCTGTCTGATATACAGCGCAGTGACTTACAACACTATTTAGGGTATGCTTCTTAGTGTGGGTCCTTTTATTGTTGATGGATTACCGTGGAAACTGCTGCCTCTGAAACACACATTTATGCTAATTGGTAGTCAGACCCAGTGCAGAGCACTAACCTTTATTCAAATATATCATGCTAGTGCTAGTGGCATCCATAACAAACTATCAAATTATAAAGCTCATTTTACATACAAGTGTCAAAATGAATCTGACAGAACAAAATGAACAGCACAGAGATAAATGGTGGCGCTGCACTGAAACAGTCATTTAAGGGGTAGTTCACCACGGATGAAAGTCTGCACTGTCTGGAGTTTTATGTGGTATAGCATGTGTCTGGTAATATTAATCACGATCCAGTCTGATCAAAGAGTGAATAAACTTCACTCCCAGAAAGGAGTGAAGGAGTAAGGTTAAGCATGTGGCCAATGCTCGAAGAGTTGTGAAACCAAAGATTGCAGAGAAGAGCAGATGTAAGGTAGTGAAAACCGCTAACGCTCTCACGCCACAAAGCCTACCCGCCAATGTAAGGCCTTGTGATGAGCTCTATAAATAAACACAGGCTAACCTCACACTACTCCAGACCATTACACTGATTGCCCTCTAAGATGTATCACTGCAAGCAAGATTTT
The DNA here is from genome assembly GCF_043380555.1 of Nothobranchius furzeri. NCBI lineage: Eukaryota > Metazoa > Chordata > Actinopteri > Cyprinodontiformes > Nothobranchiidae > Nothobranchius > Nothobranchius furzeri. Next base: position 60,288,119 of record NC_091751.1, on the reverse strand, counting down.
ACTGCTGATCACAGACTTTTAGGCCCATTGCGCTAAAGTTTAAAAACACACATCATGCTACTCAGCTTCTGCAGCTGCACTTTGCAGATGTTTAATGATCCCAAGTTGTAAATTACCATCCACTGTCTTGCCTTATTTCTCTAACTTTATGAAACCAGTTTCTTAAAGGTCAGGGATTTCCATGCCGTAGATCTATTTTTGATTAAAGAAAAATCAATTTTGCTCATTAAGGTCAGTTACCTAGCAATAGGAAGTGCTATCAGCCTGTAAAAATGTGAAATAGACAGATTGCTCTTAAACAGTTGTTCTATGAATGAATATATTTCTTGTAGATTGTGTCACCTCCATATGTCTTATTTGGCCTTAAAATTCACCAGTCTTAACCTCAGTACCGCTGAAAAGTTTGATCATCCATCCATCCATTTTCATCCACTTTTCCGGAGTTGGGTCACAGGGCAACAGCCTAAGCATAGAGGCCCTGACTTCCTTTTCCCCAGCCACTTGGGTCAGCTCCTCCGGGGGTAACTTAAAGCGTTCCCTGGCCAGCCGAGAAGCATAATCCCATTGTGCCCTAGGTCTGGATGTGCCCAGAAAATCTCACCAGGGAGGTGTCCTAACCATATCATCTGCAAAAAGCAGAGACCAGATCCTTAAGTCACCAAAAAGATCCCCTCAACTAGTGATGGGATAAACGAAGCAAGGCTTTGAGGCTTGTATCGAGCAGGAAGGTGGCGTGTCCATAAAGCCCCGCTTTTGAGGCTTGCTTCATTTTGCAGAAAACCACGTGACTGATTACAAATAGTCTGGGTTTGCCTGAGTCGGCATTATCTATCGGAACAGTAGATAATGCTTCGAAGAGCTTCTTGAGGCTACATTGGCACACCTCTACCCTCAACATCTTGGTGCGCCTAGAAATCCTTTCCATAAATGTTATGAACAGAATCGGTGACAAAGGGCAGCCCTGTGGGAGTCCAACTCTCACTGGGAATGAGCCCAACTTAGTGCCGGCTGAGTGGCCTAAGCTCTGAGACCGGTCATACAGAGACTTGGTACCCCATACTCCCCCACAGGGCCCCCCGAGGGACGCGGTCCAATGCCTTCTCCAAATCCACACGACACATGTAGACTGGTCTGATCATGTGCTAAGCAAATTATAGTGGTTAAGAAATTATCCATAAACATTACTGGAAATGAATTAAGGAGCAAAGAAGAGAGTTTTATCGTATTTTACTAAAAGATGTCTGGAAAATTGTTTTACAGGTATAGATCCTTCGTTAGTTCCACTATTTCACTATACTTTTGTGTATTATTATCATTCTAGAAGGTTGCTGTTAGAAATATGCAGACATATTTCAGGAAAACTTACAGATAGTAGTGTTAAATATTGAAATGGATCAGTTTCAATAAAACCATACCATCATGATGTTAACAGAGCTTCTCGCGTGTTCAGTGTTGATATTCAAGGAAACTGGATTTCATTGGTTTTTAGAATTTATTTGTTTCTGCAAAATATTGGAAGACTTTGTAACTTTATTATTGTGACTATCATTTTAAATGCATATTTACAACCCTAGTTGGATCCACCTTTGACCAGTCAGGTGCTGTTTATATGCTATGCATGGCTTTTTTCATCTTGGTTTCTGCTTCTGGGCAACAGCCCTAGCAAATCCTGTCCCAAACCACGCTTTCCTGCTTTTGCGGTGGGGATCAGAAGGTGCTCCTGAGCCAGCCAAAAGATATAATCCCACCACCCTGTTTGGAAATGACATTGAGGTCTACTCCCAGAAGGGCATGCCAGAAACACTTCACAGGTTAGGTGTGTCCTCTCAACATGAAGGAGCATCGGCTCTCCTGAGAGTCCCTCACCCCCAGCACTAGGACTTTTTGCAGGAAACAGCAGAGACCATCTCAGCAAGTAGACGCTAACCATTAGCATTAGCTACTCTACAACACTGCAGAACTCCTTCAGACTTGAGTTATTTATGGGGATAAAACATCAACATTGCAAAGCAAACAGACAGTGTAGGTGTCATGTTGCTGTTAGCCAATCAGAGGCAAGAAAACAAATATCAGGAAATAAGACTTTAAATCCTGTCGTATGAAGCTCCACTCTAATCTGGCTTACTTATTTTTCCTGAAACAGGTGCACCTGTGCTTTTTTCCCGAGAGAACAACTTAGAAGGCATTATTTCCTACTAGAGATCACTGCAGATGTATTAAAGTATGAGTACAGTTGATTTGAAAGGTGGGGCTCACATCCACAATACACAAAGATGTTTGTATTGATGTTTACTTCTACTGTATTGTCTTAATAAAGGACTTTTATTTTTAATGCACTTTTAAAGTGGCAGTCAATCTGACGGATTCACATACAGATGGTCAAGTTGTTCTCGATGCACCAACAATGTAAGCACTTACCTGGCCTAAACTATTTATGATGAGAGCTAACATCATTAATATTTTGTGAACACGCTGCACATGAATGCAATTACAATACAGCATTTCACCTCTCTGTGTGAGTGTGTGCCCTCTTTGTCAGACATCCCATTACACTGATTATTGGCAAAAGGAGCACTTGCATGCTGGATAATAGCCACAACCCTTATTTAGATAACCTGTTTACAAACAAAACACTTTACTTGCATTTACCCTGATACAGCAGTGTGTGTGTGTGTGTGTGTGTGTGTGTGTGTGTGTGTGTGTGTGTGTGTGTGTGTGTGTGTGTGTGTGTGTGTGTGTGTGTGTGTGTGTGCATTTGCTAGAATATTAGATTTGGAATGAAAATAACGGATGCCCAAACTGCGATGGAGTGAAGAAGGAGTTCTCGTTGTCCATAAATAACATTTTAAAGTCCTGGTTGGTTTTAACCTCAATGCAAATCATGTACTTCAGAGTGACAGAGCACTTTTTCCCCCTAAAGTGTGCTTTCTCTCTCCCTGGGGACTAGTTTTTCCATGAGAGCATGAGTAATGAGACCACCGCTGTCCAGGTCCAAATCCAGTACCATCCAGCCCCCAAAAGAGAAATAAATAAAAATAAACAGACAAAAGAAAGAAGAAAATAGAACACTACAAGAGAAACACTGAGACAAAATCATGCAGAAGGGACAAAGGAAGTGGTGGAGAGAAAGAAAAATGAGTGGCCACCTACAGGCAATAAAGAGACTCAACGTAATCTGATTATTTTTGCATTACTAAGTTTACCTCCCCTGAATGCAGATCTGCAGCACCATTTAGTTGAAGAGTTTCGGTGCCTGTGGAATTCAATAGAACTTGCATCTTGGCATTTTGAAAGCTTAACGTTTAATCCAAGGACCATGCAGAGTGGACAGCAACACTCAGCATTTAAAAACATTTGAGTGATCAACAAAAGCACTAGGACTCGGGAGAAAACACCAAAATCTATTTTAAAGAGACAGTGTGTAGTATTTACCATTATTCTCTGGTAATATCTATTGGAATGTTGTTGAAAATGAATTAAATGATGCCCAGTTGTTAAAAAAAATGGAAGTTTTGTAATGTATAAAAACCGGGTCTAAAATACATGGGAGCTGGTCTAGGGGTGTTTTTCAATGCCAAGGAACCTCGCCTTGATGTCTTGGTCCCGCCCCGGTTGCCCAGGAGACACATCTTCAGGAACCGCTAAGGCGTGTTCCAATGTTCATGTTCTACCAAGGTGTCTGTTCTCTGTTTAGCTAGCCGTTTAGCTAGCTGAGCAAGGATACACAGTAGGTGCCTTGTAGCCTAGCCTCGGTCAAAAATTACCCAGAATACACTGTGACATTTTCAATAGGATGGCAGAGCAGGAGACGGCAGCTACCTCGGGGGCAAATTTCAAGTTTAAATGTAAATCAACTAATTGTAGCAATTGGGCTGATATCTGAAATGTTTTTTTTATCCTAAGCAGTTATTTATGGTTGGTTAGTTGCTTAGTTAAAGCCTGTTGCAGCCTTTATGCTCCAACCCGAGACCTAAGGTCCACACACCAGAACCTTCTAGAAGTTCCAAAGACCAGATACAAAAGTCGAGGCGATCGATCCTTCCAGACTGTTGCACCCCGACTCTGGAATGATCTTCCTTTGCCCCTACGCAGCATTGACAGTCTGGACACTTTTAAAAAACAGCTAAAGACCCTTTTATTTAAAGCTGCTTTTACCTAAATATTTTATTTTCTTTTTTTAACTCAAATTTTTAATCTTTCATCTGTTAATGAAAATGTATAATTTTATGACTTTATTTTTTCTGATGTTAATCTAATTCTGTTTTGAGAGCATTTTTATTTTATGATAATATATTTATGATTTTATGACTTTATTTTATTTTGTTTTGATCTATGTGAAGCACTTTGTGATTCTATGTCTGTGATAAGTGCTACATAAATAAAATGTACTTACTTAGTTGCAGCTTCGGTGGCTTGCAGCTAGTACTCGCTCACACACTTAATTTAACCAATATACACACAATTTAAAAAGTAAAAGGCTTGTTATATATTTATATTGAAACGTATATATGTAAAATATAACTTTATCTTCCATTTCACGTGATGTAACGTGACCGCTGCAGAAGCCACGGTCACATGATTCAAGTCTGTTCCATTTAACAGTTTTTCTTTGACCCAGGAAGGACAGGCCAGGCGCCTTAACATTGAGAAACACCTGGGATTGCATGTTTCCTTCTACGGGAGCCCGTGAGGACAAAAAACATTTACTGATTTGCTACAAATGGTTATAAAACTTTCATCATTCAAGATCATTGTGGTTTTGCACATTTACCACTTCGCTCATTTCCGGCGATAAAAGAGAGTATGATGTGCTTTTCATTTTGCTGTAGGTTGCACTCCAGGTATTTTGACCCTAATGGGCATCCATTGGGAAGATCTCAAACACAAAAACACTGCTTGCTTGCATTGATTTAGGTATGTACTGGCCCCTATGACCAGGGAAAATACATATTGTCACTTTAAACAATGCTTAAGGACTGCGAAATTCTCAAAGTCCAATAAATCTGTGGTGGTGTTACTTGAATATGTAAATGAAATTGTTTTTATGCATTATTAAAATAAAACATATCTGGATCTTACTAGTTCATAAATGAAGTGATGCTTCAGTAAAGCAGATGTCCAGCAGAGTCTTAAAGAAAGAAGAGAGTAGATCTGATTTAAATGTTTCTTTGCTTTCCTCTTTAAAGATCTGTGCAGATCTCCTATCTTCAATGCACTGCATCTTTATGCTGCTCAGCATTTGTTTATGGTTTCTTCTGTGTGCGTGAACCAGATTTTCATCTAAGTACGCCGTTGGGTTTCAAGGGCACTAGGATGCTCTGCTTTTAGAAAATCTTGTGAAGTTTCCCACACACACTTGCAGAATCTAAACAGAGTTTTGGTTACTGTTCTGCTTCTTGACCGTTCTGAAATTTGTTTAAAAAAAAACTGAAACGTTACCTTTTGTGCAGGTGGACATTATACCATAACCTGGATTAATGGTGTTTTCATGCCCAAAAAAAGGACATTTATGCCTTTTGGCCAAACGTGTCCACGGGACAATGACCTACAATGTGGGACAGCAGTGGCTCAGTAAGTACAGCTGGTCATCTAGTATGCAGAGGGTTGCTGGTTTGATGCCGGCTCAAGCCTACTCATTCTGCTGTTCTGTCTTTGGGAAAGCTGACTTGGAAGCCATCTTGCCGTGTCACCTCTCTGCATGTCTCTTGAAACTCACGAACATAAAAAGAACAAAGATACAAAATTACCTGTTAAGAGAAAAAAAGTATCAACATAATCTAAACTTTCACACACCTTCATCTCATTGGCTGCCAGCTGTTATCTGATCTGAAAACCCGACTGCCAGCGTTTTTGGGCATTTTTACTGTGTTTTGAAGAGTTACAGAATATTGTGCTCTATGATCAGGTGAATGAATGAATGAATGAATGAATGAACGAATGAATGAATGAATGAATGACCCGCACTTTGTATAGCGCCTCTCAGAGTAAGGACTCCAAAGCGCTTTACACTACAGTGTATCATTCATCCATTCACACACTGATGGTGATGAGCTACGATGTAGCCACAAGCTGCCCTGGGGCGCACTGACAGAGGCGAGGCTGCCGAGCACAGGCACCACCGGTCCCTCCGACCACCACCAGCAGGCAAAGTGGGTTAAGTGTCTTGCCCAAGGACACAACAGCAGAATTCTCTGTCCGGAGCCGGGGTCGAACCTGCAACCTTCCGATTACTGGACAACCCGCTCAACCTGTTGAGCTACTGCTGCCCCAAAATGACAAAACTACCAAAAGAAAGAGTAGAATTACTTTTTACATCAGGAAAAACTGCTTGTTTCTAGTGTTTTCTGTTCTTTCGCAATTTTAAGGTGTTCGCAGAAGCTTTTCTGGTTCGTGATCACGTGACGTATCACTGACACACACAGCTGAAAATCAACTTTAGAGCCGTGATGTTTACGCTCAAGGTGTGCAAGCTCGTTCCCAAGCCCGCCCCGTTAAAAACGCAATGGCAGTGAGCTTTTGTATTGAAAATGAGCACTTTAGTTGTCAATGGAAGTGAATGAGTTAATAACAGAGGCTCTTCTTAAACACTTTAGAAAAATCTATTAAAATTGCCCTGTCATTCACTTCACCTCTTAACAAGCTATCTGTGGAACCTTGAGGATTTTTGCATTTTCTCTAACCCACGCATTTAACTGCCCTCAAGATGAATTTGTTGGGACATCCTCTACTAGGAGGATATCAGCAGTCCTAAATGATTCAATGGTGAAGTGCAAACTGTTTTGAAATGAGGTTATAACCCCTCCTAGATTAATAGACAGCAACAATTGCTTCTCAGGGATCATTGCTGATGTATTTCCTCCTTGGCTTTGTTCCAGAAAGCAATCTGCCAAAACTCGGCTTCTACAGGGACGGGCGCATTTTACTGATGACAAGTTAGTCAGGTGCCCGTGATTAAACTCCCCCCCCCCCCCCCACACACACACACACAAAATACTTGACGAAGATGGTGCATGTCCAACAAATTATGTTCATTCAAAAGACTCTATTGAAATACAGGAACATTAAACTTTTGACTAAATGATCAGTAAATTATTGGCAAATGATCTTTTATGCATCTTTTAAAGAGCAAGCCATCCACAAATCAACTTTTTTTTGCTGATAAACTATATAAATGAGTGTCTAATCGTGCTGCAGACATGTGTGGTCAATTTGAATAATAGTTCTTAGTTTTAGGTAGAACATTTTAATTTTAACTGTCAGTGTTGCATCTTTTTCAGGTAAAATCTCTGCACTACATTTGATTTGAAATTTGCCATTGCTATTGGCTAAGAGGTACCCTATGACATTAGCTGGTACATTATGATGTCAAAATGCCGCTGTGAGTCTGTTTTTGTCTTTGTTAGCTCCGCCCTCTCGATCTGCCAGGCAACGCCTCCTTGTGGCGCATTTTTCAAACAGGATGACTTGCTCTTTAAGGAACTAAAAATAAAATTAAAGACACACATTTTTATTTTGATGGATGTGAAAACCTGAGGACCTGAGTGGTGCAATAAATGTTTGGTTACTTGACAAATTCTTTAATCTTTTGTGACCACACATCATATTTCTGGAGGCTCTGGCAAGTCAAGATCAGCATAGGTGTCATTTTAACCGGGGACGCCAGGGACATGTCCCCGGCAAAATTTGTGATTGGCAGCTGTGTCCCCCCCACTTTAAAAAATGCCTGCTGATGAGGATTTTTGTTTTACCAGCTCAGATCTTATACCAGGGGTCGGCAACCTGTTCCCATCAAAGAGCCATTATTACCCGTTTCCCACAGTAAAGAAAACACTGGGAGCCACAGCGACCACAGCGTTGTGGGCGGGGCCTACCCTCAGACAGCAGAGAGCTGCTCAGAACCAGGAGACAGCAGCCGGTACCGGTTGCTCGCATGGGCGTCGCACCCAAGGGGGATTCAACACCCACACTTTTCCTTCTGATTTGCTCACCTCCACACCAGTTTGGTTTCTTTACGTCGCACTCACTCTGTTTGGCTCATCTCCTTCTTCACCTCCCGCTTCTGACAGCCGATGTCGGGTTTCCAGGAGAGCAGGAGAGGGAGGGACGGAAGAGCTCGACTGAATTCATAATTTTACATCTTGACATTAGCTGTACAAAGTCTGAATTTGATAAAGTGAAGAACAACCATTTGCAGAGGTTTATAACAGGCATGGCGCCAGGTTTTCATTTTTGGGTGGGCCACGGTAATTTTGGACGGACCTTAATAAGCAGTGAAGCAGGCAGGTCACGCTAGAAAATTTTGTTTAAAAAGACGTCATAAACGTGTTCCCCCGTCATTTTTATTTATAAAAAATGAAGTAAAAACTCAGAATTTAATTTTCATTCATTTGTCATTAATATGTAGTCTACACCCGTGCGTAGTGGACCATCTTCCAGTAAAAGCAAAGCATCCAGCACCACCTCTCCAAATGCGTAAAATGTGCATCAGCCGCTAGTTAGGCGTGTCGCGCGCACCATCAGCTACGTCAGCCCAGACAAGAGCAGAGCAAATAGAGAAAGAATAGAGGAGAATTCTGTCTGGATGTGGATGGAGATTACATTTTACAGCAGCCTGATCATCATTTAAATACGTAAACCATCACCTGTCTTCTAGTCCACGCTTTCAGCATTATTTTAATTGGTGTGTGTGTGTGTGTGTGTGTGTGTGTGTGTGTGTGTGTGTTTTCCACTTCAAACACTGGTCTAACCAACCAGACCAGCGTGTCCAGTAACATATTAATGTTACAATTAAACAGTTTGACTTCATGTAGGAACATTTCACCTGCCGTGGCCCGACCGCTTCTGCTCCACATAAACTTTGTGCGTAATCAAATGTCTCTACAGGTGCTTGCTGAGCTGAAGAGCTATTCTGCCTCAGACTGGATGCGTAATGCATCTCCATATTAGAGACGGGAACAAGCGCTGTTCAGCCAAAGTTTCATAATTTCATAAAAAGAACATTTTTCCAAGTGACACATCCCTCAGAGAGACCGGGTTTCCAGACCACTTCAGTGGGAGGAAATCTTATCGCATGCACCGTGGTTCTGCGCTGCGCTGTGAACCCCTCTGCAGATCTTCAGCCCACTGTCCACCGTGGGCGCTCCGAGCCGCGCTGAACACAGTGTCCAGTATAAAGCTTTGATGTTCTGATGGGAATCAAGTTACCTCTGTGATGTGCGTAACGATTAAAATGTCAGCTCATCAGTGTGCGTTGGGGTAATTCTTTCAAAACAACCAACATCCTTGAGTTTATCCGTCAATATGTGGCGAGGTGGAGAAACAAGGGCCCGGGCGGGATTTGATCTCCAGACTCCCAGGTGAGAGTCATACGCTCTAACCAGTCAGCCAAAGGGACAACCCCTGAGCCAAGTAGCCAGGGCGCATTATTTATCAGGACACTGTGACAGGACACTCACACTGCCACACCTGATTATGAAACTTTGGCTGAATAGTGCTTGTTCCTGTCTCCAATGTGGCGACGCATCCAGGAACCTGTCTGAGGAGAAGCCCAGAATCTGACATCCTCCAGCTCAGGAAGCGCCTATGATTACGTACAAGCGTGACGCGTCAACCCGGTCTCACAGTAAGACCGGGTTGGACCTGTTCAGGTTTACGCAGACAATCTTTACATTTAGAATTAGCTTACAGATGTAAAATTAATGCAGTAAAACATAACACTTTTTATTTAAATATCCATTCATTATTTTACAAGCACAGAGAGCCGCATCAGATGGATGGAAGAGCCGCATGCAGCTCCAGAGCCGCCGACCCCTGTGATAGCCTACTTTATTGTCCCCAGCAATTTTTAAACCCCACTCAAGTGTATGGTTATTGTCCCCAGCAATTCTGAAAACAAACTGACGCCCTTGCAGATCAGTTTATTTTCAACTAACTTGTGCTTTTTATGCTGCTGCTTAGCTCAAATTTCCTCCAGAGTTTATTCTTCAAGTCCGACTGCGCCAGCATAAATGTATTGTAAAGAGTTCCGTTTTCACAAGGTTAAAGGTCATCTCTGAGATTAGAAAAGGAAAATCTCTTCACTCTCAGGTGAAACGTTGTCTTTGACTTTTCAATTCCTCTCCTTTTTACATCTGTTTGGACGTGTATCATTCATGGGTGAGCAACGAAACCTTGGAAACCAAAGATAAATAAATCATAAAAACTATCTCTCTAAAAGAAAAGGTCATAATCTGAGCACATATTAGAAAGTCAGCATATATCAGCTTTTATATTTGATACTTTTCTGAACAGGAAATGCAGTTATTTGAATTATGATAATGCAAAAACTCATAAAGTGAAAAATGAGGAATAGCAAGCAGAATATTGTTATGGAGATAAAGTTGTCTTCCCGTTTCAGACTAAAAACGAAAAAGGAGGACTGGAAGAAAGGAAAGCATGACCAAAAAAAAAAAAACAATTTCACAGGAAAAAGTTTAAGAAATAAATTCTGGAAAAATAAAATAAAATAATACACTCCTTAATCATCCTTAAAGTCGTTTTTATAATGAAGAATAAATGGCTGGATTTTTAATGATACGTCAAACAGAAATTATACAAAAAAGCTAAACCTTTGTTGGTTTTGTCTAATTGTACAAGTCTAAACAATTTGATTAGATCTTGCTACATTCTCCCATCTAACGCAGAGGGCAGATGCCCGTGTGATTTATAAGGCTAAAGATGTTTTATCTCATGCTGTGTCATTATTCAACCCAGCACAAAACAACAGTTTCACCCAGTGTGACAGCACGCTGGTAGGGGCCATAAAGCATTGTGCTGTGAATTTTAATTTGGCTCCATCTGTAATCAGCATGCAGACTGCTCCACTGCTGTTTAGAAGACAAATAAACAAAAGGAAAATCAAGCAAAAACAATTTTAACATCTCAAATTGGACTTAAACAATTTTTTCCTGTATTTTTGGGTAACTTAGGTTGTTGCCAAGATAAAACCCTGCAAAAGAGTTACCTTGGATTTTGGTGTAGGCCTAAAAGTGAGAAAACTACAATCAGCTTGTAAAAATAAAGTACTATGACACAGAAGTACTGGGCTGATGGAACTTATGCCTTATGCACATCATTTAGCACTGGAGGCATGTGAGAGAGCACACCCACTGCACACACGTTTGATGATTTTAACGAAAGAAAGCTAATTTATTTTGTATTGGTGTAAAATTTGTGAGAATAAGATGCACTATGATCAATGATCTAACAATGATTGATTATTAGGGTCTTGCAGGTTAAAAGCCACAAAATGATGCAATAAAAATGATGCATTGTTTAAAATGCATTTTCTTGTCACTTTTCATACTTTGATTGGGTTTACATGGCTGTAACATAAACAAATAAACATAAACATTTGTTATCGTAATGTAAAAAAGTTAAATTCTTTCTGCTCTTCACCCCATCACGCATTTATGAAATATAAGATCTTATTCACTCATCGGACTCAGTTCCAACAATTGGATAAATAACAAATGTGCAAAATGTATCAAGCTCGTAGCTTAATTTCAGTTTTGTATCCCAAAATTATAAAAAATAACATAAATGTGAAAATGATAACATTTAAAGAGCAAATTGCAGGTTACATTTTTTTCTAATTCATATAAAATTCTGTCCAAAAACTACTATTTAAAAAGCTTATTGTGGGTTTTGCTTTTAAAGTACATAACAGCAGTTTTTCTAGTAGAGCGTGGCCTTCCTCAGCAAAGCTTTTTTCTAAATCTGAACCTCTGACGTAACCAAAGGGAGTTCTAAGCTAGGCGCTGCCTCAGCTCACTGTGGAGAGTGGGTGGTTTTAGGGTAGAGAGGTCATGTGATCCAGTCAGTGTGTTTGTTTACTAGTGTTGGATTGTGTTCATGTTGATAAACTATAGTGCGTGAAGGCTGTACCAACTCCAGCCTGTCTGAACATCGAGTCCCCGGGTTTCCAGATAAGAGAAACAACGCATCTATCTGCGTGCCTGAGGGCGCTTTGTGTAGCTGAAAAGACGGACTTCTGTAGCCCGCATCGGTCGGTACCGGAACAGGAAGGTCCACGCTAGGCTCCGGAGACCCGTGGCGGGGTTTAAAAAATTAAATGCGGATTTCTGGAGCTCAGATCACCGTCAGAACCAGGTCAGAACCGAACACCACAAGAGATGCGCTGCTCAGCGGCCCAGCTGGTTTCCGGGTCAGAACCGGATCAGAACCGCCGCCTGGACCACCCACCAGGAGAGGATGCACAGCTTTTCAAAATACCAGCTCGACTGTCTCGCTCGTGTTTGGGTCAAATCCAGCTCACAGAAGCCCGCATGAGCTCCAGAACCGGATGACAGGCGTCTCTCTCCCTCTCTCTAAGCACTAAACTACGATACGTGAACGGATATTAGCAAGTATGAGACAGCTGACAGACGCTCATTAGTATTAATATTATATTAACTGACCGATACAATTTTAATTGTCTGGTACACGATCGTAATCAGTACAATATTGTGATGTTAGCACACGAGTTTAAGCTAGCATGGTTAACTCACCAGACACCTGCTGCTCCCCCGCTGCTGCTTCTCCTTAATCTCTGCTTTGGCCGATCGTTTCTCCCTCTGGTTTGTCTCTGCCCTCTGGGGCGAGCAGCAAACTCATAACTTTATGGTTTTGGTCCATCATGAGTATAACTGTAAATAATTAAAGCTTCCTCTCTGCCAGAGCTGGCATTATAATCGATATTTTTCACTGGATTAAGCTAACAGGACTCTCTCAGATGACATCACTTGGTCTGGCCAAAAATAAACTTTCTCACAAAAATGACTCTAAAAGCCTAAATAATTTATGTTTGTGTAAAAAAATGTTTAAACCAAGTTTCTATTATGTTTCTCTAAACATTGGTTCATGGGAGTCTCTAACCTGCAATTTGCTCTTTAAACTACACACGCCGGCCACTTTATTGGATACACATGAGTTTGCTTGCCATGGCAACTCAATGCATTTAGGCATGTTGACATGGTCAAGATGATCCACTGCAGTTCAAACCAAGCTTCAGAATGGGGAAGAAAGGTGATTTAAGTGACTTTGATTGCTGCATGGTTGTTGGTGCCAGATGGGCTAGTCTGAGTATTTCAGAAACTGCTGATCTTCTGTGAACTCTCTAGGGTTTACAGAGAATGGTCTGAAAAAGGGAAAACATCCAGTGAGCGGCAGTTGTTTGGGCGAAACTGCCTTGTTGATGCCAGAGGTCAGAGGAGAATGGCCAGACTGGTTCAAGCTGATAGAAGGGCAACAGTAACTCAAATAACCAATCGTTACAACCATGGTATGCAGAAGAGCATCTCTGAACATACAAGACGTCCACCCTTGAGGCAGATGGGCTACAGCAGCACAAGACCACACCGGGTACCACTCCTGTCAGCTAAGAACAGGAAACTGAGGTTACAATTCACACAGGCTCACCAAAATTGGACAACAGAAGATTGGAGAAATGTGCCTGGTCTGATGAGTGTTGATTTCAGCTGCAACATTTGAATGGTAGTGTCAGAATTTGGCGTCAACAACATGGAAGCATGGAACCATCCTGCCTTGTATCAACGGCTCAGGCTGGTGGTTAGAGTTAGGGTGGTGTAATGGTGTGAGGGACATTTTCTTAGCATCCTTTGGGCCCCTTAGTACTAATTGATCATCGTTGCAATGCCACAGCCTACCTGAGTGTTGTTGCTGACCATGTCCATCCATTTATGGCCAGTGTACCCACTGTGGCAAACTCTGCAGTTCAGATCAGGCCAGACAGGAAGTTAACATGAAAGCATAGTAAAACATCCAGAAACTTTCAAAATAAAAGTCATGTGCAGATTTCCAATTGCTTATCTGGAAAAAAAAATGTCATTTCCTGTGAAACCTCAGTGGCCGTGTTTCACAGAAGGGAAAAACCACAGACCTTTTGGATGCATGCTGCTTTCTTTTCTCTTGCTTTTATCATGTGAACTTCTGAAATCACTCGACATATGATTTCACAGCCTCGCTTGACCCGCTGTGTGGAATGATTTCTTTGCCATTTTGCTTCTGAAACACTCATGGTTGGAAAGGGAGCTTGTGGGTAAAATAACTATTACCTTACGTGCCGCTTACATAGCCAGTGGAACGGCTGGGTTAGGTGTGGATTGTCTTCATTTTTAATTGATAAAAATAAATGTAGTCAGCAGTAAATGTCATGGCGGTTGTTGGTTTTGGACCCATATGCAGGTGAGTGAAGCTCTGAGGCAGCAAAATACTTAACTCCATTTATTGCAGGGACTTGGGAGTGCAGAAACAACAGGAACAGAAGCACATTGACAAGGGGAGACATAAGACAAGGACAACAGACGAACCAACAAAAGACACAGGACTGACAGGGTTTAAGTACACAGGAGCAGGTGATCAGGCTAACAAGAGGCAGGTGCAACCAGTAAACACAAGGGGAGACAGGCAACCAAGGCTTGGAATCAGAACGTGACAGTAAAGCTGGCCCAAGTGACTGCTCAGGCTACTGCACCCACGACTCGACTCCGGAGAAGCGGACAAAAATTGTTGGATGGATGGATGGAAGGTATCATCAGTAACTAGAACAATTCTGCTGATTTAAATTAGTGCCTGGAGGACTCCTTAAAACATGAATTTGATATAGATCTTCCTAGCTGAAATAGTAATTACTTTAAACTGTTATTCAAAAGAAAGAAGAAAATATTAATCATAGCTCATCAATTATCTACAATAAATAACCTATAAGTGGATTCTTATGACCACTGAGTTTCAGTATAAATCAAATGAGTTAGACCAAATGGAGGCTTCAGATTTCTTCTGAAACTCTGGGGCGACGGTGGCACAGGAGTTAAGTGCTCGCCCCGTAATCGGAAGATTGCTGGTTCGAGTCCCGCTCAGTCTGTCACTGTCGTTGTGTCCTTGGGCAAGACACTTAACCTACGTTGCCTGCTGGTGGTGGTCGGAGGGACCGGTGGCGCCAGTGCTCGGCAGCCTCGCCTCTGTCAGTGCGCCCCAGGGCAGCTGTAGCTACATCGTAGCTCATCCCCACCAGTGTGTGAATGTGTGTGTGAATGGGTGAATGACTGGTTGTGTTGTAAAGCACCTTGGGGGGTTCTAGGACTCTAGAAGGCGCTATATCAAATACAGGCCATTTAAATTCTGTATTAGACATGTATGCATTTGCCTCATTAAAGCAGCATAATAATAGCAAATGGTGACAGCAAAGAGAGGACGGTAAGGTCCATGTTTGAGTTTGACTCCGAGCATGTAGAGACCGCTTAAGATTATTGTTGAAATATAGACAGAAACATTCAGGACTAATGAGACGGCTAAAAAGATCTGTTATGGAAGATCCAGAGCTGAACAACCAAGTGAGAGCTGACAGCGCGGGTTCTTGATGCTTGGGAGGAGTGGGGGTGATATGAATAGGAGTTTACATGGGCATAGAACTGTATGCTCTTTCAAAAACACCCTTACAGGGGCTGTGCGTGCGTGCGTGTGTGTGTGTGTGTGTGTGTGTGTGTGTGTGTGTGATGGCTGAAGCTATTCTGCTCACATCCTCATGCAGTGTCAGAGGAAGCTGGCCTCTCTTACTTGTCCTCTCACTGTCAGAGTGGTAAGGGATGATGTTTAAAGGGGTGGGGGAGTTAAAACCAATGCTGAGTGGAGTGAGAGCAGAGGAGTAGTAGAGGCTGTGTGAAAGAGGCAGAAAAAAAGAGAAATAGCTGGGTTTTTGATAGGTCTACTCAAAATCCAAACTTAAGGGTATGGACTCACAAGTCTTATTGTAACCATTTAAGTCCCCTAATACACATGCATACACACACACACACACACACACACACACACACGGACGCATGAATTTTCAGCAGCCAAAATATGTGTCAAATTCTTATGAAATACATTTTAATACAACACTGTCAGCAAAGCTGAGAATGCTAAGATGTGATGCTTTAAGAAAATGTTTGAAAAAAAAAACATTTGATGTCATTAGAGAGATGACTCTGTAAACAGGATGGTTGCAAAGAGATACTGAGTTATATGGTAAGGCATTTTATAGAATGAATGAAATAGTTCTGTTTTTTTTTCTTTGCTTTTTTTCTAAAGGTGGTTGTCTTTTTTTTTTTGCAGAACCAGCAAGATCATTCATTTTTAGTTCAGATTCTCTGACACGTCGGCTTTAGGTGAATGATATGAGGACAGAAATGTTACGAGGACAGAAAAAAAAAGTAACTTAGACACAAACTCTCCTGTGTCTCCGGGGAACACTTCAGGCTTTGTTTTAAGGTGTTCGGCCTTGCCAATTTTCTACATGAATGAGAAAAGGAAACAGTGCAATCAATCAAAGCTGGTCCATTTCCTAACAAGCTGGGACTCCACATATTAACCGAGACAGCCAGCAAATGGTAATCTGTGGTCGCTTGCAGAAGGGTTCCTTTAAAATTTCATGTAGAATGATTATGTATGGGACACCAAGCGTAGCGGACGAGGGGAATGGTCTACTTCAAGGTGAGCTGAGATCACAGGAGGCTCTGCCAGCAGCTGCTCCAAAATACACCGAACACCATTTGATGGTTTTCTAAAGGACTGACCCAGCCTGGCTGCGTTCCAGTGAGGAAACGTGACACGAAGTCTGCGGTGTTTCTGCGATTGTGATCACACAGATGAACCCCATTAAAAGCAAGGCGAAGCAGATGGAATGTATCGCTGCCCAGATTGGAGGCTTCAAAACTGTTTCGACAAGTTGCTAAGCAGTTTAAATGACAGGCACTGAGGCGTAATGCATCACTGTTATGAGGTAAACAAAATAAAGCTGGGACTGCAAACTCTGCACTTATCACTTTGTTTGGCTCTTTCAAGCCGAATCTACAAAGTAACTACTTACTGCTGCAAAGATCCAGGATTTAGTCCTGTGTACAGGTAAAGGGGCCTGCTCCTGAAGAGACTAGCTGCTCGAATCCATCTGTTTCAGACTGTCAGATAATCTGAATGGATTTGGGATGAACACTAGTGTAGAAACATCCATCCATTGTCTGAACCTGCTAGTCCACGTAGGGTCGCTACAATAACTGTAAATATCTATTTTGTTTTGCTAAACTCGTACAAAACCACTTTTACTACAAAGAAAAGCATACATGTCAGAGCATAATGAGTTAGATTCATAGACTGTATGTATATATATATATATATATAACGAACGAGCCCTCCACGCCGTCACCCGTAGGTTTCTGAAGAGCTCAATTGAAGCCCGATGGGCAATTCTTGCCATCGTCATCTTGGCGGCATCACATGTCTTCTGACTCCCGGATAATGCAAAAATGGAGCTGAGGGTGGGGCTGTGAGGGTGGAGGCAGATGATCACACTCTGAGCCGATGTAACTACGAGCTAATCGAGCTAACTGATGCTAATAGAGGTTGGTGAGCACTTTTAGCCAGAAATCTGCAGTTGAACAGCTCTGCTACCCTCTGCCTTCTAGGCAGTAACACTTGACCTGAGGTCAAGGCTGAGGCAGTGAGCAAGCCGCTAGTGCTAGCTGCTCATCTGGTCTGGTCCAACTACCTAATAGGAAAAATCAGCTGTTTTATAAAGAACGGCAAAAGGAATGAAGATACACAGTAAATTAAGTTCACAGCAAAGATGTTTGCTTATGTTTAATTTGTAGTTTGGAGTACATGGAACTGGGTTCTAGTTTTTGCATCATTTAGAAACTGTTGTGGTTAAACATTTTCATATGGAAGATTTTTGAACAACGCCACGATGATAAAATACAAACAGTTGTAGGTTTTTATTGTGATATTTATCAAATATGGTAAAACTGTTGGTACGGAAAGAATTCATACCCCCGTCAATTTTTCACTCTGTTATATTGCAACCATTAGCTAAAATCATTAAGTTTTTTTTCCCTCATTAATATACACACAGCACCCCGTATTGAAAGAAAACACAGCATTTTACAAATGTATGCAGAGGTTTTAAAAAATACAGCTGAAAGTAATCAGACCCATTGCTCAATATTTAGTAGAAGCACCCTTTTGAGCTAATGCAGCCTAAAATTTGAGTCAATTAAAGTCTCTTAGATTGATTTACATCTAAAACAAAAAACAATCAATCTGTGAGAAATATGATCATGCACTGCCAACATTTGCTTTTCCCGTCAACTTATGAGATCATGTAAAAGTACGTCAATAGTGTATTACATATTATTACTACATCCTAAAAAATGCATTGTGAACATGCTGAGGACTGAGGTGCAGTCCTTGGAGTAGTTGGAGCTTTACCAAACTAGATGCAAAAAAAGGATTTCAAGTTCTAACCTTACATAGTATGTGTGTGTGTGTGCGTGCGTGTGTGTGTGTGTGTGTGTGTGTGTGTGTGTGTTCTGTCTTCTCGATCCCCAGTGAGTCGTGGAGGATGGCTGCTTATACTGAGCCAGGATTCTCTGGAGGTTTCTTCCTGTTAAAAGGGAGTTTTCCTCTCCACTGTCACTTTATGCTTGCTTAGTATGAGGATTGCTGTATAGTCACTGACACTAGTCAGTGACTTGATGCAATTTGCTGGGTTCCTTATATAGGAAACATTATTTCTGATTGGCTTAATGAACTGACCTGAATTGGAATGTTTATTATGTGAAGTGCCTTGAGACGACTCTTGTCGTGATTTGGCGCTATATAAATAAACTTGAATTGAACATAGTGAAGTAAAAGAGAAAAACGGACTGGGTTCAATTTCAACATTTTCTTATTGCAAGTGAAAATAAATGATAAATACATGTCTGATTTTTCAATTATTCCAAATAATTACATAATTTTAAAAGCATTGTTTGAAAATCCTTAACAGCTTATCACTTGTATTTATTTGGATTAGAAGTATAATCCTTGAAGATGCTGAGAAGACTCTCCTACAAAGATGATCTCTTGGTAGAACAATTCTTCCACTTTACTTAGCCAGAATGAACAATCCACATCCATCCCCTGTGTCAACCTTCAGAGCAAATTCAATCATTTCTTCCATGTGAAAAGAGATTAGGAGGACTGCAGCTCTCCTGTAATGCCATCTCTCATCTCAAT
The DNA here is from genome assembly GCF_043380555.1 of Nothobranchius furzeri. Taxonomy (NCBI): domain Eukaryota; kingdom Metazoa; phylum Chordata; class Actinopteri; order Cyprinodontiformes; family Nothobranchiidae; genus Nothobranchius; species Nothobranchius furzeri. The sequence goes on along the minus strand of NC_091751.1, from coordinate 60,269,030 downwards.
GTTGACTTAATTCAACATACACATCAAGCCTCGCAAAGATGGCACTTGCTGTGCAACGAACCAAACAAACACCAGAGTCATTTTCAATCCTGAGATGAATAGCAATTACAATCTTACTGTTATGTCTCATTGGCTAACCCATTTATCTTTGTGCAAAGCAACAACTTAATCCACACATGTAAAAGATAGACTGATGCTTGAAATTATCCAAATCCCAAATTTACTTGACTCGTGATACAAATGAGCTTTCCCGTGTTTTTCATAATTAATGCATTTGGGATCATGGTTTAAAGCGACAATGTGTAGTTTTTACCAGTAATCTACCTCTTCACTCATTGTCAGTGATGAAAAGGAATATGATGTTCTGGTTATTTTGCTGGAGGTTGCATTCCCAAGGATTTTTGACCCTAATGGCCATACGTTGGTGCGGTCTTACTTGAACACAAAAATAATGCTTGCTTACAATGATTTAGGTATCTACTGCCCCATATCGCCAGGGAAAATACGCACTGTGACTTTATCTGAAGTCCATTCCTATTCTGTGAATGATCATTAAATATTTCACTTGTCAAATGACTGTTTTATCAATTTTTTACGAGCTGGTTTATGAAAATGGTCGTCATCAGGTCGCACTCTAAACACCCTGTCCTTCTGCTCATAAAAAAGGAAAATGGTAAAATGACCCTACTCCTAAAGTCACCTTGACTACTTGAACATAGCGAAGGGATTGCTTGGCTCTCCCCATGGGCAATTTACCATGCCTGCCAAGTAGTCCAGGTACCTCTGCATTGCATGAATAACAAGTTGTTCTTCTTCACATTGCTAAATAAATCCTCTTTAGGGAAGAGGCTCATGACTCAATGACACGGGCAGTTTTTCAGACAAACAAGGTGAGTATAAAGAACAGAACAACACATTTGCCACGCTTAGTTTTCCAGTTATCCAATTTGGATCATATTTTTTCACCAGTGATGCTGAAACAAACGTACACATCCACTATTATCCATCAAAGGTTGGTGTAGTGTACCAAACACCAGATGATGGTGATTTGTTTTTGACTTGCTTATTTTTGTATAGATATTGCTGACACCATGTTTGAACTGCTGCAGGACAACAAGGCTAGGGCTGGTAGAAAGAATTAATGATTTGAAACTATACTGCAGAAATAGAATAAACGACTGTAACACATCACTTGCGGTAAATTAATTCCTGACACCTTTAACTTATGATTCTTGTTGCATTATTCATTTAGCCTAGATGCGTGCTTGGAAACATGCTTTCCACACACTCCAGTGATAGGCTGTTCTTTAAATTTTTGCAGGGTTTTTTTCAGCATTAATCTGTTATTATTATTTTTTTTTCAGTTTGTTGTTTTGGGGATTACTGTTAGAATCAGTGATACAGTAGGTAAACATGGTAACGGTTGATTGCTCAAGTGGAACAAAGCCATTGTGCGGCTTACACAGTGACCCTGAGAATGGTGTGAGGTGCAAATGTGTGCAAAATGCTACTGTTCCTTTGTCCTTTCATCTCCTGGATGTAGCTTTGATCAGTCAGAATTTTTCCTGGCACAGACGTTTTGTTCTATTTGAAATACGCTGATGATCTGAGCCAAAACAAGAATAACAGAGAATATAAAAATGAGCATGAAAAAGATAGAGAAGGACTTGAGCTGTAACTTAATTCTTTTGGTCACTTCCAACCAAAGTGATGATTCTGATTTCAGCTTATACTGACAGCTTGTAATTCAGGGTAAGCTGTGTTTTTGTGAATCACTTTGTGTTTGTGGGTGTTTGAAAGTGGATTTGTTACTAAGAGTTTTGTTTTGTTTTTGTTTTAAATGTGTATGTGATGAGGGAGTGGCATGCCTGCAACACACCAGGACCCAGCAGCACCAGAGACCTGGGCCATGCGCGCCCCAGCAGCCAATAGCCAATAGCAAAGGGACACCAATTAAGCAGCTCAGATGGCAGACCCAAACCCAAGGAAGAAGGAGGGGGGCAGCCAGAGGGCTTCAGGGTACCAGCCATTTGGGTGACGCCAAGCCTGGAGCCCTCAGCCCAACTCACTGTCACCCCCATCAATACAGGCCAGCCAAGAGCGAGGTAACCCCAAGTCCAAGCCCTCCACATTCCGGAAACACCATCCAAGGCAGCCCAAGATGTCCAAGAACCCAAGTCAGCAGCCATCCACCATGCCACAGCATAGGACAGGGCCTCCATAGCATACCCCAGCCCTGTAGGCACCCATTCCCACCCATCCATCCCTGCCATAGCCCTACAGTTCCGCGGGCAGCTCCAGATCCCCAGTCCCGCCAGGTCAACAGAGATTAGAGGGCAGAAGCAGTGGGGGTGAAGCCTCAGCCATCACCACTCACACACAGGTGGACCAATGTTGTGCGTGTGTGTTTGTGCTAATTTAGGTTGATGTGTGGAGATGTATATTTCTAATATCCATTAAAATTGGGGGAAGCAGTGAAGATGAGGGGGATCCTACCACTGGTAGATAGCAGATTCCCATAAACTCTACCATACTACCTTCGACCCGAAATGTCTTAAAGCAGTAAAACATCAAGGAGACGGAAAGGGGCTGGAGCCAAAAGTTGAAGGCAGAGACCACTGTTTAGAAGCCCCACCCCTTCAACCTCCTCCCTCCTACCAGGCCTCAACCCCAAATCCACTGAGTCTTTTTTACAGCCTTTTACTTTTTGAATAAAAATATAGTAATAATATAACGCTAGGATTGGAAAATCCTGACAGAACTACACCACACTGTCACTTAACATTCATAGATTCACCCATCTTGACTCGTGATGGGGAAGGCTGTTGTTCGTTTAGCATCCAGGAAACAGCAAAGAATGTCTCAGAAAGAGTCCCATTTATCCAGTCAGAGGTGAGATGTTCAAATATCAGGAAATACGACTCCAAATCCTCTCTTGTTCAACACAACTTTAATCTGGCTCACTTCTAGTTCCTGGAACAGGTGCACCCCTCACTTTAAAGTAAGCGGTCAGCGTTTTTACCGCTCGACGCAATAAAAAAACAAAATGTATCCCTGCTGATCAGAGATGGATTTATTTTTTTTATTCTAACAGCAATAACTCAAATAAACAGTGCACAGGGAGCACCACTTTCTCTTCATTGGATTTATATTCATACCATCATTAAAATATGAATTATAATTTCAGACTTGAACTCCTTTTGCGTTATTGTAGGCAACATTAAATTTTATTATCATCTCATCCTCGTCTGATGATTTGTCTCCTCCTGCTTGCCACTGAAAGGCAGCAGAGAGAAGACACACTCGCTTTTTTAGTGTCTCAATTCTTAACGCAGACTTTTCCCACTTCTAATACCAGCCGGCTCTCCCGATGACAGCTGAACGTAACCTCAGTGGTTGATGGTTCTATTTCAGAGCAGTGAATGTGCTTTTCAAACTATGATTTCAGCACCATACATGTTGCAGGTGTTCGTTTTTTCTAATTTTCTTGGTTTTGTTTTTTAGTTACAGCAAAAGTCATAAATATTTGCCTTTGTTAGGTTTGTTTGCAAACCGCGACACTACACAATGTCCAACAAGCCACCCGTCTACATGGAGTGGACGATGGGTGTCTGACCTTCAAAAATGATGACACAAAGTTTTACACATGCAGTAAAATATGCTAGAAGCCTTGTACTAATTTGTTTTTCCACCCATTGAGCTAAAGTCTCTACTCTGTGATATGCTGCTTATGTAAAGAGAAAAGTGTATTGTAATATGATTAATCCATAACTCTGGAGCCCCGCTAAGCAGTTAGGCATGGCGCTCCACTGGAAGGCTGGCTTTAGACAACATATCAATGCTGTATGGATCCTATAACAATATAAGCTGCTGAGTGCTACAGGCAGCAAAAAAAAAAAAAAAAAGAAAAAGAAAAAAAAAATTAAAAAAGCCCAACATATCACATAAAAAAATACATTTTAACATATATTAAGAGATATACAATGTGTACAAAAGTTTTTGACAGTTGCTTTGTCAAAAAGTATCTATTTAGCATTCCATTTTAATTGTTTTATTTACTTATCCAGAAGTCCAAACAAAAATGTGTTTACAAGCCCTTTTTAAGAGTATCACATGTGAACCCTCTCTATGTTCTCATTTTATGAATCATGCACCAGATTACTTACTCATATTGTAAATTTTTTTAAATGCATCTCCTTGGTACAATATCATCTTGCATTAGTAGACAATAAAGTTTTAGTGACCAGATAATAGGAAATAAATTATTCAGAGGTCATTTAAAATGTTGGGTTATTTATAGGGCTGCAGCTGTCGAATATTTTAGTATTCAAGTATTCTATCGAATCTTCCATCAATTAATCGAGTTTTCTATTTGATAATGTTTCAAGTAAAACGAGATCATGGTCTGTTGCTAAAAACATCAAAAAAGAAATCAAAATGATAAAAGGCTCAATAATATATATTAAGTTGGTGTTGTCTAGTTCCCTCTTTCCCAGCTGATACTTGTAGTTAATAAATATTTTATGGAACAACATTTAACTTACATTTCATTCACAATTTAGGTTTGTAATGACCTCATCCCAGTCAAAATAACATATCTAAAAATATTTAAATATAATGAGTAGTATTTAATTATTTCATTAACATGTTCAGTGGTAAGCTACTAGAAATGCTCACATTTAAGTTCTACTTGTAACAATGTTCTTGTGCTATATTTATTTTATTATGTACGTGTTGGCAACATAATCTAGTCTAAATTGCAGTGAAATATGAAAAAGTTAGTGAATTATATGCTACAACGGCTTGCCAAAGTTACTGCGGTGGACAGAGAAGACTCTTAGCGACAACCAGACGGTAGCTGCAGCGGCTTTGCCCCACGCTGCTGCAGAGATCCACAAATAAACGGGATGGAGGAGATTTTCCTTCAGCTTGTGGAGTTTAGTCGTTCACAACCATCATATTTTTTCCTAAACACACTTGCTCGTGAGAAAGCTACCCGCTAGCTTAACATTAGCAATTTCGCTTGTAGTTTAACTCTTGATACCAAACTTTGGACCGTTTCTGCCTTTTACAGTGGTTTCTGTCTTTGCTAGTTTCTCTATTTTCCTCTACAGCACCACACTGTTGTCCAGTAAAATGTGTTCAGACTGTGGAGCGCACGTTTGACGAAGCTTCGAATCAATAAAAATGAATCGAGGAATTTAATGAATCGAACCATTTGAATCATTCGGTTATTCATTTCAGCCCTAGTTATTTATGCAAAAATGATCAGCATTGTATTTACAATGAGAGGATATATCTAATCTCGTTGTTTGAGCAGGTGTTGAAGGGGTGGTGATTTAAACAAAACAATACAAAAACCTTTTTTTTCATCACAAGATTAAAAGTGGGAAACACAAATTTAGGATTTTCAGATACCTTATAAAAGGATGAGTCCTGTTCTGCAGATTCAATGTCACTGGGCGCCATGGAGATTAACAACAAATATTTATTGCTACCATGATTTCAGTGTGCACATTATAAATATCATAGTGGACAGCCTAGACTGAAATGAATAATCACCTGTTTTATCCTAAGTGCTGTGCATCCTTGCTCAGCACACAAATGAATGACTTGAACAATAGGGATGGTCTCTCACTGCTCATGTTTACAACAGCTTAGAAAATAAACTAAACACGCCCACACTGTTGTAACCATTGCAATGCTAGCAAATGAGAAAACTTTGTATATTTTTTGGAGGAGCAATGTGGGTTTCCTCCTGGCTCTGGGACACTGGACCAGCTCCACACCTTCTGGGGGGTCCTGGATGGATGGTGTCAGAGTTTGGTCCATATCGGTGGTGGTAAGTTGAGCTAGTTACCGGTGGGAGTTGGACTCCACCAAGGCTGCTCTTTGTCACCCACTCTGGTCTTAACTTTTATGGACAGGATTTCTAGGCACAGTGAAGGTGTTGAGGCGATCTGTTCTGGTGGCCTGAGGATCAGGTCTCTGCTTCTTTCAGATGATGTGGTCCTGTTGGCTTCATCAAACAGTGATCTCCAGCTTCAGTTAGAGCAGTTTGCAGCTGAGTGTGAGGCAGCTGGGATGAGAATCAGCTTCTCGAAACCTGAGACCATTGTCTTGAGTCAGAACAATATAGAATGACTTCTTCTCCTGAGATCCTACTTCAAGTGAAGGAGTTTCACAAGGTCTTGTTCATAAATGAGGGAAAGATGGAGCACGGGATTGATAGATGAATTGGTGCTGCATCTGCAGTGATTCGTACCGGCCTGTCATGGTGAAGAGAGCAGAACCATAAGGTGAAGCTCTTGATTAAATAATCAATTTATGGTCCTACCCTCACCTACAGTCACGAGCTTTGGGTAGTGACTGAAAGAATGAGATTGCAGATACAAGCGGCCGAAATGAGTTTTCTCCAAAGGATGTCTGTGCTCTCCTTTAGAGATAGAGTGAAAAGCTTGGTTATCCGGGAGGGGCTTGGAGTAGACCCGCTGCTCCTGCACATCTAGAGGGACCAGTTGAGGTGGCTCGGGCATCTGGTTAGGATGCCTACTGGACGCCTCCCTGGTGAGGTTTTCCCGGCACGTCCAACCAGGAGGAGACCTAAAAGAAGACCCAGGACATGCTGGAGGGACTATGTCTCTCAGCTGGTGAGGAAACACCTTGGGAGTCCCCCAGAAGAGCTGTCCCAAGAAGCTGGGAAGAGGGAAGTCTGGGTTTCTCTGCTTAGGCTGCTGCCCCCACAACCTGACCCCTGATGAGCGGTGGATAAAGGATGGATGGATTTTTTTTTTATATCATGCAGCCCTACTGTGAAAAATGTTGCTTATTCATAACATTTACAATGGGTGGTGTACTGCCCTTTCAATCCATTGCCTTTAGAGGGAGCAGGAATTCTCTAATATACATTCATTTTCACATTTGCTTACTTTTTCCTTCATCCATGTTTGTAGAGCTGTTTTAGCAGAGGTGTGACACTCATGTTAATGTAAAAATGCAGTGGTGTCCCAGTACATTTTGAACATTGATGCGGCAGGCGCTAAAAGCTGGAAAGTTGTTTGCCTGTGTACAGAGACTGGTAAATTAGTACTAAACATGCTGAGAGGTGGGAGCAACAATCTGTCACAACACTGCCGTCTGGCCAGCCATATCTGTCCTCCACTGGGGGTGCCACCGCCGCAGTTGTGGCTGCAGCAGAAAAAAGATCACGACATGCAGAGGCTTATCTGGGGGACGCAGGAGAAACAACAATGAACTTATCAACATTCAGCCACTTGGCGGGATGTTGCTGCAGCCCTGCCACGCTTGCTCCACGAGCTGGCTTCGGTTCACTGATCATGCACACTAGCAGAACCTAATCAAGGGACAGTGAGCCTTTCAAACTGCAGGCTCTGTCCTCATATGCTTCAGATAGAGCGTGCACAGGATTAAAAAAACAATGCTAGGTAATATAAAAGGCTTCAGAAAGAAGTTCAACAACTCTGCAAGGAACTCCAGGCCCTCCATGTCAACTAGCTCCCAGGGCTTTGATTGAAGCTCTGCACAATCCTGCAGCTGGGCTTTTCTTTACCTTCTTTTCTCTCTGTTGCCAAATCAGTTACAGTGCTACAAGAATACATAAAAGTTTTAGGAGCAGGACTATGGGGAGGTCAGTTATAAGAAAGGAGAAAGCAAAGAAAAAGAAAACCTCTCTCTGAGGCACAAACCTCTAACACAAACAAAGATGAGCTTCAGTCTATTCGCTGGATTTGAAGCCAGAAAAGCAGCAGCAAAGATGAGGTGTCAGAGTGAAAATGAAGAAGCAGAATCCTATACAGGCAATTTCTAAAGCATGCAAGGTGATTTTCCGTGCACAATAACAAAACATGAGGGTATCTTAATACCTAGACGGGCGCATTACTCTCTGATTTAGATATTTCATGGCCAAGGCAGAGATAACAAAAATCATTGAAGTTTTTCAGATTTTTCAAACTGTTTTAACTCAATATAGTGTCTAGCTGGCTCTCTCTCTCTCTGCAATCAGTTACTCAAAGGCAGGGCTGACGATGTAGACTCATATGTACTTGCTTCATTTTCAATGACAGCGCCGTTTTCCAATGCTTTTTGTACTTTTTCACCAACTAATTCAAAATCTACCAAGCTAGACTCACGCTGTACGGTCTAAGAGAATAATCAGTGATCATCACATCAAATAGAACACGGAGACGTGCCTCTCTCAATCTCAGCGTCTGAAACAAATTGAAGGTGATTTTCAAAAACGGTGCTGACGATCAACAGTAGGGAGATCAGAGTATTTCTCTCCATCTGACAGGCTGTAATGGAACAGTAGATCTGATGTTCTTTGTGTTTCGAGAAGATCATAGCCTGTTTTACTCCATCTGCTTGAGTCTTTTCACTCTCAGGTGGAGGAGTGACACGTTTTCTGATTCTGCTGAACTTTGCTGTTACAGGTGAGGTCAAGATTAGCCTTGGCAAACTTTGTTTTAAAATGTGAACTTTATGGTTTAAAGAAGGGGTGTAACGGTTCAAGGGGGGGGTGTTGAACCGTTTCGTTTCGGCTCGGTCCACTTGCGTACCGTTTCGGTTTATTTTTTCTGGTAAATAATAAATTTTTATTTGCGTGATTTAAGTGCTGCAGATAAAAGTTCCTAGGCAAGTTTCCACATGGACGCAGCATTGAGTGACGCATGATGGCTGCATGCGCCCGATCTCCGTTTAAAAAATGTAATCCGCAAATTCTGATCAACGTGTTTCAGAGCGGATCAAACCGGCTGGCTGTCGCTGCTCTTGGAGCCTGTAGAGACGCTGAATGGAGCGTCGCGTTGCCCCTCCCTCCCTCCCTCCCTTCTCTCACACTGCAGGCACGCAGTGGCAAAAATGTAAACAAACAGGTCTGCTGAACGTTCCCCTGGGACAACTGATGTAAAGTTTTCATCATACAACAAAAAAAATGGCGCGGAGGAAGCTCGTAATTTAATACGCGTTTTAAAGAAGAAACTCTGGGCGGTGTGAGGTGAGTTTTTAAGGCTCGCTGCAGAAATAAAAACACGGAGCATCAACAGTCAAACACAACACTTGTCGATATGAACATGACGCTCATAGTTGCCAAACAACCTGTGAAATAATTACAGACATCATGCTAGAACAGCAGCCTATGACGACACCTGGTTCTGCTCACTATAGGAGCGGATTTAGATCTTAAATAAATAAACATAATAATAAAATACAGAAAATTAATTGAACCAAGCTCTACCAAACACTGAACTGAACCGAATATGATTTTAGCATACCATCACACCCCTAGTTTAAAGCCAAACATATTTTTTGGAAAAACATAGTATTTTGTTAAAGGTGCATTATGTGGAACTGAAGAAAAATGGCATCCTGTGGTGAAATGTAGCTGCTGCAACCACTTTAAACACTTGTGGAGCTTTTTGTCGACCGTCGTCAAATTACAATTGTCCACGCTGCAGAATTAGCTCGCAGGAGAAACGGCACCCCCACACTCACTGATGGTAAACAGTAGTTACGTCCCTCCTTCCTATGTTTAGAAAGGAGAAAAACTGACAATCCCCGCAGCCAGCTGGATATGAAATATGTTTCATTATAACTTTCCATCCAAAATGACTGAAACATTAGACTCTTGTGGGATTTTCTCACTGTGAAATTCTCGCTATTTTCTTAAATACTGCACCTTTAATGTTCAAGACAATCATCGGTCATGTGAAGGACTTTGACATAGAACAGGACAATATCAAAAACATTCCTATAACAATATTAATTTTCACGTTCGTCGACACAGATGCATATCACAATAAAACACTATTACCTATATAACACTATATAAATCACTATTTTTGTCAACCTTTAATGTTCTCTGGTACTTAAAGATGCGATTTAAGATATCAGAAGGTTATTTCTCTGTCTCTTTTTTCCATTCGAGGTGCTTATTTTTTCTATTTTTACCAGCCATGTAACCCGTTACCTGCAACAGGCTAAAATCACAATAACATTAGCTGTTAGCTGCACATCTATCTGGCTGATACTGAGTCATGTGGCTCTATTTATATCCAAGTTCTATTGACCCGTTCTCATATTTCTATTGTTTTATCACTAAGCCCTACTTTGACATTTGTTATTGTTGCAATTTTTGGATAACTACAAAAAAATAAAAATAAAAATGAACATATCAATAATATGTATGTTCTATTATTTGTTGTTGTTCATTTGTTATTGGTTTTGTTTTTTTGGTCGCATGAATGTTTAGAAGAAAAAAAAAGAAAAACCTGTATGGAACCATGGTAACACAAAAGGGTAACTGTAAAATGGTGAGAAAGGTAGGAGGAAAAAAAAGAAGTGGGAAAAAGATTGTGTGATAAAAATTCAGAATCCACCAGGTTTTTAGTAAGTGGGGGAAAAAAACCCTAACACAGTTTAGAAAGAAATAAAAAAAACCTCTGTGAATAAAAGCTTTGGAATACTCAGAACCATGTTTCACTCTGAAAAATAACATTCCACATTCCCTTGAACAAGAAACACTTTATGGCATGTTGAGAAGAGAACTACATGTAAACATACCTTCAGTGGGGATTTACCATGTGTAAACATAGTAAACAAACCAAATAAATAAAGTCCAAAGCTCCATCCCATGACAAATTGCTAACAAGGTGGTATTTGATGTTTGCAGAACTCTTCCTGCGCAACTTGTTCCAGCACCATGGACAGCGCTGTAACCAGCCTCTGTCATGTTCCTCCTTCCACCTGCTGCTGTTTGCACAGCTGATCTTCATCAGTGATCAGCACAAGAGTCTCCAAAAGGCTCAGAAGATCAGACCTGTATGGGACTAAGTGGAGCTCTGAGATCCCCAGATCACTTTGTTTGAGCATGTCTGGTGCTAGTGATCTAGGTCTGTCACCATAGTGATTATTACACTTCATTGTTAATATGGAAGTCTTGTTGAGTCCTATATTGCCAAGCTACAGAGCTGGGCTTACAATATCTGAGCTTTTACTAACAGAGCTGTTACGCACAAAATGGGATCAGAAAACTGCATAAGCAACTTTCCACGTAAACTTTGGGATTTATAAAAAAAAGTGTAGCGGAAAAATGTGCGCAACTTTAAGTTGACTAAGGACCTGGCTTAAACACAATTTGAAAATGGAGAGCACCTGCAGTGCTGCTGCTGAGAAGGATACAATTATGAAGTCCACCAGCATTATCACTTGTACTGCTTCATACGCACACAGAACAAGCAACCCCCCACCACCACAATTGGTTGATTTAAATAAACATTACATCAACAAAACTCTAAATGATGTGGAAGGAATGCATACATGAAGCCCAGAAGGTACCTTGGTTTTTATGTAAAAGAATTTAGTCCACGATGTGATGGTTGAGTTTAGGAGTGTCAGCACCAATAGGGCTGTCATGGAGAGGGTGAGCAGCACCAAATTCCTGGATGTGCATGTCTGATGAATTGCCATGGAGCACCAATACCATGTCACTGGCAAATTTTTTTTCAGTCATCCACACCTTTAAAAAGGATCATTTAGATATCTGGTGCTCCTGTCTTAGGAACTAGAAGCGAGTCAGGATTTGGGGGCGGAAAACAGCAGAATTTGGAGTCTTACTCATTATTATTCATAGCACTAAAGCATCTCACCTCTAACTGGCTAACAGCAACACAACTCTTCCAAAGCCTTTGTTGGCACTGGAATGTGGATGTTTTACCTCCACAAAAAACACAAGCCTACTTTTTTCTCTGCATTTGACCCATCCTTTCATTAGTAAGAAACAGTGGCCTCCAATTTGTATCGCATCCAGGGAGCAACTTTGGGGTTCTGAATCTTGCTTCGGCACATGGCCTAGGGAGTCAATCCCACGGCCTTTGGATCATAGAACACTCCCCCTTGAGCCACAGGCCCCCCAGTTCTGCCATGTTGTGGAGTTGCTAATGCTAACAGTTAGCCTCTACTAGCCGAGAAGCTAGCCAGTTGCAAGCCAAGATGGGTAAATCATGAATGCTAACTTTCAGCATGACGTGGATCTAACTGGCTTTTCTTATCTAAGCGTGTTCCCATCAATTTAATGTCAGTGGCTAATGCAGGAAAAAAGGGTAGAAGGAGTTTTTCATGTTCAGCCTGCATGTGAAACTCAGAGGGACCGATTCATATTTTTAAAACAATAGTTTCTCAGTGAACCTGCTCTTAGTGTAGATTAGTGCAATCATTGAATCTACAAGCAACTCAAATAAAAAGGTGATCAACAGATTTTTCTTATGGATGAAAAAAGAGTTGCAAAACAAGTAAGGAAATTAATGTCTAGTACAGAGGATCAACAGATGAATATACCAGGAAATATTGCCACAGTTATTGGGGCACTGTACCCACAATTTCCTCTGTGCTGCTCATCTTATGGGCAGTCATTATGTTACACCTTGTATTAAAGCTACCATAAAAAAAAAATAACTGATCACTCATTCTTTTTTTTATTTGTTTTCTGAACAAGCTGTCATTTTCTGTACAATACACTTCCTGTTTACGATGCCGGGTGAGAATGTTCCCCCTCTTGCAGTAAAACAAGTTCCACTGTCCTGAAGAAGAAGTCTAAGAGACTTAAGTTGTCAACAACTGCTCTCTCTCTCTCTCTAATATATTACTCTGCCTGTTGGAGAAAAAAGCTGCATCACCATGTCACTGAAATAGCAAGATGACATTTTTGTAATCACTGAAAAGGTTATCCCACTGTCAGTGTGGATGGTATGATAAGCTACATCTCCACTGAACGACACACTGCATATAAACTTTAAGGGGCAATAAATAGACTTGGCTGAAACTGCCAAACATCTGTCTGCAGCTGGTCTGGGCTTTAAGTGGGTGCCATCAGTGAAGGTCTCTAATAAGCTTGGGTTTAAAACTATATCTGGATAGGGCTGCTCGATTATGGAAAAAATAATAATCATGATTGTTGTGACTGAAATTGAGATCTCGGTTATTTTAGACGATTTTTCAATTAATGTTGATTTTATTTGTTTTTATTCTGTCATAAAATTGCTCAGGGCACAATCAGGACAAAAATAAATAAGAAACAAGATGATCACTAAAAGAACTCCTGATTCCCAGTATAAAAAGACCAATATACTTATAGCTCATAGTCTATGACTCAAGGGCTATAGACCTTGGTTTAACTCATTTAAGTCTAACCAGTACAGACCCAAATACCAATATCTTGCAAATACTGACAGCAAGAATTATACAGTGGAATTTATAACAAATAAATGCAAATAAATTGATGTTCACAAAATTTTGCATAATATGTATTTAGTCATGTCAAGGTGCTGTAGGAGAGTGCACTAGCACCGTGTCCTCAGAGAGGTTAGTTATTATTTATCAGCGTGAGGAACTTATTTCTATCTGTTTCTACCTTATTTATAAACTATTTATTTACAAGTCCATCAGTTAATGTAATAATTGTCCCAACCACAGCTGCACCCCCCACCCCCCAACCCAGTCTCTCAGCAATCGGGACAAGCTGCATGTGTGTTTAGTGCGCCGCCCGCGCACATTTAGCTGTTTTTATTGGGTCAGGAGCCCGTAGGTACGGTGTGTGTCACTCACTCTGATTAGTCCAACAGGAAGCCGGCTCTGAGAGCCGTTTCTGTAGCGACTGACACATCACTACATCATTCCCTTCCCTAATGTCCTGGTCGGGAGCACAGGTGGAGTGTTTAGCTAACCTGCAGGAAATGTCAACGACAGTTATCCAGAAAGTAGCTAAGGGTTACCAGAGATGTTTCTGAGGTGTTCGCTAGGTACTTTTAGGATTTAAAAAGTCAAGAAGGGGGTCTGAAAAGCTGCTAGAAATAGCATAAAAGTCGCTAAGTTGGCAACACTGTGGGAGGAGCGCTTCATTTGCAACTCAGGGCAGCACAAGTGGGAGGAGCAAATAATCGGCTTGTTTTGTTTTTATAATCGTTCAAAACTCAGATCGTAATTGGGATTAAAATTCGATTAATTGAGCAGCCCTATATCTGGAAGCAACCAACCTTTAATTCAGTCCTCCATCTCTGTAATCAGGGGAAAGAAGAAGTAGGTGAGCACCAGGTAACCCATAAAAATTTTATTTGAGTTTTTAAGAAGTAGGATCACTCTGATAACTGATACACTTACCTGTTGTTGTCAATTGGTCCAACACATTAACACTAGAACTCCCAAGGCAGTCATTTAGACTGTTTTCGTATTTTGACATGAGAGAGATGAAGAAACCTCACTGTCACAATTTTTGACAGGTCTACTGTTCTATGACCTTATTATGACCTTTTTAATGACCTTTTATGACCCCATATATCAAGAAATGAATTGATGATTGTTGTTTAATGACCTATGAAGTTATTTATTGTAGTCCCCATGACCCCTTCTGTCAAGATGTATACTGATGATCTGCTTTGATGTATTCAATGGTTTTCCCTGCACCACTTTACATCAAGTTAGGATTGATAACTCTTTTGTTTTAGGACACCTCATTGCTTTGACCCCACAGTTCCCAGAGCCCCTACCTTTCATACATAATACCCCACATCCCTCCTTGCAACCCTGTTTGCCTCTTTAAAAGCTCTGATCCATTTCAGCGGACAGACTTAGAAAAAAATCTATGTATCAGAATGGTAAAAGGCCGAAGAAATACCTCTAAGAAAATGGTGACACAAGAGGAGATGGATGAAGTGTTTACAACCGATGCTTCAACCTCTACCCGAGAGGAGAAGGAGGTGAAAGAGGAGAGTGTGGACACGCCGTCGCCGCTATCACAGACATTGCTCTGTGAAAAATGCATAGTGATCCATCAGCTGCCTGCAGGGGGTGGTGCTCCCCGCAAATCGACATTCTACATGTGTAGAGTTCAGCTTCCTCCTTTTGGCGGTAAAGAGTCCTTGGAGCAAATATGGCCGGTGGAACCTTACGGCTATACCGATAGTTTTGGGTAAAAGTTCAGCTATAACACTAAGGAGCTGTGTCTAATCCATGATGTGGCTGAGGTTGAATCTCTCAAGCAATATTTATCACATTCAACAGTTCTCTCCTACAACGACTGGGCAGTGCTCAACCTCGCAGTTCCACGCAGGGTGTACAAAGATGATCGTGAGAGACCTCGTCCGGCTGTAAAACGCAACAGGCTGAAAGCTCTTCCATCGCTGGATGAAATCCAGAACACCATGATAGCTTTCAGCGCTTCTTGGGAGGGGCTGGAGGATGCGGATGGGCAGTGGGTTTCCAAGGCCTCGGTCTGGGAGAGAGGATCGGAGGTCGTAGGTGTGCTGGAAAATGTGCATGCTGAATGCGGTATTTACCGATTTTTACAGGTTGTACCTTTCAAGGCCTGGTGTGAGAAAATAGAGGAAGTGGCAGATCATATCACTTCACTTTTTCATACCAGCCGCTGCTGGAAAGACATTCTGACAGTGCGGAAAAAGCTGGAATTCTAAGACCCGCCTCAGGAGGAGGAGGAGCGGCGGTTGCATCATCAAACCACGCCCCCCATCACTGGTTATAAAGAGCTTCCAGCTAGAAACCATTTCATCACAGATGATCTACCGCATCAGCATGATTCCATTCCATTCCATTCCATTTATTTGATAAAGCACATTTAAAAACAGCATGTGAGCTGACCAAAGTGCTGTACAGGGGTAAAAACATATAAGGTTAAAAGAATAATATAAAAGAATAAAACAACTAGAGCAGAACAAAAAGAACCATGAGAAGTCAATAAAATAAGTCAAAGAACAGTGTAAATAAACCATCGATAAAATAGCTAGGTAGTAAAAGCAAGAGAATAAAAATAAGTCTTTAAGTGGGACTTAAAAACCCCAATGGAGGAGGAGTTTCTGATATTCAGTGGGAGATCATTCCAAAGTTTTGGAGCGCAGACAGAAAAAGCTCGTTCACCACGGGTTTTGCAGCGTTGACGGGGAATCTGTAGGAGGTGTAGGTCACCTGAACGGAGAGTCCTGCCTGGCACATAAGGAGTGAGTAACTCGGATATGTAGGGTGGTGCTAAGCCATTCAGCGCCTTAAAAACAAACAATAAAATTTTAAAACGTATGCGGTAGTGCACAGGAAGCCAGTGAAGTCTTGCTAAAATTGGAGTGATGTGCTGACGACGGCCAGTATTGGTCAGAAATCTTGCCGACGTATTTTGTATCAGCTGAAGGCGAGATAATGCAGCTTTTGAAATACCAAACAGAATTGCGTTGGAGTAGTCCAACCTTGAGGTGATGAAAGCGTGAATGGTTGTCTCAAGGTGGCGCCGATTCAGAATGGGTTTTAGTTTGGAAAGACGTCTTAGCTGATAAGAACACGATTTAACCATGTGATTAACGTGAGGGTCCATTTTTAGAGCCACATCCATTTTAATTCCAAGATTAACAATTGTCTGACTAATTTTAAAAGGAAGAGCAGAAAAATCAGGAGCGGAGGAAGACGAGCCATTAGGAGTAAAAACAATAAACTCGGTCTTAAAATCATTCAGCAGCAAAAGATTTGCTGACAGCCAGTCTTTAACCTCACTCAGGCAATCAAGGAGCGGCTGGATGGATGATGCCCACTCATTGTCTGATAGGGGTAAAGCACAAAGAACAAAATATTTAGCACCTAAAAAGCCTTTAAAGGGACTTTACAGAGTTTTGAATTTTTATGCTCGCAATTGCCCCCTCAGGCCAAAAGCGTAACGGCAGCTTCAATAGTAGGCTCGTGCACGAGGCATGCATGCTGTACGTGCACACTCCTTAACGAAAATAACAGCTGAGACAGTTCTGTGTGTGTGTGTGTGGCCCAGAGGACAGGAGAACGCGCAGCTAATTAATTAAATAATTTGGCTCTGTACCTTTTTCTTCAGCACAGCCGAAAAAGGTTTAAGATGGGTCAGTCCCCCTGCATGCTCAGATCATTCCCTTCCCTTGCTTGAAAAATTGTTCCAAAATGAAAGTTGAACCAACATCTTTTTTATTTGTGAATTCAATGCCATTCGGAGAGTCTCAAATAAAAATTTGGGCGTCTTACTGTAAAAAAAATATACCATTAATGTAAAAAAGAAACTCGAAATAAACTATGTTCACATCCAGAATCAAACCCAGGTCTTCTGCACGGGAGTTCAACGTCTTACTAGGTGAGCTAAAGCGCCAGTGGCATCCTTTGCATCTGTAACTTTTATGTCCTTGATGACAGCTGAAACGGAGCGAAAATGGCTATTTTGTTTCTAATTGGCAGGAAATATCTAGAAGAAAGTTCTACAGAAAGTAGCTAAGGGTCCTCAGAAATGTAGCTAGCTTTGTCACTAGGCATTAGGAACAGCGACAAAGTGGCAATGCCTCTCTCTCTGCTGCCAAAGCTACGGATAGCAAATGCTACGGGCTATGCTTGAGCGTGAACGCGCATGAAGCAGCCTGCTCGACCCGAGCAGCTCTCTTTTTCTGTGATTTTACAGAAAAACAGGCAATCAAAGTAAAAATGCCAGGGCTCATTCTACAGGACCAGGGCATTGCAGGAGAATGTATGAAGAAGACATTTATTATTTCTATACATGTTTTGGCTGTCAAACTTCCATAATGCCCCTTTAATATTTTTTATGCCGTAATAGTGGTGATTATGCAGCAAAAGAAACAGCGGGTTTGAACGATCGGCAGAATCTGTTTCAAATTTAGAAATTACTTTGGCGGTTATGAAAAAAATGACAATTTTTCTTTGAACAATATTTTCAAATTGAATCACGTTGCTGAATGAAACAGGGGTTTGAACGGAAAGCCCGGTTTGATGATAAATATTTTTGCCACATTCATTAATTCCGTATCAGTCACTGCGGGGTTTGACAGCCCGCCTAAGCTGAGCGTGGAACACAAGGCCTGATCGCTCTCGGGGGGTGAAATGATATCAACCCGCTTTTTGTCCACTAATTCCTGATCAAGAATACTCTCAATTTTCTGTTTCCCAGCACCGGATGGATTGTTCACCACCTGCAGTCTGAAATTAAAATCATTGTCAGCCGCCAGCGCTTCATTCGATTGGATTAATTTGTCGAATAATTGCTGAAAAATTTTGCATAATATTTCCGCCGTCATTATTAAAGTTAACGTGGTCACTTAAATGATAAATGATAAATGACCCGCACTTGTATAGCACCTCTCAGAGTAAGGACTCCGAAGCGCTTTACACTACAGTGTATCATTCATCCATTCACACACACATTCACTCACTGGAGGGGATGAGCTACAATGTAGCCACAGCTGCCCTGGGGTGCACTGACAGAGACGAGGCTGCCGAGCACAGGCGCCACCGGTCCCTCCAACCACCACCAGCAGGCATGGGAGGTTAAGTGTCTTGCCCTAGAACACAACATCAGAATTCTCTGTCCGAAGCCGGGATCAAACCTGCAACCTTCCGATTACTGGACAACCCGCTCTACCTGTTGAGCTACTGGTGCCCCCAGTTGAATGCTGAGTGTTGATTTTAAACTGAATCCTATCATTTGCGCGAGCGATCTGACTTCCCCTTTCAGCAAATCTATTTAATATATCCATAATGTTGAGATAAAACTCTGCAGGGTCTGTGATTCCAAGGTTTATTGAAAAAGAGACACTTTCTCTAATTTCACACTGATTAAAAGCATCGTTGGAAGAGGACGCAACATAAACGCTCCCTCCCCCCTGTTGGGTAACATTGTATGATTGTTCTATTAGCCTCCGAATTTCATCTAAAGTATCGGGTGAAGGCGGATCTGTATTTAATATAATTTGTTCTGCCGTGTCGACATCATCTGAAGGAGCGCTGCACATAAAAACAAATAAAAAACGCAAGCTAAAATAGTCGTGTATATCCTATGAAGTAAAAAAGATAAGAGTTAAAAGAACAACAGTCTAAAACCAATAGAACAAGTAAAACCGGAATATAAAAACACTAATTTTAAATCGAACAAACAAGGTGGACAAACTAAGGATAAGTTAATGATTTATGGTTTGGGAGTTGAAGGCAAGGGAGAAGTAGTGGGTTTTCAGGCATGATTTAAAAACGGCAATAGAGGGTGCTTGCCTAACCTGAAAAGAAAAAACCCTTTCCCCGCGGGTCTTCAAATGTGCCTTAGGAACAGTTTGAAGAGGCTGATCTTCAGACCTAAGCGCACGTGGAGGGTGGTAGTAATGGAGGAGTTCACACAGATAGGGAGGTGCCTGACTGTTCAAAGATTTGAATGCGAGAAGAAGAATTTTGAAATTGATCCTGAACTGAACGGGCAACCAGTGGGGTGATTTAAGAGTGGATGTAATGTGCTGTCTTCTGTCAGCTCCAGTCAGGAACCTTGCTGTTGAATTCTGGACAAGCTGAAGTCTAGACAGAGCAGCTTTACTGATGCCGTACAAGCAGGAGTTGGAATAATCAAGCCGAGAAGTGATGAAGGCGTGAATCACAGATTGGAGAAGACGGACACTCAGGATGGGCTTTAGTTTAGAAATTTGCCTGAGGTGGTAAAAGCAGGACCTGACTGTGCTATTGACCTGAGCATCCATCTTCAGATCTGGGTCTATTTTTATTCCAAGGCTGGAAATAGCAGAAGTGACATTGGGAGACAGATAGTGGAGGTCAGGTTGTTGGGTTGCTCTAACATTCTCGTGACTAAAAACGATGACCTCTCTTTTAGAGTCATTCAGATGGAGGAAGTTATCAGCCAGCCATTGCTTGGCATCGTGAAGACAATCAAACAGATTTAGTGGAGTCAGTGGGTTTAAAAGAAAAATAAATTTGACAGTCGTCTGCGTATAGATGGTATGAAAAAGCATGCTGTCTAAAAATGGCTACCAAGGGCAGAACATAGAGGCTAAACAGTAATGGGCCAAGGATGGGACCTTGAGGAACCCCCCAGGGAAAGGAGAGTGACTGGTATGAATAGTCATCCAGCATGACCCTGAAGGACCTGTTAGAAATGTAAGACCTAAACCAGTCTAGGGCCGAACCTGAGATGCCAGTCTCGTATCAAAGACTGCAGATAGATCCAGAAGTACCAGAACCACGTGGAACCTGAATCTAAGGCCAGAAAGTTGTAGCACATTAATAAACAGTTGTTTACCTTGAAGCTAACATATTTTGGCTAGTGACTCTGTGTTGTGTAAAAATAAGAACAAAGTAATTAATTTTAAAGAAAAGGACTATTCATTTTTCCTCAAAATACTTACCTCAAAGTATTAAACCTTAAAGTGAGTTATTCCCCACAGCCATCTTTCTCTGCCTCAACACATATTTATGTATGCAAAGCAAAGTACAACTTAGACTGCAGCCAAGGAAAAATAAAAAGGTTCAAGTTGAATCCTTTGAACTTAATAATCCGTGAGTCTAATTTGCCGCCTTTATATCAGTATGCAGATGACCCTCTACTCCATACATCTCCCACATTAATGTTTCTTTGAACTAAATGTCAGGCTCACCTGTGTTAGGCCTGACCCTTCCAGAGGGGCAAGGTGAATGTTAATTATTACAGGGAAAAAAAAAAACTTTTCGATGCATGTTGAGTTAATTAAGGAAAAAACGTGTTGGCGTAAGTCAAGCTGCTCTGGGAATCAGTATCTGGCTCTTGAGAAAGCAGCTCTTGATAGACATGATGTGAAAGTGTGTGCAGACAGAACATGGAGTGATTGTTTTTTCACAGGCATTCATTTAGAAGTCAAAGTCTCTAATGGCAGCTGAATATATTTCAATGTTCATGGCAGCATGTTGGCTGTAGGGAGGACAATGCCCAATCCATTTCCTCCACTACTTATCCCTAACCCTTTTTTTCCACCTGATGTTGTGTGTAACCTAATAGCAGCATTTTACCTGTGAGCTTCCACCCAACGGGGAGCAATTCAGAAGCAAAATGGGAGCAAAAGCTGCTGTTCCCGTAAAGTCACAAAATCACCACGCGATTTCAGAAGTCCATAAATAGGATGCAAGGAAGAAGACAGCAGCATGTATCCAAAAAGGTCTGTGGTTTATTTTCTGTTCTGTTTACATCAGCTACAGGGGTTTCACAGAAAATGACGTACGTTTATTTGCATGTGACTTTTTTTAAAGTTTCTGGATGTTTTACACTGCTTTTGTGTTTGACTTCCTGTCTGGCCCAATTTAAGTTGTGGAGTTTGTGTGTTTTGGAAACATTGTGCGTAAAATACAGACTCGAATTGTAAGATAGTGTCCCTTCATTTTTAGGACACTTTGCTGCTGCTGGTAAGGAACCTGTTCACTGTAACCGCAGATTGTTGCCACGTACTACGTTTTGCGATGCTTTTACTTCGCTTTCACATCCGGTGGAAAGACTGGTTAACACCCATTAAGGGTGACCCAATGCCATTTACGATACAAAATGTTTGAGCTAATTTACCCTTTAATTTGAGATGTTTCATTGGCACACACCAACTAAACATGACAACAGAGGCAAGGTCAGAAACCCATCCTTAAAAAATTGGCTTTTGCAGCCACTTCAAATCTTTGCCATGCACATTTGAGCCTTCTGCAGGTCTGTATTGGTGTGTGGTTCCCTTTGCTACCTAAAATACAACATATACTTTACTAGATATTTTCATTAAACATTTGAAGTGGGACCTAAGATGTCTTCTGAAAGGACTGAGGTGGTATGAGGGGTTTGAAAAAACACAAAAGTTGAGAAGGTAAGCCTGAAGAACATCCAGTATGAGAAAAGTACCAAGCTGTTTTGATCCCTCAGTGTAAAATTAATAAAACGTAAAAACAGACTTTAAATGTTAGTGTCCCTTTTTACTGTAGAAAAGTGATTTTGTCCAACCCATCAAGCAAGTAAAAATAGAAATAGTGACAAGAAGGAAGTTCGTGCATGCATTTGGAACACATTCTACCTGCTAGTAACGGTGACTAGTCTGGCTTTGCAGCAACATAAAGACAGCATCAGCTGGTATTATCAAGGGGGAAATGATCCACTGAAATATTGTTTCCAAACAGTTTTTTTTATTCCTTGTAGAGCCTTGTGCATGTTCTTAGATGTAATGGAAGACATCATCTGTGGGTAGTCCTAAGCTGTGTTACAAACACAATGATTCCACATCTTGTAAAATGATTTTGTCAATTAGTTTGTTTAAAATGTGACAAATCTGTTTGATTATTCAAAATCTGTCTTCATCAGGATCCTATCTCCTGCTCTACACACATTTCATTAATGAGAAGAAATACCAAAGTCTTTAAAAATCGGGTTCACTTTGTGTATTATCTTCTTCCTACATTTTACCAGTGTTATTTAAAGTATTTGTTTTTTTGAGGGGAGGGTGCCATTTTTGGATTTATTAATTTCTTTTTGCTTTGCCCAGATCACGTATTTGACTCGTTTTGAATCAGTTCCAAGACTTCAGGGTATCTCTTAAAGTGGAAGTGTGTAGTTTCCTGCTGACGAGGGCAGTACATGCATACATTTCATGGTAGCACTACACCATACCGCGGTGACTGTCGCTAGTTAAAAAAATTATTATGGTGAATGTTAACTGTGGAGCAGAAAGCATGCGACATAGGCATGACTTCTCAGACTCTGATGGTCCTTCCTTAGTCGTCAGACTATGGCAATACCACTTGGCCAAAATATATTGCATCTGTGTTTTGATTCTGTTACTTTACATATGTTTCAGAAAGACATTAGCAGTTTTGTTAATAAATTCATGGTACTTGGTAACATGACATCCGTAAGTCGTACGTCCATCCTGTCATCTAGTGTGAAGTCATCAACAGGTGCATGATCCCGAGCCGACCAGAAGGAAACATGGTGTCTAATATGCCCCCCCCCCCCATGATGCTAGACCCTCACCCTATGTCGTTAGACCATATTTTTATTATAATATGTAACAAAGCCGCCAATATTTGTCAACAATGTGTGGATTAATATTTCCAAAGATGAACGGTACAAACTAGACATTGCCTCTTTAACCCATCACAGTCTGAAATGAACAAATAATATTTAGGAGATAACAACCTTCTCATCTGTAGTTCATCCATCTGAAGGCAAAGGACATGCAGGTTTCTGATGAAAGTACTAATCACTCCATGGGGATGCTTTATGACAGCAGTCTACAAAGAGGTTAAAACTACAACTGATGAAATGCATTACTCCACAGCTTGATCACTGGCTGGTATGGAAATTACCAGAGAACTTAAATTAAAAGCTACGTTTCAGATTTCTTCCAAGGATTCATGTTAATACTCATAAAAGCCCATTCAAAGTTTTGTTTCACTATCTATCATGAAATGGTTAACATCATCCTCTTGAGTCATAGTAAATCTGAGGTTTCTGAACCTCTCACCTAGGAACACCTGGAAAACTAGCTCTCATTAAACTGTGCTCTAATCTTTCGTTCCAACAAGAAGTCTGTCAAACTCTGAGTGTCAGAGCTAATGTCATGGCTGACATGTTCAATTACGATGCACCTGCAAAAGCTATGTGCAGATTGGTACTAATGAGCAAAGTCATTATGATAAACAACAGATGACTGAGGCAAAAAGAGCCCAGTAGACAGACCTAATTATCGAGGAAATAACAATAAGCGAATGAACGAACAAATGAATGTTCATCATTAAAATTTTACCCAAATTTTGTGTTCATTGTAATTTTGTACAATTGCTTCATTACATATGCATTTAAGCAGATGAAAAGAAAAGCTTAAACTTTCGCTCCAAACCAAACACAAATGCAACTTCTCTCACATGTCTCTCATAATTACATTAAAGGTGTGGAACACTGAAAAAACTTTTAAATAATATTTTTTTGATCATAATCGATCACTTTGAAATTCGATCACTCGGAAATTCGGAGTTCCGAGGAGAAAGCGAACGCACCATTAGCGAAACGGAAGCTAACATATCAAGGTAAGGTTATCTTAAAAATTTTATTTACCTACCGGAGCAGATTAAGATGAGGATGTCTCAGATCGTTGTCTGTCGCTGGTTTCATCATCACCCAGTTACCCATCACATTTAGTGAAGGTTACCCAAGCGTTAGCGTGCGTTCTTTCTACCATGTTGCTCTGTTTACAACACGCTCGCAGCGACCGATGACATAACGCTCTTGCGCATGCACAGCTGTCTTGGCAAGTTCTCGTTATGAAGGACGGGTACCGAAACAAGGCACCGTTTGAAACGACGTGAATCGGTGCTCGGTCGGTACTATGGAATTCGGTCGGTACCTTAAAAAGTACCGAATTCGGTACCCATCCCTAGCCACAGCTGCCCTGGGGCACAATGACCAAGGCGAGGCCTCTGAAGACGGGTGCCACCAGTTTCTTAGACCATCACCAGCAGGCAGGAAGGGTTAAGTGTCTTGCCCAAAGACACAATAGCAGAATTCTCTGACAGTAGCTGGGATTGAGCCGACAAACCTCTGATTACTGGACAACCCACTCTACCTCTTAAGCTACTGCTGCCCTAAAGTGTCCCACATCTTTTAGAAAAATAGATCTAAACATGTAACTGGTTTTTCAATGGAGATTTAAAAAAAGGCAGAAAAAAATCCATTTAAGGTAAAGGTTTCACCCTAAGGGACATTTAATGATAAGAATAGATGATTTAGAGTTAAGGACACCATTTCCCACCTAAAAACTCTGCAAAATAGTCAATTATTATGTTTATTTCAAAGCCAAGAACTCTAATTTACTTTTCAACCACTGCAGGAAAATGAAATAATAACCTACAGGGTGATGAGATGTCAAGAATACATCTGTATATGACAAATAACCCATGAGTCATCTACTATAATAAAATAAAACATCTTTCAACATTTCAGTGAGTGAAAGGAATTTTCCATCTCCCTACATAGAATACAACCATTGCTGTTGATAAATTGAAGTGCATATTATCCAAATCACAGTAATGATTTTAACTCGGGCTGAACGATTATTTGCATATGCAATAAAAATGTGATGTGACAAAAGGAGATTTTGCAAAAGCTGCGACCAACTCCTTTCTGTCTCTTCATTCTTATTGTCTCTTCCTGCTGACCATCTTTGCTTTCATAAATGAGTGAGCCACCCTGAAAGACTGGCTCATACCCCACCCCATTCTTTGTGTGTCCAAGAATGCCAAATCATGACTTAGGCCTAGTCCACACGTAGCCGGGGTTTTTTTAAACGAATATCCGCCCCTCCAAAAACTTGCATCCACACCAACTCGTTTTAAAAAAAAACTCTGTCCACACGTACCCGGATAAATACGTTGTTAAGGACATGCCAGACCTGTAGGCGGCAGTACTTCCCCCGTTCTTAACCTCATCCTTCGTCTGTGGTCTTCCACAAGGAGCAGTAATTCCGCTTGCAAAAACAAACAAGCAAAAAGCGCTTGGACAATTGATAAAGCGAGCGCAGCTCTGAGGGCTTCCATGCTGTCAGCTAGTGTAAACACAGGTTGCACACGTGATGTCAGCATTTTTTTGTAGCAGAAAGTGACGTTGCGGACTTAAAACTCAAGTTTTGTCCGTCCACACGCAGACACCCAAAACGGAGAAAACGCAGATCTTCTCTTTGGCCGGAGTTTTTAAAAAGATCTGTTTTCGTGTGAAAAAACTCTGTTTTCGTGTGGATGACAGGCCAAAACGTAGAAAAATATCCACGTTTTGGCAGATCCCCGGCTACGTGTGGACAGGGCCTAAGTCAAGACTCAAAGTAAAAATGTCCATAAGCAAGATCTGTTGTTGCTAGCATGAAAAGGCATTTAGCAATGTTCAGTTCACAGACCAGAAAAAACGTCAGACTTTCTTAACTGCATCTTAACATTGATGCAATAGACACAATCAAAACAGATACATATTTTAGGATTTAAATTCAAACTATAATTAAAAACACAGCGTTGCCAGCCCAATATGTGAAACCTTGAAATAAATCAAAAGCTTTGAGCTGTGAGACCTTGGATCAGTTGCCTAAAGGTCCAAGACGTCCTGCATCTGAGTGACAAGAAGCCAAACTTGATTCCTCTCAGCAACATAACCCACTCTCCTCTCGTCTCTCCGAATTACAGCAAAGCTAATCTTAATTGATGCTAATGGAAGTCAATGATTTGCTGTGAGGAACAAGTGCAAATGTGCTTGAGCAATTAACCTAATATTTACTGGCTCTGACTCCCAGGAGGAGCTAGCTTGTATTTGTCTTCTCGCTCCCGCTGGTACGACATGATGGGGAGCAGAGGGGATGATTGTTGGGGAGGAGTTACAATTAGAGGTTTCAAAGCAAACAAGGGAGAAAGGTTCTATAAGAATAAACAATTAGACTGCAATAAAAATAATACATACATTTCTATGTGACCTGTATCGTAGAGAAATTTGTATTTCTCAATGACATTATTCTATCTTCAAAGGCTTGTAACCATGAGGGATTTTATTCACGGCTGCCACATGATTGAAGTGCCCTGAGTGTATATTTGGGGAGAGATTTAAGCATTTTTTCAGTTATATTTAATTGGTATCATACTCCTAACTCCCGCCTTGTTATCGTCAAAATCATTAAAGCTCTTCAGTTGAGTGGGATTTTGATTATCCTCTGATTTCTGAGGACCCTATGTGCCTATCAGTTGACATCTTATTTCCACAGTAGAAAAACACACACGCTTGGTTTTTACATCAGGAAAACAAAACGACTGCAGAATCACTGATGGTGAGAAACCATGACAGTGCACAACAGCAGCAGCAGCGCACATTTTTAATACTGCAAAAGTCAAAGATGCAAGAGAAAAAGTGCTTTATTCTCACTTATGAACATCTGTCATAGGACAGATGTGGGTGTGAACAATGTTATCATGGGTGCAACAAAGTCAGCGATTAAAAATGGAAAAACTTGGATAAGAAAACTCAACATGAAGCCACATCAAATACAAATTTTAAATTAGTTGATTGCAAGAAACTATTACAGTTTTGTCAAATGTTCAAAAACCCATTAGAGATACATTTTGTGCAAAACAGTTTTTTTTTTTTTAATAATCAATCAACTTTAGCACTTAATCCTACAATGCATGCAACTCAAAGTGCTTAACAAATTAAAAAGGCCCCGCATACCCACATTCCCTCCCATCCCAAGAATTTTAAAAACAGTCTGACAATAAAAACCCATTCACAACATCCTCCGGCACACACACACACACACACACACACACACACACACACACACACACACACACACACACACACACACACACACACACACACACACACACACACACACACACACACACACACTTATTTCAATTATTATTCACATTATTCAGCGCTTTGGGCTTCCTGACAGGGTTGCGGAAGGCGCTTTATAAATAAAGCTTTGATTGATTGATTGATTGAATTAATTGTAGCAGCTGAACTCTGTTTCACTTATAAATTATAATTGTCTTCTGTAAGGGCAGTTGCCTTTGACAATCATGGAAAAAACACGATTGACTGAGATCAGTTGAGCCAGCTACAAGCTTTTAAATGGTGGCATAAATAAATCAAATGTCAAAAAGACAATTACTTAATATCATTTTTTAAAATGAGAAGAAATTTGTTGTCATATTTAATTTAATCTCTTCAGTCTTGACAGCATTAACCTCGTTTGATGTCCTGTAGGAGTGTGTGAGCTGGGGGGGGGGGGGGGGGGGGGGTTGCACAAGTGTCACAACTCTGGCCCAATCCCAATACTTACACTTCCACCCTTGAATTGTGTATTCCAATCCAGGGTGCAAGTGCGTTGGGTGTCCCATTCCTCAAGTGCAGAAGTTGACTACATTGATCTGCACTTTTCCACAATCCAATGCTGCGTGGGAATTTTGAGAAGAAGGCAAAACAATGGCTCAAGTGCCGTCAAGTGAAAAGATGTTTAAAAAAAAGTTAATTTTAAGACGATTAATGATATTTATTCATGATTTGAATGATTTAGGCTAAGATTTAATGTGGACAGCAGTTAATGTAAATGTTGTCAAGAAATTGTTTTAAAGTTAATAAAGATTTTTGAAACAATAGCACAAACAGTGACCAGCATGCTTTGTGGTCGATGACACAATGTTCGCTGTCCCAATTTGGCAATTATTTGCTCACTTGTGCACTACGCACTCGAAGCCTTACTGCACACTTCCTCCAAGTGCACTCTGCTGAAGACTGTAGGGTCAGTGCGAGTATTGGTACTGGGCCTCAGACAGAGTGCTAGGTAAAGCTGATCCCACATACGTGTCTGAATTCAAAGTGACTTTGGTTTGGTCATTTGTATTCTACCTTCTTTGATTTTTTGTTCGAAATAAAATTAAACCATGTTTCTATTGAAAAAAGTTCCTGCGTTCTTCATTATAAGAACTTCTGCATTCACTTCCTCTGAGCCATACCAGGAATAGAAAGACCCCTTACGTACTTGTATATTTATATTTCCTGTTTCTCTGAAAATCCCATCAAATGTCAGTTTGCTTCTCGTTTGCTGCTTTTATGAAAATCCGACATCCTTTATGTTTGTTATGGTGGAACAAATGGAACTTCAAATTAGCTGATATTCTGCTCTATAATGTTTTCATTTTGAAAATCTTGTTTTTCTGTTGTGATTTAGTTTTATTTACCAAAATAAAAAGATTTTTTGGAACACGTCAGACCCTGTTCATGACAGTAGGCAAACCTTTTACCTTTTCCAGGTTCTCACGCTCTCTCTGACTGAGCTGGGTTTTGTTTCCTGCAATTTTCCACCTGTGACCATGGCACTGCATGCACTTTCATTGATTTCCAGTCTGCTTTCTTCTTTGTCTACTATAACTCCCCTGCTTTAACAATAAATGGCACCAAATAGGCTGCTCAGCTAGAATAAAGTTCTTATAACGACATTATCTCAGGTAAATCAGACCTACTGAAATCTTTGATTTCTGGAAAACTGATGAGTTGCAACAGCCTACAGTAAACCAAACTTTTCTTCATATTAACATATTAACGTGTTCAGATATTAAAATGATTGTATATTAGTGACATACTGGTGATCCTTACTCTTATAATGGTTCCACGTGTGCTGTGCATCTGGAAATCTCTAAATTTAGCTTTAGTGAGAAAGTGAGAGAAATGTGAAAAAACTTTGGGATGGCAACCAATTTGTGAATGGAATGAACGTTTATCATGAACAAACCGAGGCGTGAGTGAGCCAACTTTGACTGAAATATGACAAAAATATTTGCTCCAACCTTTGTAAGACTGTCAGATGAGGTTTGCTGGTAACTTTAACATTGGCACCATAAAAAAGGAGCCCTGTGGAAAGCCATTTTTATTTTCATTTGAGTCAAAAGGGTTATTAAATTTTAAAGTTGTAGCAATAATAGCATTAGTGTAATAATAATAATAATAATAATAATAATAATAATAATGTCAGGTAATGTTTAAACTTTCATTCAAACATTTTTTGCGTGGAATATTTTGTTTAGGATATTTGTCTCTTTAGTGTTTGCTTTAAAAATATGTTTTAACTAAAATGTGCTAAAAAGTTGGATGACCTGCTAGCCCCAAACATTTAGCTAAAGTTGTACTATTTCAGTATGATTGCAACAATTAAAACAGTAAATGATGTGAGAAAGCTGAATGAAGTCTGGGAGGACCAGGGGCAAGGGAGATGGGGTATGGAAGGGACAGGGAGGACATGGACAGGACACAGGACATGACAGTCTGCAGTATAAATGTTGCAAGTCACAGGAATTGATCAGAATGAATGTTGACACAAGAACATGTTTGTCTACAAGTTAATTTATTCACCAGTGTCCTTCAATCTCAAAGAAATAAAAGTGAATATTTAAATCTTTTGATTATTTGAAATCTTCAGTTTTATAGTTTCCACTGTTTTATATGTTGTCTAATAAAAAAAAAACTTTTTTATAAAAAGTGTTGATATAAAGGGCAAAAAAACAAAACATCAAACTAAACAAAAAGAGTCCGTAACCCACTTTAACACAAAGCTTTGTCATTTTATTTGTTATTGTGTCTGTGTTAGATTGGTAAGTCTCAGCTGTGATTCAGAGCAATACATTTACATATAATGACTCAGTGACTTTTTGGCAGAGCTGTGAGACAAAAATGGCACTGCGCCTTCAGCAATCAGCCTATTCTTACATATTTTTCTTTGTTTTAGTTGTCTCTAATAAGCTACGCTCACAGCAAGTTTGGCGTTCACGCTTGGAAAATGGCATTACAGAGAATGAGCTGAAACCTGCCATTGTCAGAATGTTATTCTGAGGGCCAAAGCACAACTCACATTGAAAACGATGATGATTGCCTTGCTACACAGTGGCTTTCTGCTGTGTGTGAATGGTTGTTCTATGGTAAGAACCTAGGCTGAGCCTGGGCCACATCCATTTAAATCATGTCATCAGAATTCATATATAAATCCTCATTTATTGTGTGAGGCCTGGACGCTGTTCACCCAGCAGACAGCTGCAGAAGCAGGGTAGATGCTTTAACAAGCTTCATTTACAAAAAGCAAAGTTCACAATATTTCAGTATGAGATTGCTGATTAAAATAGGCCTGAAAAGGAAAAAGAATAAAAAAGGTAGTTTTGTTATTAAAATTTAATTGCTAAGAAAACAAATATCAAACAGCATTTCCAGAATAAAGTGAACTTCTCACAAAATTGTAAATTAAAGAATAAAAGAAAATAAATCACTGAACAGATCAGCTCTTGCACAAAAACCATATCTAGTTTGACCCACAGTGTGTGCTGGAAAAACACAAATTATGTCTTATGTAAATGAACTATGATGACTTTATACTTCAAGATAGGTTTTAATATAAAAAAATACAAAAGATTAAATTTACACATGGAGCTCTCAACAAACTTTAAATAAATTGCGTAGTTAATAGGTTTTAATATAAAAAAATACAAAAGATTAAATTTACACATGGAGCTCTCAACAAACTTTAAATAAATTGCGTAGTTAAATCCAGGTGGCTACTTTTTTCGGGATGAGCAAACAGGTATTGGATAATCACTGCAAGGGCAATTATCTTTCAGCTGGCAACAAGTAATATACCCCAACTTGTGCAATGAGTTGTTTCTCATTTGTTAAAAAGCAAGTCACCCCCTACCAGAGTCTTACTCCACTCCCACTTCCTGTTTGAAAAATGCAACAAATGCTGTTGCCTGGCAGACCAAGAAGGCGGAGCCGCTACAAATACACACACACACACACACACACACACACACACACACACACACACACACACACACACACACACACACACACACACACACACACACACACACACACACACACACACACACACACACACACATGCAGTGTCTCAATTCAGGGTCTGCATCCTTCGAAGGACCCAGCCTACTCGGCCGACGTGGGCTGCGTCCTCCGTCGTCCTAGTAGACCGGATGTTAACGACTGTGAATTTGGACAGGCCTAGCCGTAATGAATTCCCGCCACTCCCTTGCGAACGTTCCGTCGCCTTGCAACCATGGAACCACTGAGCCGAAGGGAGAAGGAACTTTAAACAATGGAGCTCGAAGTTTTATTTAGCTTTTTTATCATTTCCTTGACTGTTGGAGAGCTAATTCAGAGAAAATACTTTCAGCAAGCTGAGCCTGAGCAAAGATGTGATAATAGTTTTTAATACTTTCTAAGGGTCTTAATTTGACCAAAACCGATTTATCACCTTTTAAGACTTTTCAAGACCCAGCGAATACCCTGTAATATTAAACAATTCACATTTGTAAACAAAAATAAAATTCAAGTGTTTAATGCAGAACTGATTGTATTTATATATTTCTTTTATATGTACATGATTAATCTTCCTTAACCATTTTTTCTAGCAAAGTAAAAAGCCTGTCAAAGTTCTCCCTTCTCTCCTGTGCCCTCTGCTGCTCTGCCTCCCTCTGCAGCCTCATGTCCTCCCTGATCAGCTCCAGAAGCTGGTCATCACTGTCACCTTCCCCTGGATGCCCATTTTCTCCAGAATAGTCTTAACAAACATGTAAGAAAAAAAACAGGAAGAGAAAAGACAGAGAAAAGAGGACAACGGGTTATTCCCTTCATGTTTTCGCAGAAAAAACTAAACTTAAAATATGAGATGTTATTGTACCTCCATGCCACAGCCGCCGAACACTTTGCTCCAGTGAACATGTGGTCCATCTCCGCCCTCCATCTCTGCCCTAAGCTTAATAAAGTCCGTGGTTTTCTCTTATGTCGCTAAAATATATTGATTGAAATATAAACTTCTATTAAAATCAGGGGGAAAACGTAGCGGGAGAAGTACGACACCGAACGGCCGAACATACGAGCCGAGACCGCAATACAAGCACTTTTACTGTAACATTTCAAACTAAAATAACGTTCATGTATCACAAAAAGCCCTTAACCTAACAGTTTTCAAGTTTATACTGACATTTATATGCGCAATCCTCTCCGACAGCTCCCGCTTCACTGTCCGCCATTGTTTTTAAAAGTTCTACCATCCGGCCCGCAAGGCATCTTGGGAAATGTAAACCATTGAAGGATACACCGGACCCATCCTTCATTCAAGGCGAAAAGAAGGCCGGATTCGTCGACCGCATTTGAAGGAGTCTTCGAATTGGAACAGGCCTTGTCGCGGCGCTGTGACGTAACCGGCCGACGAATCCGGCCGACGAAGGATGCAGACCCTGAATTGAGACACAGCCACAGGCTCACAACCACATTATGACATCATAATGAAACAGCTAACATTATTGTGTACATCTTTGCCAATGGCACAACACTGACAATTTTAGGCAGAATATTTAAATTTAAACTAGGATGCACTAAAGTGCCAAATTACTGACTACAAGTGTCTACAGCATGATTAGACACTCGTTTATAAAGTTTATCAGCCAAAAAATGTCGATTTGGGGGTGACTTGCTCTTTAAACAACCATGTGCAAAGACAAATGTGGTCGTGGAAAAGATGTTTGAGAAAACATCTAA
Source organism: Nothobranchius furzeri (assembly GCF_043380555.1). NCBI lineage: Eukaryota > Metazoa > Chordata > Actinopteri > Cyprinodontiformes > Nothobranchiidae > Nothobranchius > Nothobranchius furzeri. Next base: position 60,236,095 of record NC_091751.1, on the reverse strand, counting down.
GGAGATGCAGAAACGACTAGAACTGGGTTAAGAACTGTCCAACGCATTAATAAGACTGGTCTGATGAGCCCAGACGGACCCTGTTCCAGAGTGATGGCGCACCAGAGTAAGAAGAGAGGCAGATGAAGTGATGCACCCATCATGCCTAGTGCCTATCTGTGGTGGCAGTGCTATGATCTGGGGCTGCTGCAGTTTGTCAGGTCTAGGTTCAGCAGCATGATGTGCTCCAAGAATGATGTCAGCTGACTGACAAGGTTTTTCTCCCCTGACGGCACGGGCATATTCCAAGTTGACAATGCCAGGATCCATCGGGCTCAGATAGTGAACGAGTGGTTCAGGGAGCATGAGACATAATTTTCACACATTGATTGGCCACCACAGAGTCCAGACCTTAATCCCATTGAGAATCTTTGGGATGTGCTGGAGAAGGCTTTGTGCAGTGGTCAGACGATACCATCATCAATGCAAGACCTAGGTGACAAATTAATGCAGCACTGGATGGAAATAAATCTTGTGAGATGGCAGAAGCTTATTGAAACTCCACAGTGAATGCGTGCTGTAATCAGAGCTAAAGGTTGTGGCGGTGACTATGTGCGGGGATAAGAAATGCGCGTCTGTGTAGCTAAAACGAACACAGCTTCAGACGTGATGTCTGGAATATTAACCAAAAAGGTAATATCTCCGGTATGAACTTCAGAATTATGTCCGGAATTTGGCGTTGAAACGTAGTTTTAATCTCAGCTGACCTGGCCAGGATTAGGATTGTAGCTTTGTGGTAACGTCGGAAAACAGGATTTATCTGTCTTCCAGTTACACAAGCATTACGTACGTGTAAAATAATGAGATAGAATGAACACACACTCACTTTTAACAACAAACAGTAATATATGCAGCTTAGTGCAGACACAGAGTTGGGTGAGAGATAGGGACAGCACCCCTGAAGGTAAGCAAATGGGAAGCCCCGTTCCATTTCAGCAGAACAACTGTTTAATGTATTAAATGAGTCAGAAAAAAACATGAAGTGTAAAATGATTTGAATAAGACTGTACTGGGCTCGCCACTTATGTAGCGGTCACTCTTTATTGCGTGACGACTGCTAATTAATTATGACCAATAAGGTGTGATTATTCCATATAAATATGAAATATCAATCTGATTCATCTTTGAATGTTTAATCAGAAGATTCTAGGGTTCTTTGCTTGTGCAGGGACCACAAACACACTTCGTATTAATTCAGACAGAGTCAGGTATATAGTTAAAAAAGAATTTTATTCTTGTCTAAACTAATGATTATACATGACAAGACATGAATAAGGAGATGTGATGGAGAGGATATGTGGTGATAGAGTGTGATGTATAGGTGGTGTGATGTAAGCAAGATGTTTATCAGAATCTTTGTATCTGAAATAAATTGTGAAATCTGCGTGTGAAAGAATTTATTGTCTGCTATAAACTAGAGAGTTGATTATTAATAAAACAGCATCAGACGCAATCTGTTGTGTCTGCAAACCTCGGCGGAGACCCCCAGCAGATCCAGACTGTCAGAAGTCGGGTGGACGTCACGGCACCGGGATTTCGTAGAATAAATCTGATACGACCCGTCCAATCTTGAGATGTTTCCAGGTCACAAGGGTAGCTGGAAGGCTTGTTTGCATCCAAAGAGGATGTGGCACTTAGGGAGCTGTCTGGCTGTGTCAGCTTGCAGTGAGCAAACAGGCTGACTGTATGTCGAAAGAGATGTTTCAAAAGAGGCTTATTCCCGATTTGGCCGAATCCGGTTTCAGCTGTAAACTGAATTAATTGGGAAGTAAATCATGTTTTAATAAACCACAATATTATTATTTCTGGCCATTCTGGCAAATCACAATGTGCCATGTCTGGAAGGCTTTACCAAAACATTCCTCAGAAAGCCACTCCTTCCTTCAGATACAAGCTTCTTAATTCTGTAAATAAAGAATCTTTAAATGTTATGTGAGGTGAACCTTAAGCTTGATTTGTATCTTATGAAGATGTGTATAAGTATAGATAATGATTAACTTGTTAAATCAAGCACATAGTGATTTGTGATATAAATGGATCATTGTAAGAACAATATTCATTTCAAATTCATTGATTTAACCACAGACTATTCAAACATTTCATGTAAACATCTTATTCATTCATCACATATGATTAATTAACTTATGAGTTGCTGCTGTTATTTTGGGAATTGAGGGAATACAGTTTTAATTTTATTTTAAACAATTCATTAATAATTCATTTTTAAATCTGGGCAAAATTAAATTATTTTTTTTTCTTTCTGAGTGGCCCTGATATGCCTTCATTCTCTTCAGTGAATCTTTAATCTGAAATCAAAAGTCAGTTTAAAGCCCGTGGCTGTGTTGTTGGTTTCTGTTTCACAGCTGATTTTACTTCCATTCCTGCAGGAATACCTTCATCTAATTAATGGCTTCCTGGTTGTGTGTGGAGTTCTTCTGTTAGCTTTATTAAAATTTCCTTTCTGCTGTAATTAAGCAAAGCAGCAGTTCTTTTCTTATGGTGTGCCCGGGCTGTTGAGCTGTACGAGGATTAATTAAATGAGATGGTCTTGTAAATAAAGCAAGCTGTGTTTTAATTGCAATGTTGGCAAAGGGTCCAGAAAGAATGCTGAAAGACTGCGTCATAAAGATCCAGCTCCACGGGGACTTGGGAAATGCTTTCTTGTGTTTGTGTTCAAATAAATTTTCAAGTGGGCTTCTTGAGCTGTATTTAAGGTAATGTAGGGTTTACTTTCTGTTTGATTTTGTCATATTTGACCACCCAGAGCCCAGCCTATTACCTTAAAAACCTAAAATGTTTCTTTCAGTCCTAAATATTCAGCAAGAGACACTATACACAATATTTCATATAATACAATATGATGCAGGAAGCTGGAGTAAAAATTACAAGTAAAAAATGCAAATATAGAACCGGAGTTACCAACTAAATAAACAAATACAGTTTCTCCGCTTCAGTTATTAAAGACAGGTCATCTGTCTTCTTCCTCTGGACCAAGATGATAGCATCTGTCAGCACATCTGGCTCAAGAAACAATAGTTAGCATATCTAACAGAAACAATGACAAGAATCAGAAACAAAAAACACAAATCTAAATAAAAACAGAGCTATAAATACTGTATCATGTGTTGACATGGAGCCAGTACACTAAAAAAAAGGTTGGCTGAAAACGTAGATTTTATGTAATTTAATTACAAGTAAATTTTACATGTTAGTTTATTACACTACAAAGTCAATAAAAGATCCACTATTAAGGTAACCTGTTCTGATGTTCATGTTTATTTGACTTGTGTTAAACCGTTTTAATTAATATCAATTGTGATTTTATAAATTTTAGTTAAATCTTCTATACACATTTTAGATGGTAAAAACTATGTTCAAGATTTTTTTTTTTTTTTTTGCGGGGTGAATGAACGTGTTCTTTATTCTTCTTCAGCTGGAAAGAAGCACAAATGACTGGAGATTTGCTGCATCCTAGAAAATTATTTAAAAGTCCGAAAAAGGTGATTTGATAAAGCATGGTTTACTAAAGAGGCCGAGTTTAGGTTAACACTTAGTACATTTGATTTTAGTTGGAACTATTTTGTTAAATAACAGTTTGGATTTTATACATTTTAGCTAAATCTTATACAACAGTTTTAGCTGGTGCCATTTTTTTTTGGAGTGTATGTAATTAGGGGAAGATCTGTCTGTTTCCTGGATCACCTCGAAACACATGGGTAACATCCTCTACTGGTTTAGAGACACCTATTCTCCTTTATGAAACTTCCACTTGAGGAAATTATGCAAGCATATTGAAATGAAAGTCAGATTAGAATCAGACAGCAGGGAGTCCAAAACCAATCTATATGGAAACAGGATTGTTGTGTCTGTCTGAAGGTTAATCCAATCAGAGCTGCGCCGTCTGGCCCCTTTTGTGAGACTTCTGTTGACCATCACATGTTATGTTATGAGGTTCTGTTAGATAAATTGTAATGGCCTCCACCTGCCACCATGCGCTGGCACTCTTTAAGCCTAATGGCCATATGTTCTGAGACCAGCAGATACTCACTTAACCTTGTACCAATGAGCCACACACTCACAGTAAAGTCCATCATACCCAAACGCCTCATGTTCAGGGAGACGCCTTTAACCTCCCACAGTGATAGGACTCAGATTATGTTAGAGAAGGGTAAAGTTAAGAAATTAAGTTCACTTATTAAATTGTTCAATGAACCCAAATGTTTTCTTTTCACTGGAAACAGACTTAAATACATGTATCAATGAGTTGTGTTTTTGATCAGATGAATGCTTGGAAGCTGCCATTTGAAAAATGTATACCACATTTATGTTTCTTTATGAGACATACATGTAGATAATTCAAAATGAATGTACGATGTTTTACAATTTTTACGCTCCTAAATTATATGATACTTGAATCTATAGCTTGTTTTAGAAAACAATGCCACCAATTTGCTGAAATGCTGAGCTGGCATCAGGGAGCCTTAGGTCATTTGTGAGTGGTCAGACTGTGGCGGTAATGTGGTGCAAATGCAATTGTGTCCTTTTTACAAAAGTTTATGCAATGGAGGTAAAAAAGGGGTATGGGGCAGTCGGCATTGCCACGTTTGTACATTTCACTTGGACCTAACTTGCTTTTTACTGTGCTCATTAAGTTTTTATTTAACTAGCTGCTCCTAAAGGTGGCTTTCTCTCACAGTCCCTGTGCAGTCTCTGGTGATCTGAGCTCCAGCTCTGGGAAATCTGCATCGCTCCAGTTTATCATCTCAGCTATAAGCAATACCTACAGCCCATGTATAATTTTATTTTTAAGAATTATAGCCGGCCGGAGCTCGGCACCAGCTCCACACCTGATCCTGACACCTCACTCTGTTGTGCCAAGGCGTAAAATGCATTCACAAGTCTGGCGTTGCGGGAATATTACTAAAAAGAGTGGTGGCATGTCCTGCAACACCATGCCACGTTCATAATACACACTGTGGTGGCGGCATTAAGCTGATTTGCTGGCACGGTGTCTTCTAAAAAGGGCTTATGGTTGAAAGAAATTCATAAATACATCTTCCCATGAAATGCAAGTTTGTTTATATGTGAAAAATGATTGCAGGTCAAATTAGGGCACCAAACCCTTAAGTTACAAAATGAAAACGGGAATGTAGATGAAGATTCAATTTAACTGAAAGTATAGGAACTGATTGCATTGATAACAACTTGATGCATTTGTTGAACAAAACTTGCTAAGCACATGTTTAGATATGCACCTCTTTGTACAACAATACACCGACATAACGGTCAATGCATTTCAGTAGGTGTGAAGTAGGCGTGCAGTAGGTAAGACTGTTGCCTTGCAGCAAGAAGACTGAAGGTTCAAATTCCAGCTGTGGTGTTTCAGTGTGAAGTTTGCATTTTCTCCTTCCGCATACTTGGGTTCTCTGCAGGTACCCTAGTTTCCTCTTACAGACCTAAAAGACGCATGTTTACTTTGTTCTGCATTGCACCTATGAGTGGACTTACCCCCAAATTCCACTACCTCCGCTCCGCTCCGACACGAACGCCGGAGCAAAATCGGTCCCGTTGTAGTCAATCAGAGCAATTCCACTACTGCGGCCGTGCTCCGGCCGTGCTCCAGCAGTGCGGTGCCGTGCGCCGCCCTCTGTTCCGGCGTCCGGCAAAAATAGAATCGATCCTATTTTCGCCGGATGCCGGAGCACCTCCGCAGTAAATGGACAGAAATCACAACCGTCCAACAGGAAAAGGAGCAAACATAACTTCCGTTTTTCACAATAAATCGATAAACAAAAGGCGTTTTTTGTTTCATATGCGCAGGTTTAACAACTTTTAACAACTATCAAAGGCGGCTGAACTTTAAATGCACAAAAGTAAGCCATAAATACAGTTTCTACTATCAAAGTAGTCACACTTTGTTGATCCAAACACTGCTGATCTCTCAACACAAATGATGGTCAGATTAAAACAGTTCATGCTGATGCTTCTCCCACACAACGGGTGTTTGGATCTAACTTCCGCGTTTATTGCTCGGACTGTATCGCAAGATCTCGAAAATCCCGCGCATGCTTGTTTGCCCACCTCAGGTCTCCGCACCGGAGCGGAGTCGTTGTAGAGCGGGTACCAGTAAAAATTGAGTTCGGAAGCCAGCGGCTGCGGAAGGCGGGGGCGGACCGGAGCGGAGGTAGTGGAATTTGGGGGTAAGTGCCGAATAGTCTCATTATTTATCTGTGTTTTTATTGAATCACGACTGCATACCAAATTTCAGTCTGGAACAATCAGTCTGGTTCAAATACGTGGCCCAGTGATACATTGGCAACTTATCTGGAGATCCCTCCTCATGACACTCTTTGGTAATAAGCAGGTTCTCAGAAAGTGTGTCAGTGAGTTTGGATTGCAGAGTGTTTTGCCTCTGATCTGACATTTCATCTAAGCTGATATGTCAAGGGATGACACTCACACAAAAAAAGAAGAAAAAAGAGACAAGAAGTTTCCTTAGCTTATAGTTAGAAAAGTATCTTTGTAACAGTCTATCACATTTCTCTTTGTGCATCATCACCTTGAGAATTATCAAACTGTCATAAAACAGCAAGTAGAGTACCCAAATCACAGGTTTTGAGACAAATCACAGATAATGAAACCCTTTAATACAGTGAACCGACTAACATGACAGCACATCAACAAAAAAAAATGCACACGCTCAACCAGAGAAGGAAAACAGCAGGAAACACAAAGATAAAGCTGACTTAAAGAGCGGGTCAATTGAGCCTCGGAGTCCTTCTCCACCCACGTATCAATTTTAAAAAATGCAACATTAGTAGGCGTTGCCTGGAGGACCGAGAGGGCGGAGCCGCGGCAGTGACGAAGACGATGGCTAACTAGACGAAGCTAGCTCCCTTCACTCTGAGCAGTTGATAGAAGTGGAGGACGTTTCTCCCCCTCCTTACAGACACTCGAGAAGAAAGGGACCAAGTCTATTTGGAGGAGACAAGCGGACCTGAGTCTTATTGTTTTGAGCTTGTGAGTTGCCTGAAACTCCCAGAACCGACCCAACAGAATCACCTCTGAAAGGTAAGTAGCCGTTAGCCATAGCATTGGATTAGCTGCAGGGTTTGTCTCCACGGCCCCAAAAAGCTAGTATTCAGCATGTTTTAGAGGTTTATCTGCTTCAGCACACCTGGTTTTAATCAGCAACAAATAGCTGAGCTGCTTAACAGCTAATCTAACCTGTTAAAGCAGGAAAATCCACTGAAACATGCTGGATAGCTCTCCGGTAGCCCTGGGCTCAAGGTACAGTCTGCTGCATATAAAGTTATGAAAATACCCCATGAGAAAATTATTCTGTAATGTGTTCAGCCCACTAAAACTGCCCTGATTTCTTTATTTATTTACTAATAACAGCTGCTCTCTCGGTTCTAGGTCCTCTGGTGTCTGCAGCTGGTCTCTGGTGTCTGCAGCTGGTCTCCTCTGCTGGTGTCCTCAGGATCAGGAACTTCCAGAAGAATGTGCCTTTCAATGACTCTTTCCCCCTTATTTGTTATATTAATTAAATAAATCTCAATTTATATATTTCCTGTTTTTGTTCATGTCCATAAATACTTAAACATGCTTGAAATTAGAACGAGCTTTTAACAGTGAGGTGCTAGTTTAATTAATCACAATAGCTAGTTAAACATGCAACAAAAATGTGATATTCAATGTAATTTATAAATATCCATTAAAATATCAAAACTGGAATCTAAATGAGATATTTGGCAGCACAAAAAACTTGTCAAACACAATATTTATTATAATAATTGTAGGCAGACAGGAGACAGAGCTGATGGAGGTTCTCAGTCATCGAAGGAAGGCTGAAGGCTTTCCAGGAACAGGAGATGTGGTGTTGTCTCTTCTCTCTCTATTCTGCCAGATGAGCTGATAGGTTACAGGTGTGTGAGGACATCCTCATGCTGTCATAACCAGATGACAGGAGTTATCAGGTGATCAGCCAGGCTAATGAGATGCAGAAAGAAAACAAATTCAGGACAGTGTACAATATGTGGTGTTGCTCACCTTATGTGCTCTTATAGAATATTAATGTGTGCATGCCTCATGGTGTAGTCCATATTTTGCTGAATGTCCTGCAATAATGCAGGTTATTAGTTAATTTACTTTTGATAGCAAAAACAAAATATTTAATGTAAAAGTTATTTTCCAGGAGAATCAGCTTACACGTCACCACCAAGTGTCACGGGCAGAATCAGTAGCCTCCGTCATGATGTAATCACATACTTATTTAATTGTTAACATCTTAAAAATTCTGAAATGTTTTAATTTTTTTTTTACCTTGAACAGTTCACTGAGCTTGCACTGTCACTGAGGTGGAAGCTGGAATCAACAGCAGACACCTCACACCTTGGTCTTTTCAGGGGGTCTGGACGCTCTGGGACCTTCTGGAAGATGAATTTTCATCATGGTCCCCGTGGGTCACCAGACACACTGCGGCTGTGAACTCCATTCTGGCTGGCTATGTAAAAACAAAGAAGCAGCACATTTATAAATGTTTAAAAGAGCATAAAATCACGTGTAAAAATAATCTGTAAAACAAATTAAAACTAGAAGGTGATAATAAAATGTTTACATAGAAGATTATTAAAAATAATTCACCTTTGCTACAGGGAAGGTTTCACATCAGCCTGGACAAGTACATTCATGCAGCTAAATCAGTCTGACAGCCAGTGTCTTGGGTAGATTTAGCCTGAAAAAAAAAAATAGAAGCACATTGTTGTTGGAGTTTATAGTCAGATAATATACAAAAGAATCTCCTATATAGGCGCTTTATAACATTCCTAGTGTGTGATCGTTGTTATAACGTAAAAGTCAGTCACATATGATGTGGAGAGCCTGAAATGTGACCTCCTGAACAGAATTCCTCACAGAACCGGGTCACAAGCTGGATTTCACGCTGTAATGCTGTCAACAAGTGCTGCGTCAGTTAGTCACTGTTGCAGAATTGCCGACTGACTAGCTAAAGGAAGTGAACCACGTCTCTCAGACTTTGCATTTAGGTAGGGAATTGTCTTTAGAAGATGTTAAAACGTTTATTTAGCTGACTCACCTCAGACTGGAGCCCGCCGTGGTGGGGGAGCAGAGTCGGTGGGCTGCATCCAAATCGCGGAAGAGCCACGGTGGGCACAGCCTCCCTCTTCAAACGGAGACGTGCAGAATCGCGGGTAAAATGCCCACAGAGTCACCGCAACCATACTACACTACACCTACTCACCAATACTAAGACGATATGGAACACTAAACCCGAACTACTTTCCCAATTACATTAACAGCCAAACACTAACTAAACTATAATATACAACAGCCAAGCTAACACTAAATAAGTATTTATAACACTAAAAGATATGCTAAAGACTAGGATATGCTAATGCTATACGCTAATGCTGAACTACCGCTGACCTCCTACACTCGCTTGCAAATCCAACTCCCACTCGCCACAGGGCGTGGCCGAGACGCTCGTTGCTTTTATAACTTTGGCACGGAGCTGCTACGTAGTACTCTACTGGTTTACGTAGTACTTTACTCTTTAGCCATTGGCTAAAATTTATTCAAAATGACTCAAATTCTATGTTTTCAGCTGAAGGTGGCGCATTACTGTGGTTTTTAGACAGAATTTTTAATTTTTAAAGAAAATGCACCAAAATGCTAAAATAAAGAATGCACACATTTAAAACACTATTAGACACTCATTTATACAGTTCATCAGCAAAAAAAGTTAATTTAGACGTTACTTGCTCTTTAAATGAAAAGGGACGATTACTGAATAAGAAGCAGGTGAGCTAATTAATGAATGGGTCACAGGTGTGTAGAGTAAGTCTGGGCTGGAGAGAACATTAAGAAGAGAGGGGTGCAGGCTGGAAGTGAGAGAAATGTTAAAAGCGGGGCAAGTGATGAGTGTATTAGAGAAGTGTTGAGGTTTCTGGGTGACGTGGGGGTGGTGGGGAGGAGCATTTAAGAGGAGAGATACGAGAGAAGTGCCAGTCCAAACCCCAGATCGGTAGATGGTGGTTATGCACCTGACGTTGATTGCCAACCACCATAAAATGCCAAAAGATGAAACACACTCCTGGCCCTCAACCTTCCTTCCATCAGATGTGTAATCATTGCAAAATGGCCGCAAAATGTACTATGAAGCAATTAGCCTCTGTTATAGTGGACAGGTGTGGATAGTGGACAAGTTCTTTTCCACCAGCAGCAACGTTTTAGACACATCCCAGAATAGGGATGCTATCATTACATTTCAAGTCTATTTTGGATGCACTACGCTTCCTAAACATGCCAAACTTCGCAATTTAGGTTGGGCCAGACAGGAAGTCAAACAAACATCCAGCAACCTTCAAAATAAAAGTCACATGCAGCTCCCCATAGCTGAGCAAAATGGTACAGAATATAAACCAGACCTATTTGGTTGTAACCATAACTGCTTGTAACTTCTAAAATCACATGTGGTGTTGCACTTCTCCTGTGATTTTGTGACCTCACAGGACCAGCGGCATGGAGCGCTTTTGCTCCCGTTTCACTTCAGAATTGCTCCCGGTTGGAAGGGAGGGGTCGTAACAGATATTACATCCAAACTCCACAAGTCACTTTATCACTATATTCTCGGATAAGGTGGGGTGTGTTTATCCTTGGCAGCAATCCAATAAATTCCCAGTTGGTGTTGGTCCACCCTGTAGTCGTCTCTAGTCATCCAATCTGTTTGTGATTTTCCCGGACCGGATTATGACCGTGGCCGTGAATTAAAGCATGCACTGGTGTGTTTTACAGCTTCCTATGCATCAGTGGGGATTAGAGTCAACACCCCCAACCTTGAACACGTGTTCACGCATAAAACAGCAGATTGTTACCTTCAGGATGTGACTGAGTCGCTCCCTAACGAAAAAGCCTCTAAGCACCACAGGGTCATGAGTGGAGGATAAACAAAACATTTGTCTGTTTGCAATAAATCCATAGAATTGTGTTAGGGTGAAATGCATTTACCACCACACACTCTTGACTGGGACTAAAGTAATAACAGCCCTGATGCAAGTGCGTTTTATTTTTTATTTTTCTATCCCAAAGCCTTTTCATTGTAGATGTGTCTCTAAGTGTCTTGTGATCAATTGTAAATCCATAGTAGCAGCTGTGTGCTAACAAGGTATGCTAACAGCAGAGCTCCTAAAATCCCTTGTTACAAAAAAGGCTGTACATCTACCATCAATACTTAGATACATTAAACCTGCTGAGAGATCCACATCAATATGATGTCGTCAACTGCATTGCCTTATATCCATCTTCAAGCCTTATACATTATGCACATGCAAAGAGCAGAGGACCATCATTGTGGGGCCCCTTAAACATCCATAATCCTAAGTATGTGTGTTGACATTGGCCTCCCAGCTAATGTTATTGATATAATCATAGCATTCATGTTAATCCTTAAGTGCAAGTCACTTTTAACTCATGTGTCTTCAGCCTGAATAATAATATTTTACGTAGTGTCGACAACAGTGTTAATTTTGTTCGTTTTTTTTGGGGGGGGGAGGGGAACAAATTAATTTTTGCGGACTAAAATGAAATAAAAACACACAGGTCAAAAAAGCCTAAAATATGACGAACATTGTTCTTTGTTATGTTCGTACTATGTTTGTTTTCTGATTTCGCTGTCTTTAGGTTTGTTTTTACCTTTACCGCCATGTTTCGGCGTCACTGCCGTCTTTGTCAGGGTAAGCGCCGGATGTTGGTGGCATCACTTCCTTTCATCCGCGATCAGGATAGATCAAAGAAGCAGTTGAAATAGGGAGGCGTGGATCCAGGACCATGAACAGGGAAGTAGGAGTCTACACGCTGGACCATTTATGGGACACTGTGATCAGCGGAGAGGGCGCGGGTAGCAGAGGGCAATATCGTCCTCTGCTGCCTGTGGATAAAAGGAAGTGACGCCACCAAAATCCGGCGGTTACCCTGACGAAGATGGCAGTGAAGTCTAAACATGTCGGCAAAGGTAAAAACAAACCCTCGTCACACTGCGCACAACAAAGAACTAAAGAAAACGAAATGATGAATATTTATCAACGTTTTTGTTGATGAATAAGAAACGACAAAAACAAAAATGCAATCATAAAATGGAAAAGATCGGAGTCTGGAAAAAAGGACCTATAAGTAAATGAAACAGGCGAGACCAGATGAGAAAATAACTAATAAGAGTCCGGAACCGGCTGCTGTTTGAACAAGCTAGCAGTAACCAGGCATCATATATTGATGTCTAAATGTCCGAGGCTGGAAGGAAAAACATTAAATATGACCATCTGAAAAGTATTTGTAGCGAGTCCTATGTGACCCGCTGACTTCCCAAACCTGTGGCATTTGATGCAGCGTATCTGTCTTCTGTGTTTCTGAGGCTTAATAGTGTTACGGTGTTAGAAACGAGCAGGGGGCAGGAAAGGCTGGTGTCTGAGCTGAGCGAATTGGCCTGAGCTCACGAAGCAGCCCGCCGTGCATCTTGTTTTTCTTTTTGTGACACTTCTACGGTCAATATGACCAGAGTTCGGTGTTCTAGCTGTGTTTTGGTGAGGAGAAACGTTCAGGTGTCACCTTGATAAATTAGTCTAATGAAAACGAATAAATGCACCTTGAAACCATTCTTACCGTTAGTTTACCTCCTCAGTAAAACTTTAATGTTTTGATGGAATGATGTCATTGCTGTCATGTTACAAATATAATTGCACAATATACAGATTTGTTTACTTTGTTAATACTGACAGACACAATTTTAAACTGCCAGTGTTACTTTTGGAATATTCCAGTGATTATTATTATAGAAACAATTATAAATATAGAGTTTACTGTGAAATGTGAATTTAACATTTCCTTTACATAAGTTGAAAACTATTACATCAGAATAAAAATACAACTAAAACTGCTTTCAATTTGAGTGTACTAAAATTAGACTAAAATGAAAAGAAATTGGATGACTAAATTGTGACAAAAATTAAAAAGAATGTTTTTGTCAAAAGGATAAAACTGAATAAAAATGTCTCGTCAAAATTAACACTGATCCACAAACACAATTATGGGATATAATTCTTGCTAAATGACTAAAATAAACTGTTGCAAGATCCACGAAATGGAAATTTTGCAGCACTGATCACAAATAAATACAATCCACTCTTTTATCCACTCTTTTAATCAGTCTGACAGCTTATGAGAAAAGAATCTGTGCCAAATGATCAATAGAACATGGATAATAAAATAAGTCAGTTTCCCAAAACAACTATTAAAATCATTAGACTTTAGTAATTTAGCATACTTTATAATTGTAGAAAAGTGCTTGAAGTTGGACATTTATAAAACTGTTCATTTTGAACTTGTCTTTCATGGATTTTAGGAAACTTCATGAAATCATTTTACACTCGTTGTAGAAGCTCCATCATTTTTCACTGAATGAAAAGTACTTTTCAATCTAGCTAACTGCACATTTGAATATAGTTATGAAATACTGCGTTGTTAAAACAAGAGAACTCGTAAGATTAATTGAAAAAAAGATGGGCTTTTAAATGTTGCTATATTTAACAAAATCTTTAAGCTCATTAAGTATGTTAAAAAAAAAGTTCTACTATTTTACAAGAAGAACTCTACTGACTGAACAAGCCAAGGACACACCTGAGTGTAATCAATGCTGATCAAATACTTGACACAAAAAGGGAGGGGTATTCAATTCTGGGCCAGACACACCTGATGTCAATCAGCAGATGATTTACAGGCTTGAGCAGAGCCTGATGAGCTGCTGCACAGGTGATTGAACCCCTAAATCAATGTGTTGGAGAACAGAAACCCAAAACGTGCTGGATACTGGCCCTCCAGGACCAGAATTTAATACCCTGGTAATAAGGGGTGACAAAAAATAAATAAAAAATACAAATATTGGCTACAAAAAAGGTAAAACAAAGCTGTAGTTAGCTTGTTAACAAATCTAAAACATTAAGGAAAAATTATCAAATATATATATTGAAATGAAAAGAAACTAGACAAAAACCATCCTCCCCGTCAAAGTACCTATTGGTTTGACCCAATTAACTCCTCAGGTATTTAGAGGCTGTGAGCCTTTGAGCCAACCATTTGTCAGACTCTCTAAGTCAGCATTAAATGAGACAAACAACCCAACTAAAAAAAAAATGTATACATGTGTTCAAAATCTGAAAAGATAACTAGATAGGCATACTCACAAATGCAACTTATGCATGTAAAACACTAAAAAGACTCCAATCTTTTAATGTTACTAGCTTGGGATATAAATGTGTTGAATCTTAGAGATGTAAAGGTGGATGAGAGTTACTGACATTTAATGTTTTGTGGTCATGGGCATCATTTAGATGGACAGATTATGACTTATCTGATGAAAAATCCTACAGGAAAAAAATAATGAGTTGCCACAAGTCAGGCTTGGAAAAAAACAAGTACAACCCTAAAACTGCCATGACCAGAATGATGAAACTGGGGCTATAACATTATAAATAAATGCTTTCGCTGAGTTAAATGAGCTGTTCTACTGTGGTACATTGCTGCATGCTTGCATGTTTTTTAATAGATAATCCATCTGTGTAAAATACTAGATTGCTGTGTACAGTTTTAAACTGTGGCAGAACGTCTTTTGTGTATCCTTGAGCAAAACGTAAATGCAGAAAATAGATTTTCCCTTTAGATTGTTTTGAAAGATTGAGGACAGTGGTGAGAACAGAAATGAGCTCTTCTGTATCTATTCTACATCCTAAATAAGAAATCCAAAGACAAGAACTCATGTGCCTGGTAGTATTTTTGGTCCACAGAGGAACAAATACACATGCATACTAGTATTCCACTTGTAAATTTCAGACACATATATCAGTTGTGTGTCTGTATATATATACATTTGCATGTTTTGACCAGACTACGCATAAAGTGTGTAATATATTTGGAGTTTCTCAAATTTGAAATGACTCAAACTTTTACTAAATTGTAAATGGTTATAATGTGGAAATACTTGTAGACCAAAGAAAGTGTTTAAATTAATGTACACACATCAGCAAACTGAAGGGAATAGAATAAATATTAAAACGATGTGCCATCAGCTTGTCTAATCTATAATTTTATATGTTGGAGGTGGTGCTGAAACAAAATTAAAAACCCTTTAGGTGTGAATGTGGCATTCGGCTCATTTAGTGCTGCTAGATGGTGGACAACAAACGCTTTCTTCTATCTCAGAATCCTCAGGAATCACATATTTAAATATGTGATTTATTAAAATATGTTTTCATCCAATTTGGTCCTTTCCCAAGAAATGTATGTAATTTAGCTTAGTTTTGGGACAGCTATTGATTTAATGATTTTTTTTCACTGTTTAGTTTGAAATGCCATAGGTTTGATAGAGAACTACCAACAGTTTAAAGGTGCATTATGTAAGAGTGGCGTGAGACCGAAAACCTGTGGTTAAATTTGGTCATTGTAGCCCATTTTCCAAACTGTCTGCTTGTTCAGGTTGAATTTAAACAAACATGAAATATATGAGAATAATAATATCTGTATTTCCCCCCCCCCACCCCCCCCCCCACACACACACACACTCAGCTAGCACCACGGCTTGCTAGGGGTAACACTGATTTTATGATGTCCCACATAAGGTGGCCTCTGTCCCAAATTTGGGGAGTTTGGACTCTACTATTTCATCCTTTATCTTTTTTGAAAAGAGAGAACCTCACAACTGCCAAGCTAGTTAAGAAAATCTGTTTCAACATGATTAAGACTTTGGACTGTTCTGAAATTTTACTTTTGTACTGTAAAATTGTTATATATTGTGCATTTAATGTGTTCTAAGTGATATGAGTACAGCAAACTGTTCCAACCAGAGCCTTGGTTGCGGCAAACATACCAACTCAAAGGTAAAGATCCATACAGTAGCCCAGATCAGCCTGAGAAAGTCCACAGAGAACAAATCAAAAGCACTGGGAAGCTCAAGAAGAGTGCAAAAAGTACTGGAGGAAGTTTCCTCACTATGAAAGAAGCGAGTCTTACACGAGGCTCTGAAGGCTTTCAAGCTCCTGACAGCTGGTGAAATGCATCACACTTCTAACTCCTACAAACATGTTCCCTATTCACATGGCAATACCTTACTTTTAGCTTCTCTCAGGACCACGTAATGCATACTGACTAGTCATGATCTTCCAAATGTGTGGTTAAGGATCGAGTTGGTTTTTCAGCACAGTCTTGTGGTGTGAAATGCTGCCTGTGGTGCACTAAAGCAGCTTGGATGTTGGTGTTTTGCTTGAGTCAAATGGCTGATTATGAAATCTATTGGTCTCAATGTACACATTTTGGCACAAGACAGCTGCCTAATGCTTTGGTTTTGTGTTTCTGCTCATTGACACAATGGCAGTAAATAAGAACTGTTTTAGCATGTCAACACTGAGAATAAATAATCTAAAAGCTAATTACATTAGCACACACCAGGGGGGGGGGGGGGGGGAGCAATGCTTCATCAGCAGTGGTGCTCAAATTTTATTGACATTTAAAGCTGCTAATGTAATTTATGGAATGCTCATCTCTGTCCGTGAGTCTCCTAGCTATGCAAATGTTCTGTTTTCACAAACTGGTTCTTTGCTGGCTTCACTTCTTTTGCAGTTTTCCTGTCCTCCTCTGTACCCTTTTGCCTTCTGTTTGTTATCGGATGACTTTCACTACCTTGAAACTTTGTCTCTTCCTTCCCCTCTTCCCCCCTTAACCTGTAACCCTCAGAGGGTTCATCATCTGCGTAAAGTCACACATTTTTTTAATGAATCCCTGAAACACCTGGGTCAGGGATCTTAAACGTGCCATACTTTCCCCAAATAATAAGAAATTGCAAATACATGCTAATTAAAAATGATATACTGACTGAACAATTTGCTAAATTACAAAATTGTTAAAAATGCATTGTATACATATATTATGTCTTCTGCACCAATAACTTGGCAAGATCCTACTATGACAAAGGAAACTGCCAAATCATTGTTTCTTTTTGCAGAACCTTGACAAGGTCTTTAGGCAAATAATGTGGTTGCAGTTGACTTCTCAATACAATAAAATTGAGTTTGAGCATACACAAAACATTCATAGGAAGGTTATGGTGGTTACTTAATGAGGAGTGTTGCAGAGGCAGTGGTGTATCCATGATGTGGAAGCCAGTACCAACAGCATAGCTTAGTGCTCGATGAATTGGAGAAGGGTTGGCAACAATGGCCTCATGGCTAGGCTATGACCCCATGATGCCATCTTTAATATGTTAGTATGCATTAGTATAGCTGTACCCCTGCCAAGAGGATAAATGGGTGTAAATATGTGTCCATAAAGAATAGACTAAGAACAACATTTTTTCTTCTCCAGCCCTCAGAGAGCACAGACGCTTTTTCTTCAGCTCCCTCATCTGCTTCCCCAAGGCTCTCTGTCCTGTCTCCTACAGAGCACTTCTCTGCATTTCTCCTGAAATCACTACTTCTTTTTGGAAATGGACCTAATTAACTGGTCATTCAACGTGATTGATAAAAAAATTTCTACGATGAGAACGGAGAAGGGGGCTCCAACCTGTCCCGAGGGGACATTCGCAGGAGGATATGCACTCGATTCTTGGGAGGTCTGGCGAATCGTGTGTCTATCTCAGCTGTCCATCGAGGACTTGGAAGATTTGTGGATATTCGGCCTGATGATCACTGGAGTTCTTCTGATTGGAGTGGGAGGATATCTGGTTTTCTGGAAATTTGGGAAGCCGGGAGCGATTGGAGTGCGACCCGCACCCACGGAATGTGCCGTTCGTGCATTGGCCTCACAGACTGGGACGTTACTCGAGGTGAACCGTAAGCTGGATAATATCCTCGCGGCGTTGCCTGTGTTAGTGCGCAAGTTGGATGTCATCTCGGAGAGGTTCACCGGACGATGTGGGGATGTTTAGAAAGTATAATTGGCTTCACTGGTGGACATGAATGACCGCTTATAGACTTCAAGGCAGAGAGGAAAATTTTCTCTGCCTGCCCTAAACAAAGTCTTGTTTATCCTCATCTGATGCCAAGGCTGCCTCCAAGGCTGCCATCAATATCACCCCCACGAAAGGAGGAATGCTGACAGATGCTGTGTCCCGACCTTCCCCCCCTGCCGTCAGATTGTGACTTCTGCTTCGAGGTCAAACTGCAGGAACTCAATGTGCTCTCTGTCCCTCATTCTCCCTCCCACCTGTATGTCTGCAGCTGGCCGAGCGCCGTAAGGGCAGCTCCTGTTGGAGGCTTCAGGATCCCGCCCAACCCCGCCTCCCCATCAGACTCTGATGTTTTGTAACTGTGATGTTCGTGCTTCTATGTTAAGGAGTTTTTTTTTTTTTTTGTATAACAGAGCTACTCCCTGCTGGGACTAACTCTGCTATGCCCTTTTTTTTTACCTACCCCAATTATCCTCATGTAGCACCCTTTTCATCTAATGAAATGAGCGCCGTTCTGGCTGCTCTCGTGACTGCCTGTACCTGTTTTGTCTAAATGTGTGTGTGTTTAACCTTGGTCAGGTGTGTTTGCGGAGTCAAGTTCCTATGTTCTGGGTCGCTGGAGCGCTGGCAATAAAGCCTATTCTGATTCTGATTCTGAACATATAGAAAGTGGTGAGATGTGTAGAATAGTGTGGAAAAAACTTGTTTGTCAAGTTCTAAGAGCCAATCGCATCATAACTGAGGAATAGACATGGAGTAAACAAGAAGCAAAACAAGTAAATGGGACTGTATACGTTACTCAAAGACAAGAGGAGCAGGATCCTAGCTCGTTTCATTCATTCATTCATCCATCCGTTCATTCAGCTGTGAAGTACCTTCCTGCCACCAGTCATAAAAACAGTCATCTAAAAGGAAGATGGAGACCTACAGTACTGCCTGAGCCAGGCTTTGTCACTCCAAAGAGAGGTTGATTGTCTAACAACAGGAAGGCAGTTCCACATTTTTGGGGCCAGTACTTATGGGTGCTATTTTTTGTTTACTGGACATTTGTTTTAATTTGCACATTTGGTTACTTGAATGAGTAGGGCTGATTGAGCTTAGTTACTTTACTGATTGTAATAATCAAGTTATGGCTACTAGCCAGTTTCATGTGGAGCTCAATTAGAGCAAGGCTTGAGCCCAGTTCATTTTAAAAATGTTACTCACAAGTAGGCCAATTACTGGCCCTGTTTAAAAGTATGCTGGAGTTTTTTGTTTTATCTTTTGCAGTTGTTTGCACTTTACCTTACAATTGTAAAGTTATGTTTACATTTTATGATTCAGCTGCTGTTGGAGAAAAAATAAATATGGCAATTTTTTTTCATTGCCTAACTTGAAAATGAAGCAGTAGTCATTTTGCATAGATAATGTTTAAAGTTTAAGTGCACATGACAGGAGGTTTGTGATGTTGGCTAGATAAATGTTTTCTTTCGTTAATGGGGGGACCTCACATATATCGGTATCGGGTTATATCGTATCGGAAATTAAGAGGTAGATAACATCGGATATCGGGAAAAAAGTCAATATCAAGCATTCCTAGTTTTTACCATTAATTTCTGTAAATATCCATCAAAATGTTGTTGAAAATGAATGAAATGGTGCCCAGTTGTTGAAAAATATTGGTGGCTTCATAACATAACCATGAAAATCAGGTCTAAAATACATGAGAACGGTTCTAAGTCTCTGGGCGACGCCATATTAGATGCCATGTTTTCTTCTACGTGAAGGCAAAATGCATTTACTGATTTGTAACAAACAGTTACAAAACTTCTGTCATTCTGAAATGTTGTTTCACACATTTACCTCTTCACTTGTTGCCAGTGATGAAAGGGAGTCTGATGTGATTGTTATTTTGCTAAAGTTTGCATTCCACAGGGCTTTTTGACTCTAATGGGCATCCCTTGGTAAGGTCTTACTCCCACACAAAAATACTGCTTGCTTGCAACGATTTAGGAATCTACTATCTTTATGTTTTTGAGGGCGCAATGGCGGTGGTGTAGACGACAGCAGTGCCCTGATCAATCACAAGCTTGCATTCTCTGTCTCGACAAACGGATGTTTAGAAAAGAGAGCTCAACTCCGTCCGTCCTTGCCAGGGCTCTCCAGCAGGCTCGCAAGGATGGATAATGGTGTTGCGTGTCTCCTCACTGACGCAGACGCAGAAGCATGACTCAGGCTTTAGTCCATAAGCAGCAGTGCCGCCACATCCCTGGCATCTGTTGCTAAAAATATGTCATTTTGGACCTTCATCTTTATCTTTTGCACACATTTTGTCGTGATTTGGCGCTACATAAATAAATACATTGAATTGAATATTTAAGAAACACATTAAATCATAATAATTATCAAAGAAACTGCAAAGGAAGTGCATAATGTAATATGTAAACACTGTAAGTAAGTGTTGGACAAAAATATTAAAATTCAAACAAAAAAATAAAAAAAATTGTGCAAAAACGAGCAGATCTGTATATATCACCCGTCGAAAACCCATTAAGCACTTCAGTATCTGAAGTTATACATCATGTAAAGAGTATTTTAAGTCAAAACCTGAATATAACAATAATGGCATGATGGATCATTCGGTAAAAAACACTGGCTATTCCCTTAAAACACTAGAGAAAAATCCCAGGTAAAGTGGTTAAAAGCTTGTCCCACACTGCAGACTCTACTCCAGCCTGGTCTTATTAAACTTAAAACCATCTTTATCCCCAACCCCCTGTGTCAGTGTCCATTTTAAAACAAATAGACTCTATTTTTACCACCCATATGGTTTATAGGTGATAATCCCCCAAGGAAGCAAACCCTGACAAATTGAAAATTCATGACCACGTACATATTTCACCGGCTTAGTATTGCATGTGCACAACATTCACAGCCATCAGCACTGGCTCCAGTGCCAGACTCCGGCCCGTCCTGACATCCAGTATAAAATAAATTTCCCATTAATGGATCAGGCTTAAATTTCTATATCCGCCTTTGACACAGTCGGCCAGGTGATTTTTATGAGACATATTACTAAAATGTTGTGGTGACAGCTCAGTAATAAAATGAGGGGTACAGGGAATGTGAGACATTTCACTCTTGCACTTTTCTCTTCAGTAGTTTCAGTAGCGCATGACTGTATGCTATTTAGTACAGAATCATTGTAGAGGAAAGAGTTGGAAGTACCATAAACTTGTAAATTATAATCCTCTCATAAGACTAAAATATTCAAATTTTTTCAATGCCATATCCAAATTTACCAGTAAATATATATAAAATCTAACATTTGGGCAAATGTAGGACAAAGTCTAGCTAAGCAATAAAGACTGACTGTTTTTTGCTTTTTGTTTCCTCTGCAAACAACTTGAGCAGATTTCATTAATTGGCCATCTATGGTCCTTGAAAAGCCAAAAATCTGCATTTACTTTTGGATAACAGCAAGAGGAGGAAGGCATGACCTATTTTGGGTTCTGACTGATTGATCTAACCATCCTTGTTCTCTTGGTTCAGACTGACATAACAAGGTCAACAAATGCCAAAGGGAGGCTGAGGCACTCTAGGTGGAAACTACAAATACCAACCACAGAAGAGGAAGTCACTCAGACATCCTGTTGAGCCTGCTGAGAGAAAAAAAATAATGCAATTTTTCCTATTAGTTCTATTTTATACAGAAATCACCTTTCCTCTGTAATTTATGACAAGAGATGGACAAACAGTATGAAATTTTGCCGTTACCTTCAGCATTATCTAGCATGTTTTAAAGTGGTAGTTTGTAGTTTGCTGGCACTAGGGGCAGTAAATACATTTCAGGGTAGTTTTACATCATATCATTGTGACTGTCACTACATTACCGTAAATGTTACCTTTGGAGTGGAAAGCATAGTTGTCGTCGTCGTCTTCCTCTGCTTATCCGGGTCTGGGTCGCAGGGGTAGCATCCCAACTAGGGAGCTCCAGACCGTCCTTTCCCCAGCCACCTCTACCAGCTCCTCCGGCAGAAACCCAAGGCGTTCCCAGACCAGATTGGAGATGTAACCTCTCCAACGTGTCCTGGGTCGACCGGGGGGCCTCCTGCCGGCAGGACATGCCCGAAACACCTCCCCAGGGAGGCGTCCAGGAGGCATCCTGACCAGATGCCCAAACCACCTCAACTGACTCCTTTCGATCCGGAGGAGCAGCAGTTCTACACAGACACAGGAGGCGCTACCCTGTGAGCGACTTCTGACACAGCTCGGTGTGAATGACTTTGTTTGCCTCTGTTTGATAAGATGTTTGATGTTTTTGTACACCTGTTTTAGACCACTTACGCTTAACAGAATGCTTGGAACTAACGCGCTGTATGTGGCCATTTCTTGGCTCCTGGTTATAAGTTTTACCCCGCTAAATGGACTCTGCACACAGACAACTCAGCCTCTCCCCACTTACCCAGGAAGGCTTGTCTACTCGTGGGGAGACCTGCTGGCGCTAAATCGAGCACACCCGGGGACTGCTCAGTCCGACGACGGCGGCACACATGCAGGAAAAGAGGATCAAGAGGAGGCATACGGAACTGAATGAGGAGAAGAGGTAGTAGGCTTCCGCTACCGGCTATTGCACTGTCAAATGTGCGCTCCCTACGTAACAAAAGTGATGAACTTTCAACACTTCTGAAGTATGATCAGGACTACAAACAGACCAGCCTCTACTGTTTTACGGAGACCTGACTCTCAGCGGATGCTGACTTCCAGCTGGTGGGATATAACATCATTCCCCTAGACAGAGACACAACCAAAACAAGGAAGACGATTGGAGGCGGCCTCTGCATGGCTGTCAACAGCAGGTGGGCAACCAACTACACAATAAGAAAGACTGAGAACTGTGGACATTATGAACTTTTAATAGTGTCTTTTAGACCACACTACCTCCCACGTGAGTTTACGCAAATCACTGTCATTTTGGTCTATGTGCCGGGCCCTGATTTTAACTTAGCTGCTGACGCCATAGCAGATAGTTTTAACAGGGCTGTCAACAGAACCGGAGATCGGCCAGTATTTCTTTTGGGATACTTTAATAAATGCGACATCATAACATATTTACCTAATCTAGGGCAAAATGTCACAACAGCCACAAGAGGGAGCAAGATACTAGACCAGTGTTATGGCAACATCCCAAATGTATACATCTCAAATTCACATCCACCTCTTGGTAGATCAGACCACAATGTAATCTTACTACTACCAAAATACAGGTCACAATTGAAGACAGGAGAAGTGGTAACAAAAAAGATCCAAGTTTGGAATGAGGATTCGAGTGAAGCATTAAAGGGCTGTTTTGAAATGGCTGATTGGGACGTATTTTTTAATGACAGTGGAAACAATCTGAATACGTTGACAGATGTAATGACCTCATATTTTCTCTTTTGCGAAGAAATAGTCACCACTACCAAGCAAATAAAAATACACCCAAACAACAAAAAGTGGATCACAAAGGAACTTAAAATGTGCCTGGTGGAGAAGAAAAGGGCCTTCCTTCAGAAGGACCATGAGCGTGTGAGGGTGCTGGAGAAAGACTTTCAGAGGAAAGCCATCCTTGCAACAAGGAAACAAACACAGAATGTGGAGCACCAACTCACATCTGGAAATGCTCGTAAGGCATGGCAGGGCCTGAACATCATGATGGGAAGAGACCCTGAGATCCCGCAAGTCAACTGTCATGACTCCATCTCGTTGGCAGAACAGCTGAACGTCTTTTTTGCCCGCTTCAACGGCGTTCACCCTCTTTCCACCTGGGCCCCCCCCACCCACAGCCTCAATGAACCAGCGAGGAGGAGGTCACCACTATCCTGCGCTGCATCAACCCATACAAGAGCTCTGGCCCTGATGGGCTCCGTGGCAGGGTTCTGAAAGAATGCTCCACCCAGCTAGGTGGGGTACTCACCAGACTCTTCTAGCTCCTTCTGGACTTTGGCTGCGTTCCAGAGCAATGGAAAGAATCTGTGATAATTCCAATCCCCAAGAAAGCTCATGCAAAAGAACTGGGGGACTTTAGACCTGTGGCCCTTACATCAGTTCTGTGCAAGTGCATGTAAAGGGTAGTGGGAGGACACTTGACAAAATTTATCTCAGACCAGCTGGATCACCTACAATTTGCTTACAAGACAAAACATGGTGTAGAGGATGCAAGTCTCACACTTCTAAATGATGTCACTAAACACATGGACTCTACACAACCATACACAAGAAACTTATTCATGGATTTTTCTTCTGCATTTAATACAGTAGACACCGGCATTTTGCTGGAACAGCTTTCAGATCTCAATCTCCACATAACGCTGCTTTTATGGATCCACAACTTTTTGGAAGACAGGCCACAACAAGTATTTTTAAGAGGATTTAAATCCACGAAAAGTGTCATTAGCATTGGACTGCCACAAGGCTGTGTTTTGTCTCCAGTGCTTTTCTCAGTCTACTACACAAACAACATCCGGTGCCATAGTGAGAGAATGGCCCTGTATAAGTATGCAGACGACATGGCACTGGTGGCATCAGTGAAGACATCGGAGGACCTGTCTAAATATCAGCAGGCGGTCAGCAATCTGGTCCAGACATTGGAAGACTTTCACCTGGGGCTGAATATCTCAAAAACTAAAGAAATGTGCTGTGGGGCAGTCAGTGAGGGAGACACATCCCTGTTCAAACCCCTCAGCATACAGGGTCAGCCCGTGGAGCAGGTTCAGTCATTCCGGTATCTGGGAACAGAAATTTGATGACCACCTGTCCTTTGCAAATCACAGCAACGGTGTCTACAAGAAAGCGCTGCAAAGACTCCACCTGCTAAGGAAGCTAAGAGCACTCAATGTGAAAAAAGACATCCTAACAATTGTATATAAATCACTGATTGAATCCATTCTAACTTTCAATATTACAGCTTGGTATAACTTTCTTACAGTTAAAAACAAAACACAACTCTCTTAAATTAGGCAGCAAAATTACAGGTTCACCTCAGATCCCACTTTCTGTTCTTCACGAGCGAGCAGAGCATCAGGAAGGCTAACCTGATCAATGCAGACTCGACCCATCCATTGAACCCACATTTTCAGTTACTTCCATCAGGAAGGAGGTTAAGGTTTCCATTGGCAAATAAATCATTTGTTCCCACCGCAATTACACGTTTGAATTCTTAAAGTTTTATTTTTTTATGATGATAGCATTCTTATACATTTTTATATATTTGTGTGAATGTGATATGGATTGTATTGTAAGGTGAGCCATGTCAAAGGCGAATTTCTGCCTCACTTCGAGGTGGACAATAAAGTTTATCTATCTATCTGTCCCTCCCGAATGTCCGAGCTCCTCACCCTATCTTTAAGGCTGAGCCCAGCTACCCTACGGAGGAAACTCATTTCGGCCGCTTGTATCCGCAATCTCGTTCTTTCGGTCATTACCCAAAGCTCATGACCATAGGTGAGGATTGGGACGTAGATCGACCGGTAAATCGAGAGCCTGGCTTTCTGGCTAAGCTCCCTCTTCACCACGACAGATCGGTTCAGCGTCCGCATCACTGCAGACACTGAACCAATCCGCCTGTTGATCTCCCGATCCCTCCTACCTTCACTCGTGAACAAGACCCCGAGATACTTAAACTCCTCCACTTGAGGTAGGAACTCTCCCCCGACCCGGAGTTGGCAAGCCACCCTTTTCCGGTCGAGAACCATGGTCTCAGATTTGGAGGTGCTGATCCTCATCCCAACCGCTTCACACTCAGCCGCGAACCTACCCAGCAAGAGCTGAAGGTCAGAGCTGGATGAAGCTAGGAGGACCACATCATCCGCAAAAAGCAGAGACAAGATTCTCCTGCCACCAAACTCGACAAACTCCACACCACGGCTGTGCCTAGAAATTCTGTCCATAAAGGTAATGAACAGAACTGGTGACAAAGGGCAGCCCTGGCGGGGTCCAACCCTCACCGGGGACAGGTCCGACTTCCTACCGACTACGCAGACCAAACTCACTCTCCTCTGGTAAAGGGACTGAATGGCCCTTGACAGAAAGTCACCCACCCCATACTCCTGGAGCGTCCCCCACAGGGTGCCCCTGGGGACACGGTCATAAGCCCTCTCCAAATCCACAAAACACGTGTGGATTGGTTGGGCAAACTCCCATGCCCCCTCCATCACTCTTGCAAGGGTATGGAGCTGGTCCACAGTTCCACGACCAGGACGAAAACCACATTGCTCCTCCTCAATCTGAGATTCAACTATTGATTGGACCCTCCTCTCAAGTACCTTGGAGTAGACCTTTCCCGGGAGGCTGAGTGTAATCCCCCTATAGTTGCAACACACCCTCAGGTCACCCTTCTTAAAGATGGGGACCACCACCCTGGTCTGCCACTCCACAGGAACTACCCCCGATGACCACGCAATGTTGCAGAGACGTGTCAACCATGACAGCCCTACAACATCCATAGCCTTGAGATACCCAGGGCAAATCTCAGCCGCCCCCGGGGCTCCGCGGCTGAGTAGTTGTTTGACTACCTCAGCAACTTCTGCCCCCGAGATTGGACAGTCCATCCCCAGGTCTCCCGGCTCTGGTTCCTCCTCGGAATGTGTGTAGGTGGGATTGAGGAGCTCCTCAAAGTATTCCTTCCACCGTCCGACTATAGCCCCAGTTGACGTCAGCAGCTCCCCAACCCCACTGTAAACAGTGTGAGCGAGTTGCTGCCTTCCTCTCCTGAGGCGCTGGACAGTTTACCAGAACCTCTTTGAAGCCAATCGAAAGTCTTTCTCCATGGCCTCACCAAACTCTTCCCACGCCCGAGATTTTGCCTCGGCAACTGCCACTGCTGCACCCTGCTTTGCTATCCGGTACCTGTCTGCTGCCTCCGGAGACCCACAGACCAGCCATGCCCTGTAGGCCTCCTTCTTCAGCCTGACGGCTCCCCGAACCTCTGGTGTCCACCAGTGGGTACGGGGGTTGCCACCACGACTGGCACTGGCCACCTTGCGACCACAGCTAACAACAGCCGCCTCAACAATCGCAGAGTGGCACAAGGCCCACTCGGAGTCAATGTCCCCCACTGCTCTCGGGACATGGTCAAACCTCTGCCGGAGGAGGGAGTTGAAGACCGTCTTGACAGGTTCTTCTGCCAGGTGTTCCCAGCAGACCCTCACTATGCGTTTGGGTCTGCCAGGTGTACGCGGCATCTTCCCCTGCCATCTGATCCAACTCACCACCAGGTGGTGATCAGTTGACAGCTCCGCTCCTCTCTTCACTCGGGTGCCCAAAACATACGGACGCAGGTCAGATGATACGACTACAAAGTCTATCATCGACCTGCGACCTAGGCTGCCCTGGTACCAAGTGTACAGATGGGCATCCTTATGTTCAAACATTGTGTTCGTTATGGCCAAACTGCGGCTTGCACAGAAGTCCAATAACGAAACACCACTCAAGTTCAGATCAGGTGGGCCATTCCTCCCAACCACACCCCTCCAGGTCAAGCTGTCATTGCCCACGTGAGCACTGAAGTCCCCAGCAGGACAATGGAGTCCCCTGATGGAGCACTATCTAGCACTTGTCCCCGGGACTCCAAAAAGGGTGGGTACTCTGAACTGATATTTGGCCCATAAGCACAAACAACAGTCAGGACCCGTTCCCTGACCCGAAGGCGCAGGGAAGCTACCCTCTCGTCCCTCGGGGTAAACCCCAACACACAGGCAGAGTGTTTTGGGGCTAACAAGCTAAGCATGGTCCTTCAGTGAATTCAATCTGGCACTGTACTTTCTGGATCTGCTTGGGGTCCTGCACCTGCTAATTATGTCATCATACTACGGCAATAACGCTCAGCCAAAATATATTGCGTCTCTTTTTCGATTCTGGTCTTTCACATTGGTTTTGGAAAGAGTTTAGCAGTTTTGTTACTAATAAATTCATGTTTTGGAACGTGGTAATGAAACTTCCTTAAGTTGTACATCCAGCCAATCATCTAGTGTGATGTCATCGACAGGTGCAGAACCTCGAGCTGGCCAGAAGGAAACATGGCGTCTTCCAAAGACGCTAGACCTACGCTCTATACTTTGAACCCAATTTCTATAGTTAAATGGTACGAAGCTGCCAACATGACGACTATAGTGGCTATAACGACTGGACATCCTTTTATTCGTTTTCAACAATATTTCAATGGATATTTCCAGAAAATTAAGGTAGAAAATAATATACACTGTCACTTTAAGAAATCATAATGTAGGGCCAAACTTAAGACAAGTTGTTGGAAAAAATACTTATTTAATTGACTACCCAAAAAGTCGCTACTGGAAATGAGCAAAAATATACTTTTGTAATTGATTAGATTTCCAGTTTCACCTAACTCTATATCCAGGTGTGCACATAAGTGGTCCGCAGGTGAGCATGCAGGTGAGCATGCGCTGTCAAATAAACAATGCGCACATGAAAAAACGCGGCAGCACACATTTGCGCACCTAAGATTTTGTGGAGGAAGACAGACATTTCTGGAGCATTTTAAAAACGTCCAAGAAGCAAGCTCCATTAAGTAATTATTTTGGTGTTCCTCCGCCTCCAAAAAAACATCAGACTGAGTGGGAACCGCAAAAGAAAAGAGTATTTGCGGAGAACTGGCTGCAGGAGGTCGGCTGGCTTCAAACAAACGATGAACACACAGAGATGTGGTGCAGATTATGCCGTGAAAATCCCACCCTGGCAGACAAAAACAGCGCCGCTTACATAGGCACTAAAAACTTCAATCATCCAGCGTTTAATAAACATACTAACAGCAGAGAACATCAGAAAGTTGCCCTTTGCTGTGTGTGAACTGGAGGAAGTCAGTCAGGATAGTGAGGAGGAGGATGACGAGTCTGTAGAAATAAAAACGGCTTTTATGCCATTTTAAAAATTTCAGTGCTCTGAAATAGGAATTTTGTTAAGTGCTTTAAAATTCATTTTATTTGATTTTTGTTATCACAAAAGCAGCTGTTTACACATTATGTTCTACATTCAGACAATTCAGTCATGTTATTTGAAAATTAGAAGGTTTAAGTTAAGTTGGCAATATGTACCTGTTGTACTTATTGTTTTCAGTCAAAATTTAAATATGTTGCATCATCAACACGTTACTCTGTTTTGTTCCTATTGTGAGTTGGGTTAAGAATTAAGTGCATTAAAAATGTGAGGACCAAGCAACAAGGTTCTCCCCTGAGTACCAACCCAAAAATATTATGTGCACCCCTGTCTATTTCAATCGTACTGTTATGTTTATTTTAATTTAATTGTTAAGACAGGTAAAACAAAACACATGAATTAAACAGGTCAAATTAAATTCATTTGCATATTTGTTTAAAGCTGCTCTCCATGATAAAATGTTTTGCATATCCTTTTTAAAGGATTGATTTTTAAGTACAACAGTTACATTTAGTCGCGTTGAACACACATTTTTAAACCCCACAACCTTTCAGGACATCAGAAGAACCCCCAAAAATAATCTCTGAAGTTCAAACACACACCTAAAAGTAACCTTCCCTCAAAAGAAATGCCTGCTACTGTATTGTATTGCCTTTGAACCAATGTCCTTCTTATGTGAAACACCTTTCCTGGCAGTTGAGAAACTGACAGATCGAGGCCAAGCGGTGGTGACAGTAGCAAACTAAGATGTATTGCTTTTACCAGGATGATGAAATCGGGACATCACTGGGGAAACCAGAAAGCTTGTCTGTTCAAGATTACTCACAACAACGGTACACTTTGTTTTTAATTAAGACCAATTCGACAAATTCTAAAGAGCATATGGTTAATATGCTTCTCGTTGATATTAAATATAAGAGGATGAGGATGTGTATGCACATGTAACAGGATGGCTCAGGCTTTTCATTTGTTTGATGTAAGAACTCCTGAAGACGGTGTGTCCATGGAAACACATAAATTACTTCACCTGGGGTCTTAAAACTAAAATAGAAAATATTCCCAGTCAAGCCTGACTGTTTGTCCATCTTCTTAGCGATACCGCAAGTCTCTGTGAGCCGGCATACATTTGAAAGTTTATTCCTACCTTGACCTCCTCTGACTCAACTGCTTAAACGAGTATCTGCATTTGAAAGCTAGATCAATAAGCCATCACAATATGATCAGTAACTGTTAAAATGGGAGTAGCAATGCTCATATTGGTGCACTAAATCAATGTGGTGACACTTGCTATCAAAATGTGTTTGCAGACTAACAACCAAACCATTAAAAAAATAGAAATAAAAAAACAATTAAAAAAACTTGACATGTTCACTTGGGGTTAAAATCCTTACGTATAAAATAATTAAGATCAGATAAGATTTTTATCTATGATGTATCCAAAATAAACAAGGATTTCCTTTGGTACAAGACACCCCAGATCTTTACTATTGCCCTTAAAGACCATGTTTACAAAGAAACGATGTTTACTTGTTCTTGTTTAAATATAATTGAGTTTAACATCCAGGCTAAAGGTGAAAGTATTCTTATACCCCTATTTCCTACATTAGACACTGACAGACAACAGACAAGGAAACACTCAAATTAGATGTTTTGCTCATCATAACATAAAGTTATGAATCATGGACTCCACCATCTTAGCTTGCGGCGAGGAAGGCTGTTGTTGATTTAGCATCCAGGTGGGGAGTAGAGATGTATCACAGATTCTGTTCATAATGTCACAGGCGCAGACAATGTGTTGGAGAGATCATCTTTGGTGGCCTAAGGATTGAGTCTCTGCTTTTTGCAGATGATGTGGTCCTTTTGGCTTCATCAGAAGGTGATCTCAAGCTTTTACTGAAGCAGTTCGCAGCCAAGTGTGAAGAAGCTGGGATGAGAATCAGCCCCTGTAAATCAAAGACTATGGTCTTTAATCAGAAAAGGGTAGAATGCCTTCTCCAGGTAAGGGATGAGGTCCTGCCTCTACTGAAGGAGATCAAGTTTCTGGGGGTCTTATTCACGATCTATGTTCCTACCCTCCTACCTATGGTCACGAGCTTTGGGTAGTGACTGAAAGAACAAGATCGTTGATAAAAGCGACCACAGGGTGGCCTTAGAGATAGTACCTTAGAGATAGTATGAGAAGCTTGGTCATCTGGGAGGAGCTCTGAGTAGACTCGCTGCTCCTCCACAATGAGAGGAGCAAGTTGAGGTGTGTTACGGCTGTTGCCGTTTGCCTCAGAAATCTGACACTGCAGAGGACAATGAGTGCTTCCTCCACCTCCTACCTGCACAGCTGCACTCACTTGGGCTGATCACCTCCTGAGCAGCATAAAAGGGAGAGCTGCCAGGAGGAAGGGAGAGACTGGATCTGTGCCAATTCTCTCATGTGCTCCATTTGTTTGTGTTTTAATGGCTTTTAAATGGGTTTTAGTTCTTTAAGCTTAGTGAAGCTTAAGAGCTTTTAGAGGTTTTCAACAGACGAGGGACCAGAGTGCTGGTTACCTCTTGGCTCCCAAACTTGTGTTTAAGTCAGTGGACTTTGTTTTGTGAATGTTTGGGAGCATTTGATGTCTGTTTTAAACGTGAACCCTTGGCCATTTTAACAATGTGTTTAAGTACTTTTAGATTTGGAGCTTTTTGTCATTTTAAAATCCTTTTAATAAATCTGTGTTTACAATTTCCACAACTGAAGCACATGCCTCTGTGTTACTCCCCGTCCTTCTCCATATCCACCAATAGAGGACGTAACAAGGTGGCTCAGGCATCTGGTCAGGAATCCTCCTGGATGCATCCCTGGTGCGGTTTCCCAGGCATGTCCACCTAATAGACCAAAGGGAAGACCCAGGACATGCTGGAGGGACTATGACTATGTATATGAGGAGCTGGCCGAAGTAGCTGGGAAGAGAGAAGTCTTGGCCTCTTAGCTTAGGCTCCACTAAACTCCAGATATGCTGAAAATGGATGGATGGATAGAGAATGCATCTTGCTTGCAAAAGCTAACCGTTAGCATTGTTACGGACCCTGAGTTCTCCAGCACTCAGCTTCTACTCCGCACCCTTATTCCTGCACCATTTTCAGGACCATGGAGAGCGCCCAGCTCCCTGGCTTCACTCTATGCAGCTGACTCCCATCAGGAATCACCCAGCTGGAGCAGATAAAGATCAGCGCTGCTCAGAGGCTGACCCGAGAGGGAGAGAGAGAGAGAGAGGATTGAGGCTGACAGAGAGAGGACTGGAGAGAGGATTGGAGTGAAAGACTGCTTGTTTTGGAGAACTTGTGGACGGTTGCCCCTGACTGGTTTAATTTCCACCCGCATAAGAAAACCGGTTGAGCTCCAGTTTTCTTTGCTCTTAACAGAGTTGACTGTTGCGTGGGTGAGTTGGTTCACCAGTGGACCTTTTGGTAAGGCCTCCGGGCAAGCTCCGTTGTTCCTGGTTTATTTTCAGAACCAGTGAGTTTCCGTCCCCATTGTTATTTGCTCCTTTAGTTACTTTAAGCCCTCAGCATTTGTTCTTGCAGCCTAAATTAAACTCCTATTTTCATTAAACAGGTTTTTTCTCCCTTAGGGACACCTTTAGTTAATAAAAGGACTTTCTTCTGATTGTGACTTGGTGTCAGATTGTTTCTTTTCTTTTCTCACGTTCCTGTGTTAGGCCTCCCTGAACCTAGACCAGGCTGAGGTTGTAACATATTGGGGGCTCGTCCGGGATATTATTTTGTTATTAATTTATTTGTTACGATCACACTCCTCAGCCTCCCTGGAAAGGTCTACTCCAAGGTACTGGAGAGGAGGGTCCGATCGATAGTTGAATCTCAGATAGAGGAGGAGCAATGTGGTTTTCGTCCTGGCCGTGGAACTGTGGACCAGCTCTATACCCTTGCAAGGGTGATGGAGGGGGCATGGGAGTTTGCCCAACCAATCCACATGTGCTTTGTGGATTTGGAGAAGGCTTATGACCGTGTCCCCAGGGGCACCCTGTGGGGGACGCTCCAGGAGTATGGGGTGGGTGGCTTTCTGTTAAGGGCCATTCAGTCCCTTTACCAGAGGAGCGTGAGTTTGGTCCGCATAGCCGGTAGTAAGTCGGACCTGTTCCCAGTGAGGGTTGGACTCCGCCAGGGCTGCCCTTTGTCACCGGTTCTGTTCATCACATTTATGGACAGAATTTCTAGACGCAGCCGTGGTGTGGAGTGTGTCGAGTTTGGTGGCAGGAGAATCTCGTCTCTGCTTTTTGCGGATGATGTGGTCCTCCTAGCTTCATCCAGCTCTGACCTTCAGCTCTTGCTGGGTAGGTTTGCGGCCGAATGTGAAGCGGCTGGGATGAGGATCAGCACCTCCAAATCTGAGACCATGGTTCTCGACCGGAAAAGGGTGGCTTGCCACCTCCGGGTCGGGGGAGAGGTCCTACCTCAAGTGGAGGAGTTTAAGTATCTCGGGGTCTTGTTCACGAGTGAGGGTAGGAGGGATCGGGAGATCGACAGGCGGATTGGTTCGGCGTCTGCAGTGATGCGGACGCTGAGCCGATCTGTCGTGGGGAAGAGGGAGCTGAGCCAGAAAGCCAGGCTCTCGATTTACCGGTCGATCTACGTCCCAATCCTCACCTATGGTCATGAGCTTTGGGTAATGACCGAAAGAACGAGATCGCGGATACAAGCGGCCGAAATGAGTTTCCTCCGTAGGGTGGCCGGGCTCAGCCTTAGAGATAGGGTGAGGAGCTCGGACATTCGGGAAGGACTCGGAGTAGAACCGCTGCTCCTCCGGATCGAAAGGAGCCAGTTGAGGTGGTTTGGGCATCTGGTCAGGATGCCTCCTGGACGCCTCCCTGGGGAGGTGTTTCGGGCATGTCCTGCCGGCAGAAGGCCCCCGGGTCGACCCAGGACACGTTGGAGAAGTTACATCTCCAATCTGGTCCGGGAACGCCTTGGGGTCCTGCCGGAGGAGCTGGTGGACAAGGCCGGGGAGAGGACGGCCTGGAGCTCCCTAGTTGGGATGCTGCCCCCGCGACCCGGACCCGGATAAGCGGAGGAAGACGAGACGAGAGACGAGAGACGAGACGTTAACGTGATTGGTGGTGTGATTTGAGTACCCATGTTTTTGTTGCTGATTTTTGTGCTAACGTGAGCATGTTTAATTTAAAGGAGTTTCTGGCTGCCCCTTCTCGGGACCAGGTCGAAAGCTTCAAAAGGACCGAACTGGCAGAGTTGGCTGTACACCTCGGTCTCCAAGGCATCCAGACCCTGCTGAAAAAGGACTTAAAGGATTCTGTGATGGCCGCGTTGGAAAAGGAAGGTTTGTTACAACCTCCTTTCAGTGACTCTTCGGATTTGCCCCTGAAACAGGACATGGAGGATGGACAAACTGTGAAAGCTTCTACTTCCGTTCCTGTGGGTGCTGCACCCGAGCGCCCTTCTGTCCCAGATTAACAGGACGCTCTTTCGCGGCAGACGCCGCTCACAGGAGAGAGTTTATCCCCCACTTCCTCTGCTGCTAGTATGGAGAATGCACGTCTTCATCTCAGGCTGGCCCGCATGAAATATGAGGCTGAGGAAAAGTCCCGATTGCAGCAAATCGAACTGGAGATCCGCCGCTGTGAGATCGAGGCTGAAACAAAGTTAAAACTGAAACGTATGGAGTTGGAATACCAAGCAAGAGGAGGTGCTTCTTCTACTACAGACTATGAGCACGAGAGGTCCATGGACAAACAGAGAAACGAGTGTGACATCAGCAAGTGCCTTGTTCTGGTGCCGACTTTCCGGGAGAGCGAGGTTGACAGCTACTTCGCTACATTCGAGCGTCTGGCTGCTGCTTTAGACTGGCCCCAAGAGGTGTGGTCCACTATGCTGCAGTGTAAGTTAACCGGAAAGGCTCAAGAGGTAATTGCTTCTCTTTCTTTATCTGACAGCATGGATTATAATAAAGTAAAAGCTGCTGTTCTTGTTGCTTATGAGTTGGTTCCTGAAGCCTATCGTCAGAAGTTCCGGTCACAGCATGTAAAACTCTCCACGCAAACTTATGTTGAGTTCTCTAGAGAAAAAGCTCTGATGTTTGAGAAATGGATCCTTGCCTCAAAGGTTGAAACTCTACAGGATCTTAAAGAGCTAATTCTCCTGGAGGAATTTAAGAAGTGTTTGCCAGAGAGGTTGGCATTATATTTAAATGAAAGAAAAGTCTCTTCTCTCTCCTCAGCCGCCCTACTGGCGGATGAGTTTGTGTTGACGCACCGTGTTGGTGGTGTTCATCAGGGTGAATCTGCTCGCCCGGTGTCTGTAACACCTTTTAGAAACTCTCCTTCTCCTCCTCGTCCTCAGAAACCTCGCTGTTATTATTGCCACCCGGTGGGGCATGTCGCGAGAGATTGTGTAATCCTCAAGCGGAGGAATGAAAAAAGAGGATCTGCTGCGCAGCCCGTGGGTTTTGTCTCCAAGTCGGGAGAAAATAACCGTGGTTTTGGTCCTTTCATGTCAGAAGGACAAGTGTCTCTTACAGAAAGCTGTGAAAAGCTGACCCCTGTTAAGATTTTAAGAGACACTGGGGCTTCTCAGACGTTAATTTCACAGAAAGTGTTGCCGTTTGATGACTTGAGCTCCACCGGCTCTTCCGTGTTGTTGGCTGGAGTAAATGCTGTGCCTGTTTCTCGCCCGCTTCACAGGATTTACTTAAGGAGTGGACTTTTTACTGGGTCGTGTGAAGTAGCAGTCTGCCCTTCCTTGCCTGTGGAAGGTGTAGCTCTTCTTTTAGGGAACGACTTGGCTGGAGGTGCGGTCATTCCTCCCCCAGTGGTGAAAGAGAACATCGCACCCGGAGAGTGTGAGGAGACTCCCGCAGGAGTGCTCCCCGCTTGTGTGTGTACCCGATCTCAAGCTAAGAGAGCGCATGAGATTTTGGATCTCTCCAGTTTGTTTGACGATTCGCAGAGTGATGTTCTTAATACCGCTGAAACAACTTCTTCCACTCATCTGGTCACAAATGAAGTGTCGTCCAACATGTTTCCGCTAAGTCCGGCTTCTTTGGAGGCGGAACAACGGTCTGATAAATCTCTGACCGACTGCTTTGAGCATGTGGGAAAGAAAATAAATGGAACTACTGGTTATGTTATTGAGAATGGTGTGTTACTGAGAACCTGGTGTAACCGAGCTGCTAAAAATGCCCCTTGGGGTTTGGTAAGACAGATTGTGGTGCCGACAAAATACTGAACTCACATCCTGTCAGTGGCGCATGAAAGCCCGTGGTCCGGTCACTTAGGAATTAGAAAGACCTACCAGCTCGTCTTAGAGCATTTTTTTTTGGCCAGGACTTAAAAAGGATGTGGTGCGGTTTTGCAATAGCTGTCATCTCTGTCAAGTAGTGGGAAAACCAAATCAGATCCTGGCTCCGGCCCCTCTGAAACCGATTCCTATTATAGGAGATCCATTCGACCATGTGGTAGTTGACTGTGTGGGCCCTCTGCCCAGGAGCAAATCGGGAAAACGGTTTTTACTCACTGTAATGTGTACAGCCACCCGTTTCCCTGAAGCCATCCCACTTTCATCCATCACTGCAAAGGCGGTTACAAGAGCTCTGGTACATTTCTTTTCATTTGTAGGGTTACCAAAGGTTATTCAGACTGACCAAGGTTCGAATTTCAGATCTGAAATTTTCAAAAGTGTGACCCAGACCTTAGGGATTAAACATGTTCTCTCCTCCCCCTACCATCCGGAGAGTCAGGGTGCCCTCGAGAGGTGGCATCAAACTTTTAAAACAATGTTAAAGAAATATTGTTGTTCTTCAGGAAACCAATGGGATGAGGGTGTCCCATTCATTGTATTCGCTGCACGGGAAGCAAACCAGGAGTCTTTGGGATTTAGTCCAGCACAGTTGGTTTTTGGGCACACGCCCCGGGGACCTCTGAAAGCCTTAAAAGAGCGATTTCTGGAACCACCCTCTCCTCAGAAACAAAGTACAGCTCGTTTTGTTCGTGCTTTCAGAACCAGGCTGAGAGAGGCTAATGCCCTAGCCCGTGAACATTTAAGAGGCGCACAGGACAAAATGAAGTTTGAGTTTGATCGACATGCTGAAAAACGCATTTTTTCTCCTGGAGATTCGGTCCTTGTGTTAAACCCGGCTACATCCCATGGTCTGTCCACAAAATTCGAGGGACCTTATTCCGTAGAAAAAAAACTGAGCGACACTTCGTATGTCTTAAACACCCCTGATCGTCGCAGGAAAAGCCGTGTCTGTAATGTTAACATGCTAAAAGGATATCTGTCTCCTCAGACTGTTACACAACCATCCGGTGAGGCTGCGGTGTGCGCAGCCGCTGCCGTCACCCCGCTTCAAGATGAGGTTGTTCAACCTCGGTCAGCCACTAACATAAGTCCTCGGCTGCAAAACTCACAAATCCTGTCGCGCTTGGATGACAACTTAACTCATCTGTCTGAGGACCAGAGATGCGAGTTAACAACTCTCATCCAAGAGCACTTGTGTTTATTTAATGATGTCCCTTCGCAAACAACCCTAGTACAACATGATGTAAGGGTTACAGATACAAAACCGATCAAGCAACATCCTTACAGAACTAATCCACTAAAAAGGGAGCTGTTAAAACAAGAGACAAACTATTTGTTGGAACATGGTTTGGCTATACCCAGCTATAGCCCATGGAGTTCCCGCTGCCTTGTCGAACAGAAACCTGATGGTTCTGCCCGATTTATTACGGATTATAGAAAGGTGAACACCATTACTGTTCCTGATGCTTTCCCTTTGCCCAGAATTGAAGACTGTATAGACAGTGTGGGAAAATCCAGGTTTGTCACCAAGCTGGACCTGCTTAAAGGCTACTGGCAGGTCCCGTTAACACCAGCTGCCTCGGAAATTTCAGCTTTTGTGACGCCAGACTGCTTATTACAGTACACAGTTATGCCATTTGGTATGCGGAATGCTCCCGCTACTTTCCAGCGATTAATGAATGTAGTGACGTCGGATCTTCCGTCATGCAGTACTTATCTGGACGACATAGTTATCCACACTTCCTCCTGGGCTGACCACTTGTTGGCTTTGAAAAGCCTTTTTGTTCGTCTGAAACAGGCCAGGTTAACTGTGAACCTCGCCAAAAGTGAGTTTGTCAGGGCCACGGTTACCTATTTAGGCAAAGAAGTGGGTCAAGGGCACGTCAGATTGCTCTCTGATAAGGTACAGGCCATTTTAGATTTTCCCAAACCGTTGACCCGGCGAGAACTTCGCCGTTTTGTGGGAATGACAAGTTATTATCGGTGTTTTTGTAAAAACTTTGCTGTTGTGGTGGCTCCTTTAACGTCTTTACTGTCTCCAAAGGGCCCGTTTGTATGGACACCTGCGGCTCAGGCGTCTTTTGACAACTGCAAACGGTTGTTAAGCTCCGCCCCTGTTCTCCTGGCTCCAGACATCTCCAAGGCTTTTCAGGTGGAGGTGGACGCTAGTGATGTTGGGATGGGAGCCGTCCTTCTACAGGAAGATGAGTCGGGAGTACGCCACCCAGTGGCCTACTATTCTAAGAAGTTCACCCCATGCCAATTGAACTATTCCACCATTGAAAAGGAGGCCCTAGCGTTGATCTTAGCCCTCCAACACTTCGAAGTATATGTGTGTAATGGACATGATTTGTTGGTCTACACGGACCATAACCCATTAGTGTTTTTATCCAGGATGTACAACAAAAACCACCGTTTGATGAGATGGGCTCTGTTCCTCCAGGACTACAACCTCACCATCCGCCAGCGGAAAGGAACCGAAAATGTCATCGCTGATTGTTTATCGCGATCCTTCAGCACCCACGATCAGTTTTCAGACAGCTGAGATCCCCTGGCTAGTGTGGAGAGATTATTTCCTCTTTAGGGGATAATCTATTTGTTATTTTGTTAGTGTTGTGGCCCATGGGTTAGTGTTGGTGATTCATTTCACCTTCTCGGGAGCACTCCAGAAGGAGAATCTCTCTTTGCTGGTTATGTTTTTTTGTGTCTTTTGCACCGTGCTTAATCTGCCCGCCCAAATCCACATGAAGAGCTAGGCTTAATTTTAGTTAGTTTTTGGTTAGGCAGATGGCGGGGACTCGGTCTCTGTGTGGGCGTTTGGTGTTTCTGGTAAAGAAAAAAAAAAGGGGAGACACATTATGAGAAAAATGGTGTTTTTATTCTGTTTTCACTTCCACCATTTTTCTTTACTTTAGGTATGGGGGTGTTACGGACCCTGAGTTCTCCAGCACTCAGCTTCTACTCCGCACCCTTATTCCTGCACCATTTTCAGGACCATGGAGAGCGCCCAGCTCCCTGTCTTCACTCTATGCAGCTGACTCCCATCAGGAATCACCCAGCTGGAGCAGATAAAGATCAGCGCTGCTCAGAGGCTGACCCGAGAGAGAGGGAGAGAGAGAGAGAGAGAGAGGATTGAGGCTGACAGAGAGAGGACTGGAGAGAGGATTGGAGTGAAAGACTGCTTGTTTTGGAGAACTTGTGGACGGTTGCCCCTGGCTGGTTTAATTTCCACCCGCATAAGAAAACCGGTTGAGCTCCAGTTTTCTTTGCTCTTAACAGAGTTGACTGTTGCGTGGGTGAGTTGGTTCACCAGTGGACCTTTTGGTAAGGCCTCCGGGCAAGCTCCGTTGTTCCTGGTTTATTTTCAGAACCAGTGAGTTTCCGTCCCCATTGTTATTTGCTCCTTTAGTTACTTTAAGCCCTCAGCATTTGTTCTTGCAGCCTAAATTAAACTCCTATTTTCATTAAACAGTTTTTTTTCTCCCTTAGGGACACCTTTAGTTAATAAAAGGACTTTCTTCTGATTGTGACTTGGTGTCAGATTGTTTCTTTTCTTTTCTCACGTTCCTGTGTTAGGCCTCCCTGAACCTAGACCAGGCTGAGGTCGTAACAAGCATTAGCAACTCCACAACATGGTGGAACTCCACCAGGCTTGTGTTATTTGTGGAGATAAAACTCACCGTTGCAAAGCAAATGGAGTCAGCGGTAGAGTCGCATTGCTGTTAGCCAATCAGAGGCGAGATGTTTGAATATCAAGAAATAAGATTTTAAATCCTGTCATCTACTGCTCTGGGGCCTCATTTATCAAGCTTGCTTATGCACAAAATGGGGTCGTAATACTGCGTAAGCAACCATCCACGCAAACTTTGGGATTTATGAAAGAAAACTTGGCGGAAAAATGTGCGCAACTTCAAGTTGACTAAGGACCTGGCTTACGCACATTTTGGACATGGAGAGAACCTGCAGTGTTGCTGCTAAGAAGATGCAGCATTATCACTTGCACTGCATCGTTTTCACACAGAACAAGACCCCCTATACGCACGCACACACACGCACGTGTACACACACATGCACTCACACTCACACATGCATACACATGCTCGCGCGCGCATACACACAAACACACACACACACACACACACACACACACACACACACACACACACACACACACACACACACACACACACACACAGACTGAAGCGCAGAATACGCAATGCAAAATATCAGCAGGGGGACAGATTGAGACAGAATGTCATGTGTCTGTGACAGTGTGTGTCCTGTCACTGTGACTTGATTGATCATGCGCCCTGGCAACTTGTACAGATGAGATCGCCGTTTGGCTGACTTGTTAGCACGCGTGACTTTCACCTGGGAGTAGGGTTGCCACGGTGTGAAAATTTTACCTCACGGTTATTGTGACCAAAATTATCACGGATTTCGGTATTATCGCAGTATTTTTTTAAACGTGTTACATTTTCAGACAACTAAATAAACCCTGTATATCAGGAAAATATTGTCCTCAGCTTGTGTCTAAATTTTGCCTAAAATATGTGATTTTCTAATTATGTTGGTTATTTGTTTACATATTTCCCCTTTAGTCTTTAAAATACCAATATTTGCCCATAACTTCTTATTTTTTGTCTGTTTGATGTCATCATTTTAAAATATTGGACCAGATGATACTCAGTACTCAAGTAGCCTTCTAAACAGATACTTTTTTTACCCTTACTTGAGTAGTCTAATGAGCTTTGAAAGAAAAGCGTCTGGACTTCTGCCTTTCACACACTTTTTCCTGCACGTGCTGCAAACAGGATAGCCGTCTTCTATCAACTGTCCCTCGGCATTCTTCACATATCCAAAAAATGCCCATACTTGCGACTTTGTCTTCTTTGAGGGATAATAAATGTCCTGAGCGCTGCCGTCTCC
Organism: Nothobranchius furzeri; assembly: GCF_043380555.1. Taxonomy (NCBI): domain Eukaryota; kingdom Metazoa; phylum Chordata; class Actinopteri; order Cyprinodontiformes; family Nothobranchiidae; genus Nothobranchius; species Nothobranchius furzeri. The sequence continues at coordinate 60,194,910 of NC_091751.1, read as the reverse complement.
TCCATTGGCCATTATTTCAGCTTTAGCTTCAAGAAAGTTTTGGTTGTAAACAACAAAGTGCGCATGTGCCGCCGGCAACATCAGCAGATGATACTATGGCTGGTAAGGGTCACCACGCCTACACCGCAGCCACGGTAATCCACCGAGATAATATAGTTTTTAAAAAACAAGACGGTTATTATTATTGTCAAAAAATGCTGACATCACGTGTGCGACCTGTGTTTACACTAGCCGACAGCATGGATGCCCTCAGAGCTGCGCTCGCTTTATCAATTGTCCAAGCGCTTTTTGCTTGTTTGTTTTTGCAAGCGGAATTACTGCTCCTTTCGCAAGACCACAGACGAAGGACGAGGTTAAGTACGGCTATTGCCCGGCACCTGGCTTCTCCAAGTACTGCCGCCTACAAGATCTGGCATGTCCTTAACAATGTATTTACCCGGGTATGTGTGGACAGAGTTTTTTTTTAAACGAGGTGGTATGGATGCAAGTTTTTGGAGGGGCGGATATTCGTTTAAAAAAAATGGCTACGTGTGGACTAGGCCTGAGAAACATTCTCATTAGTCTACGATTTATGGAGTGGAGATTGCGTGCAGCTGTGCGTACTCCATGTTTATAGATCACAAACCTACTTGGCGTCAGTACATTTTTTTTGCTGAGCTTAAGTACGGTTTTAGTAAAGTTTCTACGCAATGTTTGATAAATGAGACCCCTGCTCTGGCTCACTTCTGCCTCCTGAAACTGGAACACGTTCTCCTCACAGACCGACTCACAAGGCATTCATTTACACTACAGACCACTGCAAATGTGTCGAAAAACAAGCAAACTTGATCTTTAAGATTATTAAATACCCCATGAATGTATGAATGTTTAAAACATTTTATCCAAATGCTAAAAATAAATATAAAAATCCTATTTTTATCTTTAATCTGCAACGGAATGAAATTACGGTTTTCCACCTAAAAGTCATTTCCCCCCTCTCCTCAGCAAGAACTAATCTGCATGAGATATTGCCTCAAGGTCCCATGCATTTGCTTCTAAACTGCTTACTTTCCAGCCCAAGAAAAGAATGAAGACAAAGGACTCTTTCTTTTTAACAAATCAAAACATCCAGATTAATAAAACAAGTCCCCACGCCATCTTAGATCAGTTCCCCGCATTCTAAGAGAAGTATCGGACTGGCCACCCGGACTTCCCTTTTAAGCAAAGAAACAACAAGCTGGATAAAATCTGTTGCATTTTACCAACCAAGCAACAGTTTCTTTCAGAATAAAAGCTGAACTCACTGACCCTCTGGGTCAATCTAACGCTGTGAACCAACTGTCGCTTTTTACCTGGAGACAATCCAAAGACTAGTCTGTCGTACTGCTGACGCTGTTTCATCGGCTCCGGTACTGAAAGGGGGGTTCCGAGGACCTGGCATTCTGGATCTGTATGGAGGTCTCATCCTGAAGGGTACGTGTGGAGCGACAAAATGGCGTCTTATGTGTTTTTGAAACTCCGATCATAGCTTAAGAGCAAAACATCATAACATCATTCAGACTTGCTTCTCCAGATACAAGAGTTCTGATTACGACATCACTCACACATACACAATTCATCTCATGACTTATTACACCAAGATCCATCCATTCACTTAGAGTTTAGAGTTAGTCTTGTTTAAAATTGTTTAGAAATAAATCTTCTTAAACGTTTTAAAGGTGACTCTCTCCTCTGCTGTCTCTCAGTTAATACGAAGTGTTACATAATCCCTGCAATAAAAAGTTTCAATCTTCTGGTTAAAAGTACCCAAAGATCCATAAGACTGATTTCATATTTACTATGGAATCTCATGTCTTATGGTTCCTTAAATAGATGTAAATTAAACCCTTTACAAATCTTATATTTTTATGTTTGTAAACAAACATCTGAATCCATGTTTCTGTTTCTTGCTGCAACATTCATTAAAACACCAGCAAAGCATTTTGCAGCACTTCTCCAAAATATTTTTTATTGGAAATCATAAAAGTCTGACACTAAAAGATACACTCTTTGTTTTTCTTTGACTCTGTTCAGGCTTCTCAGTGAGGATGAACAATAAAGGAAGAAAGGTAAAAAGCAATAACTGAGTGTAAATTGTCCCTTAGCTGAACAGTATTTGATGATTTGGTGTTTGACACCTTAACAGTCTTTTGTGATTGTCGTTATTCAGGTGGCAGCAGAGTGTGAGGAAGGTGTTGCCCCAAATGTTTCCAATTTTCCTCCACCTTCTTGTCTTTTCTGGCTGTAGTAATAAAAATACCACCGTTCTTTAAACTCCTGTCTAAGCACCCTGATCATGTTACCATGACTACCTTTCACTAGCAGTAATGTGCCTACTGCTTGCTTTCCTCTTTTTCCCTTTCTTCTATGTTTATCTCATTGTTCACCCGTTTAAGTCTCAATTCTTCCTCTTCTCTCCTGCTACAGATCTCAATCCACGCCTTGTGCAAACACCCAAACACTCCTTGATCTCTGGTGTATCTAAAAGGCAGACTTGTGAAACAAAGAACAAAAAAAAAAATGTACATGAACAGTTACTGACTAGACAGCATGGCCTAAAAATGTTACAGTGCAGAGCTACAGTTCAGATGTCTCATGGAATATTTTTGAACCAATATAAAAAAAACTAATAAATGATCTTTTAGTTTGACCTGTTATAATCCTGCTGTTATTTCTGGATGTGGATGGAGAGTTCATTTCCCTGCTGAAAATGACCACACAGACCAGCACATGTTGTGTGCTGGTTTAGCTATTCCAGCATGCTCTCACCATCCCATGCTGGACTAGCATACCCGTACCAACATATGCTAGTAACACTGTTGCATGTTCCCACATGCCTAGGGTTGCCAACCATCCCTTGAAAAACGGAATCGTCCCGTATTTAGAAACAAAAGTGCACGTCCCGTATTGAACTCAAAAGGGACGCTCTTTGTCCCGTAATATAGTATGGATCAAATTTAGTCTGTAGTCTATTACCGGAATTAACGCTTTGTTTGAAAGCCAGCCCTTCACCTGCTCTGTGACCAATGAGCTGACCGCATGCTTACATATGAATATGACGATACAGATTACCGCTTATTTCATTGGTCGAGGAACGGTCGCTTGGGGAGAAGATACCGGAAGAAAACAGACGACAGCAAACAGCACGGCCAACAGGGAAACTAACGCCGACACTGCTGTACAAGTCTCGGACGACAGTACCCCTCCGAGAAAGAAGAAAAAAAGGCTTCAAAAATACAGGGAGGAATGGGAAAAGGAAAATTCCTGGCTGGAAAAACTGCGCGATAACACCTATAAAGCGCACTGCACCGTGTACCGGCGCAGTTTTTCCATAGGGCATGGTGGACTGACTGACCTCACGCAACATGCTTCCAGTAGTAGCCACATGAAAAACACTCGTGAACAAGACCCCGAGATACTTAAACTCCTCCACTTGAGGTAGGACCTTCTCCTTGAACCGTCACCTTATTGTGGAGGAGGAGTTTGAGTGCCCTAATGATCCTAGGAGCTATGTTGTCTGGGGCACTTTGTGCCCCTGGTAGGGTCTCCCATGACAAATTGGTCTTAGGTGAAGGGTGAGACAAAGAACGGTTCACAGGATGTTTCATGGAGGTAAAGTCAAAGAGTTGGAGTACCAGGCCCGGAGGGTTACCGGGGTCCCACCCTGGAGCCAGGATTGGAGTTGGGGTCCATGAGCGAGTGCCTGGTGGCCGGGCTTTCGCCCATGGGGCCCGGCCGAGCCCAGCCCAAACCGGATAAATGGGCTCATCCAACTGTGGACCCACCACCCGCAGGAGGAACATGAAGGGTCCGGTGCAATGTGGATTGGGTGGCAGACCAAGGCGGGAGCCTTGGCGGTCCGATCCCCGGACAAGAAAACTGAAGACAAAGGTACAGAACCAAATTATTTAATTAATTAGCTGCGCGTTCTCCTGTCCTCTGTCCTCCGGGCCACACACACACACACATACACACAAGGGACTGTCTCAGCTGTTATTTTCATTAAGGAATGTGCACGTACAGCATCAACTCAACTCAACTCAACTTTATATATAAATCGCGCCTTACAGGCAAAAAGATGCCACCAAGGCTCTACACTGATCAAATAAAAACATAAAACAGTAAGTCCAGAAAATAAAACATTGTATCACACGATACAGATAAAACTACAGTGAGTAAAATCGCTATAAGTAAAACAATAAAACTAGTTAGAAAGGATAAAAGACAGGTCATAAAAATATGTTTTTAGCCTTGCCTTAAAAACCGCAACAGAGGTGGAGGCCCTTATGCTGAGAGGAATCTTATACCAAAGCTTTGGACCTGCCACAGCAAAAGCCCTATCACCACGCGTCTTTAGGCGCGTTCTTGGGACCGAGAGGAGCATGAGGTTCTCCGAGCGGAGTGACCGTGAAGGGGTGTATGGTTGAAGCAGTGACACCAAGTATGGAAGGGCTAAACCATTTAATATTTTAAAAACTAGTAAAAGTATTTTAAAATGAATCCTAACATCAACGGGCAGCCAGGGAAGCGCAGCCAGGACAGGAGTTATGTGGTCAAACTTGCGCCTGCCCTCTAAAAATCTGGCAACAGCATTCTGGACCATTTGCAACCTGGCTATTGAGCCCTTGCTCACACCGAATAGAACAGAGTTGCAGTAGTCCAATCGCACCGTAATAAAAGCATGGACCACCGTCTCAAGATCATGACGTGACAGAAATGGTTTGATCTTTGCCAGCCGACGAAGGTGGAAAAAGGAGGAGGAGATCACTCCATTGATATGGGTATCAAAACTAAGGGCACTATCCAGTTTAACACCAAGATTAGTCACCAATGTAGACAGCTGTCCCTTAAATGACCCACAGTGTGTTAGGGAAGAGTCACAATGTATGCTTGGAGCAAACAATATAGCCTCTGTTTTCTGATCATTTAGGCTCAGAAAATTTCCACTCATCCAGGTATTGATCTCCCTCAAACTGTTTGTAAGAATAGAAATAGAGAGACCACTTGACATGTTCAGAGGCAGGTACAGCTGACAATCGTCAGCATAAAGATGGAATTGAACTCCAAGCTCACGACAGATGTCACCTAAGGGCAGAATGTAAATAGAAAACAACAGAGGTCCCAATATCGAGCCCTGTGGTACCCCCCAAGTTAGATCAGAGTACTCTGAGGAATAACTTCCCATCCTAACACACATTTTTCTATTTGTCAGGTATGACCTAAACCATTCCAGGGCTAATCCTGAAATCCAGACATAATGATGAAGACGGTGAAGCAGCACTTCATGGTCTATCGTGTCAAAGGCTGCCGTGAGGTCCAGCAGAAGTAACAACACAGAATTACCGCTATCAGTTGCTAGATAGATGTCACTGAGCACTCTAACCAGAGCAGTCTCCGTGCTGTGTAGAGCTCTGAAGCTAGACTGGAAAGTCTCAAAAATGGCATTCTCGTCCATAAAAACCAAGAGCTGGTGGTAAACACATTTCTCTAGCACCTTACTCAAGAAAGGAAGTTTTGAAATGGGCCTGTAGTTTGCAGCCAGCGAAGCATCCAGTCCAGGCTTTTTGAGCAAAGGTTGAATAACCGCTTTTTTTGAAATCGTCAGGGACTATACCAGAACTGAGGCTCATGTTAATTATGTGCAATATTAAAGGGGCGACTACTGGAAAGAGCATGCGCGCCTCACGCACGAGCCTACTGTTGAAGCTGCCGTTGTGATTGCCCCCTCAGGCCAAAACGAGAGCATAAAAATTCTAAAGTCTGTAAAGTCCCGTTAAAGGGAGGAAAACATAGACCAAAATGGAAAAAAGAATAAATAAAAACAAAGGCAAAAGCACAGGAGCACTGACAGGAAGAAGAAAGCAGAGCCAATATTGAAAGCATTCAAAGAGAGGGAAAGACAGGAAAAAAGGAGGACTATTAACTCATGGCAGAAGAGGGGAGAGTTTTGCAAATCCAGTTAAAGGTAAGATTGTCAAACATTTTGTGTAAGGGGGCCCCATGTCTGTGTTCGCCTTGGGCCCCCAAATCGCTAAATCCACCACTGCCTCTATGCTATTCCACCAAACCACTCCTCGGACTGAAATGGCCATACATTTTTTGTGTGGTACGTACACATGATTGTCTCATGTTATTTTGGCTTCGGAGCATAATCTTCTCCTTCTCTCTCCCTAAAATGTTTTTGTAAGTTCAGTGGAAGAAGTAGATTTTTCGCTTTATACATTATTTGCACTGAGTTATATTTAACATTATTGTTGACCTTAAGCAGATTAAATTTTAAAAATAGATTACTGGTATGCTCACAGAATCCTACATTATGTATTATTCTTATTGCTTTTTTTTTTTTGAAGAATAAATAACGGCTGTAAGGTGGTTTTATAAGTATTGCCCCACACCTCTACACACAGGGTATATACAGCAATCCTTAAGTAAAATTTACTACTTTTTAATACTTTTTTTTTTACTACCTTCAGAATTTTTTTAAAACCATCACAACACTAAATTGCAAGTGTTAATCAGCGACCTATTTACACATATTTTAACATATATAACATACAAAAAGCATAGACTTAGAGACTCACTGATGTTGACAACGTATTGCGCATATTTATTTTACTTAGAAAATATGCCAGGCACTTCTTTTCAGCGGTTCAGACAGTTGACCACGGGGCCTGAAATGATGCAGAACGACCACTGAATATGACGTCATCATAATGTGACCGGATATGCTAAAGTAGGGTTGCTCAATTATGGCAAAAACAATAATCACGATTATTGTGACTGAAATTGAGATCTCGATTATTTAAGACGATTTTTCAATTTATGTAGATTTTTTTAATTTATTTTTATTCAGTCATAAAACTGCTCAGGGCACAATCAGGGCAAAAATAAACAAGAAACAAGATGATCACTAAAAGAACTCCTGATTCCCAGTATAAAAAGACCAATATACTTATAGCTCATAGTTTATGACCCAAGGGGTATAGACCTTGGTTTAACTCATTTAAGTCTAACCCGTACAGACCCAAATACCAATATCTTGCAAATACTGACAGCAAGAATTATACAGTGGCATTTATAACAAATAAATGCAAATAAATTGATGTTCACAAAATGTTGCATAACATTTATTGAGTCATGTCAAGGTGCTGTAGGAGAGTGCAATAGCACCGTGTCCTCAGAGAGATTAGTTATTAGTTATCAGCGTGAGGAACTTATTTCTACCTTATTTATAAACTATTTATTTACAAGTCCATCAGTTAATGTAATAATTGTCCCAACCACAGCTGCACCCCCCACCCCCCAACCCGGTCTCACAGCAATCGGGGCAAGCTGCATGTGTGTTTAGCGCGCCGCACGCGCACACTTAGCCGTTTTTAGTGGCTCAAGAACCCGCAGGTACGGTGTGTGTCACTCACTCTGGTTACTCCAACAGGGAGCCGGCTCCGAGAGCCGTTTCTTTAGCGACTGACACATCACTACATCATTCCCTTTCCTAATGTCCTGAAGAACGGTCCGGAGCGCAGGCGGAGTGTTTAGCTAACCTGCAGCAGGAAATGTCGACGATAGTTATCCAGAAAGTAGCTAAGGGTTACCAGAGATGTTTCTGAGGTGTTCGCTAGGTACTTTTAAGATTTAAAAAGTCAAGAAGGGGGTCTGAGAAGCTGTTGGAAATAGCATCAAAGTCGCTAAGTTGGCAACGCAGCGCTTCATTTGTAACTCAGGGCAGCTCAAGTGGGAGGAGCAAATAATCGGCTTGTTTTATTTTTATAATCGTTCAAAACATTTCATTCGGAATATATTTCTATGTCGATGTTCAGAATACGACACCTGATAGTCTGAAAAAAATAATACCTAACTTGGAAAAAATAATACCTCTGAGACCAAATTTAACACTTTTAATGGCCTGAAATTTGACTATTTTTATTTATCACTTTTTAATACTTTTTAAAACCCCGCGGACACCCTGTGCACAGTAACTGAGGTATGGTAGAATAAGTGAACAGTACAATGTATGCAACTCTTTGCTTTATAGGAGATATTTAACTTTAGATAGTATTCCTATACTTCTTAATTTTGCAGTGACCTGTTTATTTGTGGTTTCCAACATAGTTTGTGGTCAATTATGACACCTAAAAATTTACATTCCCAAACTCTATCAATCTTTGTATTATTAATCATAATTTTCGCATTTGTATTGATGCTTCCATTTCCAAATATTATATATTTAGTTTTTTCTAAATTTATTGATAGTTTATTTTTGTCAAGACAACGTAATGGTGCTTGTTTGAAACTGCTTCTGCAAGTAGAAAAAAAACCTGGTAGTAACTTTTGAAAATGTGGAAAAAACTACCAAGATTTGATAGCTGAATTTGCCCAAATACCAAAAGCACACTGCTCAGTGACAGCACATTGCAAACTAAATGACTAAAATATGGATCCACGTTCTTTTGCTGCTAAAGCTTGGAGGAAGTGAACATTTTGTGCTTGAAAAAGAACAGAATTTCCACAAATACAAACTAATACTACACTAGTGCATTGGTTGGTAGTAATTACGTAATCCACCTATGCTGAAAAAAGTCCTGTATTCAGCAGAAAAATCCAATTAATAAAATAGTTGTGTGCTCACTAAGCTGAGCAAAGCCTCTGACACCCAACATGTAGAGTAATTAGGTGACTGTAACATATTCATTATGGTGGGATGATCTGAGGGGGGTTTAATTGTTCTAGGGTAAATGGGGCTAGCCCCTAGGGGTCTTATCTGATGCTGAAATTTCTTTTCAGCAAACGGAACCACAATTACAGACCATATCTGTGGTGTTCTCAACAATTATTGACAATTTAGATGGTCTTACCCCTCCTATAATGTCGCAACGTGCCGGTGAGTGAGACAGAGGTGAGGATCCAAGTGCAGGACAATGAAACAATGAGCCAACCAGACAAAATGGACTAACAAGGTTTAAATACAGGAGGAGCTGGGACCTTGGGTGATTGGGAGACGAGAGGCAGGTGGGAGCAATTAACATGAACACAGGACTGAACAGAATGGGGAGACAGGACAGGGTGTGACAGTAACACAACCCCCCCTAACCCCCCCGACCCCCACCCCCCCACCCCCACCCCCCCGTGAGGGTATAGCACTGCAAGCAGCTGCGACCTAAAAAGTATCAGAACCGCTCACGGCGCATGCACAGTCTTGCATCAACACCGCCCGCCCTCATAACACATGTTGTTCATTTTTATTTCTACATGTTTTTTTACTCACAAAGATTGTCATGAAAGCGTGTTTGTCGTGTTCATGTCAAATTAAACTGATCACAAGACACAGATTTACTTTCTTTATTTTGTTTTCCTCATCCAACCTCTATAAATCCCTGTGTGTCCTCCTGCAGCACTCCTGAAGGACAACAGGCAAGACAAAAAAGTCTGACGTGTTGCGTAAAAACTGCTATTTTTAGCATATTTTTAGGTCGGACGTGTTGCTACCAGACGTACAGTGTGAGCAGTCCGATCGCATCCGAGAACTGGGTTGTACAATGTGAGCACATGACTCATGAGATCTGCCCTGCGAGGAAGTCGTACGGTTTGAGCTGAAGCTGAGTGCTACAAGTGAAAAGTCACACAGTGTACGCCCGGCTTAAGGGAGAGCCCAGCCACAATGAAGAGAAAACTCATTTCAGCTGCTTTTACCTGCAGTCTCATTCTTTAGGTCACTACCCAAAATCCCGTGATCACTGGTGAGGGTAGGAACGTACATCGACCGGTAAATCGAGAGCTTTGCCTTCTGGCTCAGCTCTCTCTTCACCACAACAAACCGGTACAATGCCTGCATCACTGCAGATGCAGCACCAATCTACAAATCGATCTTGCACTCCATCTTTCCCTCACTCGTGAACAAGACCCCAAGAAACTGAAACTCCTCCAGTTGGGGCAGGACCTCAACCCTGACCCGGAGAAGGCATTCTACCCTTTTCCGACTCAAGACCATGGTCTCGGATGTAGAGGAGCTGATTCAAACCCTCACGCACCCTCCAGGACCCCCCTAAGGGTATAGAGCTGCTTCAGTGTTCCACAGCCAGGACAAAAACCTCATTGCTTCTTCTGAATCCAAGGTACGACAATCTGATTGACCCTCCTCACCAAAACCCCAGAATAAACCTTACCAGGGAGGCTCAGGAGTGTGAGCCCCCTGTAGTTGGAACACACCCTGTGGTTCCCCTTTTTAAATAGGGGTACCACCACCCCAGGCTGCCAATCCAGTGGAACTTGAAAGAAGGAAAGACTGCAGCAAGTGTCCAAAAAGGTCAGTCATTTATTCTTTGGCACTTGCGTAGCTGACATAAGCAAAGGTAAATTAGTTTATTTCTAAATAATGAAGCAACTTGAAATCTGTATGTTTTTTATTTTGAAAGTTGTCCTAAATTGTACTCCATTCTGATCGTACTATTTAAAACCCAACTTTCATTTGTCATTTAGGACAAAGTTTCTATTTTGTGCAGGGATTTTGTTTGTCAAATGTCATTTTGGTTGGTGAAAGAAACTGAATCTCACTTCTTTCGAATTCTCAACCAAGCTTCTACAGCTTTTGTGATGGTAAAAAAAAACACCACAGGCTTAAGCAGTTAAGGCAAGTGTGACAAATGCCCCTGGTTTGGATTACTGCTGTTGAACCACTGTTATATACAAAGCAGGCTTGAAGTCAGTGCTGGTCATTCAAGGTGATACAACAGGGAAAAATAGATTAAAAAAGCAATATGAAAACAGAAGCCCATTTTTTTCTGTGACTGCCTTTACTTTAGCTTCAGGCTAAAGAGATGAAAGCGGTCACTGTACATACAATGGTTTTCTTGTTGCTTCCTGACATGTATGATGTCCATTTACATGCTTGAGTTCAGACAATAAGGCAACGAAGAAGTAAAATATGTGTAAAGGAATAAAGGTTTGTAGAGAAAAAGACAATAAAAACCTTTGGATCTGCAATAGGCATTTTATAAGACTCTAACTTTCATTTGAGATAGGGCTGGGTGAAAAATCGATCAAATGAATTAATTCGAATTATTTTTTGCGGGCGATTCATAAAGTAAGTAAATCAAGTTTTTTGTAATGGCGCTTTTTGGCCCTCCGGAGGTCCCGTAGCATCAGGTTCCTCACCCACGAGCGAGCGATAACACACAAAACAACAGACAGCAAGCGACCACATGGCGACCGGTGAAGGCGGTGAGAGTGGGAAGTTTGTTCCGAAGAAAGGGATAAAATCATCTGTTGTTTGGAACTGGTATGGGTTTGCTGCAACAGACATAAAACAAGAGACCCCACGCTGCAACCTTTGTCTAAAACCCGTCGCAGTCAAAGGCAGCAGCACCACTAACTTGTTTCAACACCTTAAACAGAGGCATCAAGCCGAACACGAAAAATGCCAGTCCCTCCGAGACGAACAGAGCCGCAGTGACCAAGAACCGGTGGCTAAAAAACAGCTAACTGTAGCCGAATCGTTCGCACAGGGGACCGCATATGACAAGAAAGGGGCCCGGTGGACTACAATCACCGACGCGGTCGCTTTGTACATAGCAAAAGACATGGTACCCATATATACCGTGGAGAAGACGGGGTTTATAAATTTGATGAAAACATTGGATCCCAGGTATGAGCTACCCAGCCGAAAGTATTTCAGTGAAGTAGTCTTGCCGCAGCTCTACAGAAACACACGCAAAAAGGTTGGCAGAGAACTGGAGGAGCTGTCCTTTTTTTCAGCAACAACCGACATGTGGAGCAGTCGAACAATGCAGCCTTATATGAGTTTAACGGTGCATTTCATTAACAACGCGTGGGATTTACGTAGTATTTCCCTCCAAACGTCATACTTTCCCGAGGACCACACCGGTGAACTTATCGCCAAAGGACTGAGAGACGCTCTTGACTGCTGGAACCTGTCTGAGAATCGTCTCTCCTGCATGACGACTGACAGCGGGACCAACGTGATTAAAGCCCAGAAAGTGAACAGATGGCCAAACCTCCAGTGCTTTGGACACAAACTACACAACGCTATTGGTAAGTCTGACAATAAGTAAAATAAAATATTACATTTCGACAGAGCACATCAAAACCACAGCCAAGCTGGATGACGCTCGTCTTTCACTACTGTAGCAATGGAACTTGCAATATTGTTTGTGTTCCGCCCGGAGGTTTTAGAGTGTGACACTGCAGGAGCGGCAGGTAAACATAAATGCTACCAGTTTGACACTGGAAAGTTGAATAAAGATTTCCTGTTGAGAGGGTAAAGTTCAAAGTTCAGTTTGGAAATGATTGTCATTAAATTGAAATTGAGTTTTGTATTTTGAAAATGGATGAATTTGGTTTAAAAATGTATTTTATTCTACTGCAAATTGAGCCTCCAAACACTCACTTTCACCCCCCTCCCCTCAGGTTCAGTTTAGCTTATTTAAATTTGCTTCTGAAACTGAAAATTGTTTTTCAACCTGGAGTAATTCAAATTCAGTTACTAATGGCACAGAATTCTGCTCATATTAATCATGTGTCCTTTTGAATACTCTTTCTTCTAAATATGTTAATATTATTTGTGCTTATTTATCACTGTGCTGCTGCAAAGTTCTGCCCATGGATTAAAACATAAAAATAATATACACCAAACATATATTCAGTGTAACAACTGCAGGAGTTACTGTGTTCATACATAAGACATACAGAAGAAATCATTTTTAGGTGGATGTAGTTGTTTATTCAAGTCCCCAGTAGTGATGCATGTCTTTGTGTTTTATTCTTTATCGTACAGAGAATGGTGTTAAGGATCCCCGCATAGACCGAGCCATTGGAGTTTGCAAGAAGATAGTTGCTGCTTTTTTCCTACAGTTGGAAGAAAAGAAGAGAGCTGGGTTTAGCTCAGTCAGAGCTGGGCCTCCCCTCTCATCAGCTTATAGTAGAATCTCCAACCAGGTGGGGCTCCCGCCAAAAGATGATCGAACGATTCCTGGAACAGGAGAAGGCTATTGCCCGTGTCCTGGGGTCTGAAGTTAAAAGCCGCCATCTCGTGCCCTCTTGGCAAGACATCGAGGTTTTGGAGTCAGTAAACAAGGCGGTTAAAGCACTCCAAGATTTTACAGATGCTTTATCAGGGGAAATGTATGTTAGTGTCTCATACATCAAGCCTGTTATCCATCTGTTCAAAACAAGTCTTTTGCAGCCTGAGGACAATGACACAGAGCTTACCAAAACAATCAAAAGCAACATACTGGGATACCTTGTTAACAAATACAGCGATCCTGTCAAAGATGAACTGCTGGACATGGCCTCTCTGATGGATCCAAGATTCCAGACATCCTACATCGACCCAGACAAGGTGGAGCAAATCAAAAGAAGAGCTGTCAGTGAACTTCTGTCTTTCCCCACTGACAAAAGCACACCACAGCCTGGTCCAGTTGTGCAGGTGGACCAAGAGGCAAGGCCTCAGCCAAATCCCAAGAGGAAAAAGACCTTAGCAACTTTCTTCAAGAAGAGTGTGCCAACCCCTGGCCCTGACCAGTCGGAAGAGGCTAAAATAGAGACTGAACTTGCAACTTATCTGCTTATGCCAGAGGTAGATCCTGACACTGATCCACTGCAATGGTGGAAGAGCAACAAATCAAACTTCTCAAGGCTCAGTCACCTGGCCAAGAAATACCTCAGTATCCCTGCAACAAGTGCCCCATCTGAGAGGCTATTCAGTGTGGCAGGGGGAGAGGTCACATGCAGCCGAGCTTGCCTCAAGCCAGAGGCAGTGGACAGGCTGATTTTCCTTGCCAAAAATGTGTAAATGTTATTGACCGAAAACTTAAGCACAGATCTCATGTTCAGCAGCTCAACCAAAATGTGATTTTTCTCTCCGGTTTCTACATTCAGGGACTCAAATCGTTTGTTAAAGTTATTTTTTTTAACCAAAGTTGGCACTTTATCAGTTTCAGTTGGAGTTGACTATTATTTATTTTGCAATTTTTGTTTTTGTTTACATTAGTATTTTACCCAAGAAAGAAGTTTTGCACTTATGTTTTTATTTACAATGATATGCAAAGTAAATCATTTACCGTAAATGCAAGTTAAAGACAGATAATTTTTTTTCTGTTTTTGGATTTGAAAAGTAAGATACATTCATCCCTGTTAGTTGTCGCACTGTTTGGGTTGGTTTAGTTTTACCTGTATTTGAATGTATTGTTAATGTTTGAGTAAATGGTGTTACTCTAATGGGAATGTTTGTCTCATTTCAGTCTAGACAACAGAGTATGACTCAAAATACACCTGGCACTTTGATTCCAAGAGGGTTTTCAGTTATTCACTATTCATCCCTGAAGAGCATTACACATTTTGCTTTTGATTAAATAAAAGCAAAAGTAGCTTCAAGTGGTCTGCTGTTTGTACTTCTTGGTGTCCTTTTCTGGGGGGGGGGGGTGTTAATCGGAAAAAATCGGAAATCGAATTAAAGCAAATAAAATCGGAGATTTTATTTTTTGGCCATATCGCCCAGCCCTAATTTGAGATTTTAATCACAGAGTTTAAAATGTATTATTTCAGTTATTGGTAACTTTAAGAGCCAACTTCATCTAAACAAATCTGTTTTTATTGCTTAATGGTTAAAGCTGCAATACCAAATCTGCAAAACAAGCTAGCTTTTAAACACAAACACTCTCAACCCTCCAATCGGCTATCATGCCTAAGCCACATCCGCCTTTTATGGGAAGCCAGAAACGACAGCTATACGTCTTTTGTTGACTTCAACACACACACACACGCACACGCACACACACACACACACACACACACACACACACACACACACACACACACACACACACACACACACACACACACACACGTCTCTGAATCCTTGTGCGGACACTTTAGGGATGAACGTTTTCCACCCCTACTCTTTTTAATATAATTCTGATGTACAACTTATGTCCCACACTCGTTACATTTATGAATAAAAAGTAAAGAGTGGGGTGCCGGCTGAAATGTCCGTCAGACTCCTGACAGAATTAGCATGAGTGGATCAGTAAAAGGTGTAACATAACTTGTATTCACCACAGAAACAAAACTAAGCACAAAAATGGTGATGTTGCTGGACATTTTTGTCAGATTCTGAACCAGGAAATGGCTGCAGGCAGTGAGACAGAAGGCAAAAAATTCTGCATGCCGGCCCGACTCAGCCTTTCCAGGTACCTCAACAGAGCTGGGACTAAAAATAAGGGAGAAAGTAGAGAAAATACCGAAAGGTGCTCTTGGAAACAGTGGTCGGGCCAAGCTGCCCCGGTCAGATTAATTAGGACTAGACGTACTTAAAATTGAAACTTATAGTAAATGTTGAATAGAAAGAGGTGGTTTGGTGCAGATGAGTTAATAATACCTTCAGGGCCCTCTCTTATCAAACATTCATAGAACCTGTCCCATGTTCCTTCCTATGACTGAAGTTTAGAAAGTACGTACCAATGGTCAAAATCCTGATTTATGAAACGTGCACATTGCTGTTAATAAATCCCACATGTCCGTACCTAGGTGCTTGTGTTCATTCACAATCAAATAACCAAATTTGGTCACACCACATCCTCAGCTCGTGAGGGGATTCCCTGCCTTCCTCCTGAAAATAAAACTTTCCTGACAGCAAGATTGAAGCACTGACTACCGAAGTAGAAGAGAACAAGTTAGAGAGGTCTCTGTCAGAAAATATGAAAAGCAAAAAGGTTCCACATAAAAATGAATATGATGAATTGTAAAGTAACGGGTTGTCATTTACAGTTTACATTTAAGGAGTTGGCTGAGAGTGCAGCCCCCCCCAAGCTGTCATTCAGTTTAGTTACCTTGACAATGAGTGTATGTTCAGGAAGCAGGGGAGGTTCTGGGGGCGGTTCTTGTACTTGTCACCAGGCATCCCAAATCCCAGCATAGCTCCAGAAGAATCTCCTTAAGGTATCAGATCAGTGTGCTCAAGGGGTGCCCGTCCCCTCCAGAGTACACTCTCTTCCAAGTCCTCCAATAACTCAAGATCAGCCATGCTACAATGTCAAAACTCTATTGGTCACAGCTGTCTTAAATAGGTTCTAACACCTTCTATGTGATAGAGCTCTTTTTCCACAGACATAATTACTTATTATGTCTCCCCCATTCTACCACTAGATGGATGAGAGAGAGAGAGAGAGAGAGAGAGAGAGAGAGAGAGAGAGAGAGAGAGAGAGAGAGAGAGAGAGAGAGAGAGAGAGAGAGAGAGAGAGAGAGAGAGAGAGAGAGAGAGAGAGAGAGAGAGAGAGAGAGAGAGAGAGAGAGAGAGAGAGAGAGAGAGAGAGAGAGAGAGAGAGAGAGAGAGAGAGAGAGAGAGAGAGAGAGAGAGAGAGAGAGAGAGAGAGAGAGAGAGAGAGAGAGAGAGAGAGAGAGAGAGAGAGAGAGAGAGAGAGAGAGAGAGAGAGCGAACTTGGAGCTACTTCCCCTCAAAACACTCTAAAGTGGGGGAAATAACCAACAAATGACAGAGAAAAGACAGTTTGCGTTTCTCTCAGGGGGCAACTTTATTATCGCACCTCCCCTGCAATTTATGACACGAGACCAAAAGGGTACATTTCTAATGACGCAGTCTTGCTTCTCTGACACTAACGAGTGGTTGCAGTCCTGTAGCGATTATTTACTGTCAGTCACTGGATCTCAGCTTTTCAAATTGCTTCTTAGGGGCTTCACATGGGGGCAATTTGGTGAGAAAAATGCGAGCCACCAAAAAAAGTGTGAAACGTGTGGTCACGAGTGTGACTTGAATTCCAGACAGATTTTAAAGCAGCTGAACTTTATAAATGATGATACTTGAAGACCATGAATAATAAAAACAAATACCAGAATGTTTCAAAACTCTTTTTTTCTTTCTCAAAAAAGAAACAGTTTTGAATTATTTAGCTAGTATATTGAGATCATGACATCAAATGAGGTCTTCAACAACTCTATAAGTAACTGACTGTAAAGTTTCCAGCAAGATTGATGAATAAGTGCAGCTGCCAGCAAGACTTGCTACTGGCTGAGGTGTGTGTGTGTGTGTGTGTGTGTGTGTGTGTGTGTGTGTGTGTGTGTGTGTGTGTGTGTGTGTGTGTGTGTGTGTGTGTGTGTGTGAAGTTGTGACCGTATATTAAAATGTTTGAAGTTGTCAGGGTTTTGGATTTAAAGTGATTCTTATTCTGTTCACTATCAAACAATTGGCAGCAGTCTTCTTTAAAAGGAAGCTTATGTTGACAGTTATAAGAATAACATACTTGACTGCTTTTGGCAAATGCCACTTGTACTTAGATGTGAATAAAGAAATAAAGGGAATAAACCTGTGCTGCTGTAATGTGAACGGACCTATGCGTTGCTGGTATATGCTAAGAGATTGGTATCATCGTCTGCTTCAGAAGTATCTCACCCATTTGTTCAATGTTTTACTTTGCTCTTTAAAAATGGTTACATCCCCTTTTTGTTATTCTACAGCTGCACTAAATATATTAATTCAGTCTCATTGTTCTGTCTCAGTCACAATGGCTCCATCTGCTTTCATGGAAACACATTGATTCAAGTAAGTACGTGTAAAATGATTCCTCTTTTCTTTTACTGAGGTGACATCTTTGCAACCGATTGTGAGTGTCCAGACATTTTAGATGACATCAAAGGGTCCAAAGTCCTGGTCAGCCTGGTCTTGCTAAGTCATTGCACAGGAAAGGTAAAGGCCACTGTAAAGGTGGGAACTGTGAAGGTTATAGAATTAACATGGTTTGACCATATCCGTGTGAATGTCAGCTGATTTGACCTCTATTTGTTGAGTGAAAAGCATAAAGGTCAAAAGTCAACTGACAGCTTTATTAGGGAACATAATAACTAAACACAGTTGGGTGGTAAAACTGAAGTACAGTGGTCCCTTGTTTATTGCGGAGTTACATTCTAAAAATAACCTGCAAAAGGCCAAATCGCCAGAAGCCATCTTTATTATTTACAATTATAGATGTTTTAATGCTGTAAAACCTCCCACTACACACTTTATACACTTTTCTCTCATTTAAACACTCAATCTGCTGTTTTTCACTTAAGCAAGAATTGTTTTCAGGTGTATTTATTAGTTTTCAATTAACTAATTAACCAACATGAAGTGCTCTAATGCTTTTCTGGGTTTCCTAAATGTTTTTCCTTACAAAACACTGCTAGAACACCGAACACTGATTATGGTAAATGTCTGTATTTATATAGCGCTTTCTTAGGGTCCTACACCCCCCCCCCCCCCCCCCCAAGGCACTTCACAACACAATCAGTCATTCACCCATTTACTCACACATTCACCCGCAGGTGGGGGTGAGCTAATATGCAGCCACAGCTGCCCTGGGGTGCACTGACAGAGGTGAGGCCTACTAAACACTGGTGCCACCGGCCCCTGCTGGTGGTGGTCAGAGGGACCACCACCAGAAGAAAAGGGGGTTAAGTGTCTTGCCCAAGGACACAACAGCAGCATTATATTGAGGTCATAGAAGCACCACAAAAACAATAAAACAACCAGATGTGCCACTCCTTGCTTTCGGGTCAGTTTGGGTCCAGCATTCCACCCCTCTTGCCATGCTCGCTGCTACCTCTGTAACTTTTAACACCAGGTTAGACCTTGGATGTGTACTCACCAAGCAAACTTTTCAAATGGTCACATCAAATGCTTTTCCTCTCAACCGTGGACATTTTCTCATTTTAGACTTGTTCAACTGTTACTGGCACTTATGTTTACCGCTAGCTTGTTCAAACAGCGGCCAACTCTGGAGTTTGATTGGTTCTTTACTCGTCTAGTCCTGCCTGTACCAGTTGCTGATTGGTTCTTTTTCATTTTCACCAATCTTTTCCATTTTCTGATTGGATTTTTTTATGTCAAATTTTGTTGTTGCCTTTTATTTATCAATGCAAAGAAATGTGCAAAACCGTGAAGGATGCGTTCTAGCGAGGGACTGCTATACAGCATCTCATAATGTCTAGTAGGGGTGCAACGGATCATCATTAATCTGTGATAGGCATGGATCTCTCTCTGGTTCTGCACGTACATCATCCACGGATCGGTAACTTAGAAGGCCGAGGAGCCACCTGTTCAGTCTAAACCATTAAAGCACAGTGGTGGTCATGTAAGAGGAGGATAGGAGCTTGAAAAACCACCTGCATTGTTTAAGTCGCATGTATGGGAGCATTATGGCTTCCCAGTAAAGTACAATGATGATACAAACCGCAAAAATGAACACTTCTAACCCTAACATTAACACGATTGGACCTATAATTATCGTTAATGACAAATCTGTAAAAAGGAGGAAAAAACTGAGGGAGTGTCCTCATCATCAACCATATGCATAAAGAAAACCAGAAGTTGAAGGATCAAGTCACTGGTTCATGCACCATTTTTAATTGCCACCGCATCTATGTGAACAAATTTTCCTGATTTAAAAAGAAAATCACTATTTCAAATTGTTGGATGTGAGCTCTAATTAGGTATGGTTTGGTATGGATTAAGAATGTAAAAAAATATCGATATGACAATATATTGCAATGTTTTTTCCTGCAATACTTCATCGATATTCAAAAGCTGTGTATCAAATTTTGGAAGAATTTACACACAAACATTTGTGTGTATTCTTTTATTTTTGGTGTAATACAAATGCAGGCCGCCAGTTGGCAGCAGTGTGCAATGGGTTTTGTTTCCACCACTGAAATGTAAATCCCCCTATCATGGCTCAGATATCTCATTAAACATGCTGCATATCAGTTTGTACTGTTTGACTTATCCTAAAATAATTTCAGTCTAAAATAATTGCTAATATCATCTGGCTGAACGTATAGCAATATATATCGTGATATATCACATTGTCTCCCCTGTATTGTGATATGTATCATATCGCCAGAATTTCACCAATACACATCCCTAGTATTGATCTTTATATGTCATTGAATCAGTGTCCTGGTACAACAAAACCTTGCTGTTTTAGGCTTTTAACTCATTCAGTGCCAGCTGATTCCTGATCAGAAAAGCCATTTGCTGCCAGCGTTTTTCAGCATTTTTACTGTTTTTTTAAAGTCACAGAACGTTGCACGCTAGGATGATGTCAACTCATAAACTAACAAAACAAAGAGGAGACTCACCTCTTACATCAGGCAGAATCCGCGCGTTTCGAGTACCTCACTTTTTTTACAGCAGCGGCCCAAAACAATCCCCTAACACATGGATTTTCTGCTTCCTGATCACGTGACGTGTGACGTACGCAGATGAAGAACGGCTTTAGAGCTGAGGTGTTTGTTCTCACGGTGCGGGGCTCATTCCAACACACACACACATACACACACACAGTAAAAAAAATGCCAATGACGACTTTAGTGAACGGTTTGATTTAAAATTATGACTTTTGTCATCAATGGCAGTTAATGAGTTAACAACAGCAGAACAACATGGCGGCATGAAATTCTAAAGTTGTCAATAATTGAAGATGGACTGGAATCAGATTTGTTTGGTTTGTCTGTACTCTCATAAAGGGTGCCAAATCACGACAAAGCTCCAATGGGATCTCGTTGAGGAAGCGGTATCTGCTGAGGAGCCACTCTAACCAAGCAGATCAATGAGCTCACAGAAGACGTGTTCCCCCCAGACTACACCCTGAGCCAAGATCAGACATGCGACAATGTCAAATCCCCATTGGTCACAGGTGTCTTTTATAGGTTATGTGATAACGCTGTTTCTCCACTTCCATCATTACTTATTGGGTAAAAATAATTTCTGGATGAGGAACATACGTGGATGACTGAGACCTTCAGTACTGTGTTTCCCATATTCTACCATTATGTGCTGTTTGTATGCATGGTCAGAGTTGTTCTTATGTTTCTACGCACAAGTACAACATGGTAAATATCACACAATGCGTAAAATCATTTCTATGCATGAAATATGCAAGGATCTGTGCGTAGGTACAGATGAGGGCCTTGCTGTTGATAATGGTGCAAGCTCCTTTGGGTCAGAAATCCTTGTCAGACCTGATAAACCAACATACAAGTAGGCCCAGTTCTTACTATGGCTGAACGATTAATTGCATATGCGATGAACTGCAATGTGACAAAAGGAGATTTTCTAATCGCAAAGGCTGCAATTTGACTGGCAGCAAGTGGTTAGCACAACGCTAATATACCGTAAATCCTCTAATACAGGCCCGGGCCTTTATTTGACTCAAGCTCATCAAGCTCCAGGCCTTCATTGGAAGGAGGGCCAGTATTAGAGGCAGGCCTCTATTTCTAATTGAGCAAAATGAACTAATGGTTCGCTGGAGTTTTTGACAATTAAAATTGCGCCCACATTTTCAAAGTTAAACACATTTCTTTTAACAACGGTAGTTTCTGCTTCAGCCCTCTCCCCCCTCCCCCTGCTTCAGCCCTCTCCCCCCTCCCCCTGCGCAGCGGCAGCAAACTCACTGATGCGCCTGCAGCCTCTCAGAGTTCCTGCTGCTCTAAACATTAAAATAATTATTTCATTTTCTGTTCCACTTCTGATTACCTTCAATGGTGTCTGTTTGTTGCAACCACCAGGTACAAAAACTAACTTGTTTTTATTTGACTATTTTTCTGTCCTACCTGTTTATTATCTTCCTGCATCTCCTCTCAATCCTAAAGAAAAACTGCTACCTGGGTTCATATATATTCACCTCATGAGTTACCTTTGAACTGCAGTTCTAAAAGATCTACCGACCGCAAAAACAGCGGAGCGCTCGCTGTTTGGCGGCCGTATCAGTGATCAGTGCGTCGGAGGACAAGGTGATGCGCGCAGCGCCCCGCTCCACAGCAGCGAAACGCATCAGGAGCTTGTCACCTGCTGATAGCAGGCTGCTGTCTTTTCCGAGGGCTGCATCTTGCCGGTCATTATCACGTGACAGCGACTAGTCGATGACAGGCGTAAAAAGTCACAGTAATCCCTCGTTTATCGCGGTAGATGCGTTCCAGACCTGGCCGCGATAGGTGAAAATCCACGAAGTAGGGACTCCCAGCATGCCCTCGCGGGGATTCCCTGCACGTTGCACCTACGTCACAAACAGCGGCTATAAACGGATGTCCAGCTCACCACTCAGTTTCTTCAGATTCATGATCAGAGTTTCCAACATACCGATCAATCCAACGAACTATCAGCTCATAGTAAGTTATCTTACTTACTTCTGGAAAGCCCGGCATTTCCGTGTCACTTCGTTGACGCTCGAACGCTTGGGGGTTTCCTAGATCAGCCGGCGTTTCACCGACGCTATCACTTCCGCGTCTGTGAAACCACGCTCCCTATTGAATTATCGTATGATCACATTCTCTATTTGTGGGTAAAACTCAAGAAAAATTTTTTTTTTACTTGTTTTTTTTTAGTTTTTTTACAAAAAGTGCATTTTATGATGAAATTGATGAAAAAAACAAGAATTTCTTGATATTTCGCATAGAAAAATACCGCGAATCAGTGAAAAATACTGCGAATCTGCGAATTCCCCCTGAAAAATGCTCCAAAGAAAAAATCTCCGAAGCAGCGAATCCGCGATGAACGAACCGCGAAGTAGCGAGGGATTACTGTATAGTGAAGTTGACTAGTTCATACACCCCCTACTGCTGCTCTCCTGAGTGTTCTGCAGCATAATCAGCACGTTCTCTTTGAACTTGATAGTGTAATGACCTGGCTGGGGTTGTAAGCCAGGTGCATTCTGGGTATTGTGTTATATGTGTTTCCTATCGTTCTGCTAGTTCCTATGTGCTGATTTGCGTGTTGTGTGAGTGTTATGTAAGCCACAGGGAAGGTGATGTGTGTTCTGTGGAGGGGTTGAATTAGCATGGTTAACTGACACCGTGACTCTGTGTGGTAGGAGTGTGATAGAGGTTTGTGTCTGTAGCGGTACAAAGCATTGAAGAAAAAGCCCAATAAAGGTCCGCGTGAACCTCTACTGCCTCCTGCTGGTTGATTTGGGGACTATAACCCTGCCACTGGGACGCTCATACTTGCTTGTCACCACATTCCACCCGGCCACAATAAGAGACCGGCCATTATTTACCTCCGCTAACTCCGACACCGGCCAAAATTGGAGACCCGGCCTTTAATTGAATACCGGCCTGTATTAGAGGATTTACGGTACATAGAAAACCCCATAGGGATGCTAATGCTAATATCACTGATTACATTCTTACAAATTAAAAATTAGGAACGTGCATGGAAAGGACGTCAAAAACTCTAAAAAGACCAATAAACGGGACACACTTCTTTCCTGCTAATAAATTGTCACAGTCGGTGATGCTAATACCTATTCTCCTTCAAGGGATGTGCCCTGGCTGCAAAGTACTGCACCTTCAAATGCAAAATTTTGTCTTTTCTTGTGAGTGTTTATGTTTATGTAGACAAATAAACCTGTTGATATGATATGTAGATATATAAACTTGTTTATATTCAGTACAAGCTACATAGATTTGACAGGGGCGGCAGTAGCTCAGGTGGTAGAGCGGGCTGCCTCATGATCGGAGGGTCATGGGTTCAATTCCAGCTCCCGCCAGGGGTATCCTGCTGTTGTGTCCTTGGGCAAGACACTTCACCCAACTTACCTGTGTTAGTGGTGGTCAGAGGGGCCGACGGCGCCAAATGGCAGCCTCGCCTCTGTCAGACCTCCCCAGGGCGGCTGTGGCTACAAGTAGCTTACCATCACTAGCAGTGTGTGAATGTGAGAGTGTGTGAAAGCGTCTTTGGGTGTCTAGAAAAGCGCTATATAAGTTCAATGCATTATTATTATTATTGTTGTTGTTTTTGCTTCAGTTAGTTGAAAAATATGAGAAAAGCTCCTTGAGAAAAAAATCGTGAAATAAATCGCAACTGCAATATTGAAGAAAAAATCTCCATTAGATTACTTTCCAGAGTTGTTAAGCCCTAGTTCTTACGTAAAAGGGGGGAAAAAAGAATATGGACAGAACTTAAACAACTTGTTTTACCTTATTGGGGCGACTGTGGCACAGGAGTTAAGTGCTCGCCCCGTAATTGGAAGGTTGCAGGTTCGAGCCCCGCTCAGTCTGTCGCTGTCGTTGTGTCCTTGGGCAAGACACTTAACCCACGTTGCCTGCTGGTGGTGGTCAGAGGGACCGGTGGCGCCAGTGCTCGGCAGCCTCGCCTCTGTCAGTGCGCCCCAGGGCAGCTGTGGCTACATCGTAGCTCATCACCATCAGTGTGTGAATGTGTGAATGACTGATTGTGTTGTAAAGCGCCTTGAGGGGTTCCAGGACTCTAGAAGGCGCTATATCAAATACAGGCCATTTATTGTGGCCACAACATTATAGTTCACATTGATTTTGTATTTCAAACTTAATAAATGAAGATTACCAATCTTTAAGCAGCCCTTAAAAGTACCTGCACTACTACAGTAATATGACAACAAAAGCAATGACAGATAAGCAATGAGAGGAATTTTATAAACCCTGCTAAAGACCAGAATATGCATGTGAATTCAAAGTGATTAGTTGATGCATAGTAATGTACTGCATAGTTTTAAATGGCATAATCTCTCAGCCACAATGTTTTCAGGTGAGGGGACAAAAGATTAAGCTCAGATTAAAAAAGTACCACATTAATCAGAATGAGGTACGAGAAAGCTAAACAATAAAATGAAGGCCAGTGAAAGACGAGGCTCCGCGAGGTCCCAACAGCAGCTGGAAGGAGAAAAGCTTCTATTCAAACAACACACAGCAAGCATCTTATCACACAGGTTTAAATTTAATCAACACTTGTTCTCTAAACAGCCACACCATGCTAACTCAGATGGTTTGGGTTTCCAGAGAGGCTAATAACTCTGGTTTATGATTCAAGGCAGACACATCTGAACTCACCAAGGATGTCTTATAAGACAGCAAAGGAAATCAAGCCACAAATTATTTGAAATATAAATAAAAAAATAAAACAAAACAAAAACGCTGCAGCTGTGCAGCTGCTTTCATTCAGACAGGAGGGACGCCACATAGCCAAAAATCCAGAGCAATGTTGGACTCCCCAGCGTGAATATTCATTAAAAGTTTTCTGTCCTGGAGCAGAATGCAGCACATGAAAATGTCAGGCACAAATTGAGAGACATTAATATGCAGCTCTGGGTCTCGAGAGATCCCTCTGCCTCATGATGAAATAACTGTTGTCTAAATTAGGTCTTTAAATGAACTATTCATACCATTCCGATCTAGTGGTCTCGAGTGAAAACACCCAATAATATGGCAAACTTTCAGGATATTCATAATTTAAATCTATTCCCTGCATACGCTGGCCTGTTGATTAAAACAGACATAGCCATGCATCATTAAAACCTCATTGAGACAAAGGCTCTGCAAAGCTTTGGGCTTCATTTGCTAAGTGAACAAAAAAAAAATAATTACAAGTCACACACACTTAAAAATTGTCCTTACCGGCACACACCTGTAATTATTTGTTGGCAATACTGCAGATATATAGTGAGTTTATAGTGAGTTTATGCTAGATATTTTTCACATTTTTCCTCTAATATCTACTTTGAATGTCCCTTTCATTGAAGGCAGCACCAACTCTTACCTATCCAGGAAACTCTGCTGCACATATCATATTTTCTTGTTCAAACTGAGAAAAGAGGGGAAGGAAAACCAAAATTAAGGTAAACATATCAGGCAAAATCATGTGATAAAGGATGATCATGTCAGGATGGACTGTTTCAAAAGTAAATAGAAATAATAAAAACTTATCAGGGTATGCAATCTGGTAGCAATTCAGATTTTCCTATGATGTCTTTTAAACTGTTGTTTCCATCTAAAATCAGCCCATTTGCTAAAACGTCAGCCTATCACAGCTGCTTCATTAGTGAGTGATGTCACTGATCAGCATCAAAAGCCATCCAGACGTTAATGAAATTAAATACCATCTTTATGCAGATGACATCCAACTGTACATCTCCTTTAAGTCCCATGAGATGTCTAAGCTGCAGCTGTTACACACCTGCTTAGACTCTATCAAAACCTGGATGGCTGGGAGCTTTCTACAGCTGAATGAAGACTGAGATCCTCATCTGTGCCCCAGACAAGCTGGTTTCCAAAGTCAGAGACTCTCTTGGTCAGCTTGCTTCTCACACAAAACCCTCTGTCAGGAATCTTGGCGTGACCTTTGACCCAGCTCTCACCCTGGACTCTCATGTCAGTTCTCTTGTTCGCTCTTACTTCTTTCATCTCAGGAACATTGCTAAGCTGAGTCCCATTCTGTCTCGCTCTGAACTTGAGACAGTTATCCACACCTTCATCTCCTCATGCTTAGACTACTGTAACTCTCTTTTCACGTGTCTGAGCAGAACCTCCCTGAACCGTCTACAGGTGGTTCAGAACGCCTGTGCTCGGCTTCTGACTAAGTCCTCCAAACACACCCACATCACCCCACTTCTCCTCCAGCTTCATTGGCTGCCAGTCAACTTCAGGGTTCATTTCAAGATCCTGGTTCTGGTCTTTAGGGCCTTACATGGACAAGTACTATTATACATTGGTGATCTTCTCAGTCCCTATACCCCAGCAGGTCCCTGAGGTCCAGTGGCTGGTTTCCCTCTTTCCTGTTCATTTTCTCTCTCCCTTCCCTTACATTTTTAATCACCCATTTTTTTTCTGCTGATGACATGTCCTTATGATTTATAACCAAGAGAGCAGTTAAGGCTATTGGCTTTGGTGCAAAACTTACAGTTCCACCCTCGTCTGCTAGGGGCTGTCTAGTCACTTAAAAATGCAAATTTCCCAGCAGAAATAAACATGTTTACAGCCTGGTTAAAAAAAAAAAACATTTTAGGTTTAATAGACCTAGATTTCATTCATGACGACTCTGGGGAGGGTGTATTTTTTGTAACTCTTTAGTTTAAGTATAATTAAAAGCTTGAAATTATGAATAGTTAATGAGCACCAGAGCCACGAGCTAGCACTAGGAGCTAGTTCCGGGGAAAGGCCTCAGCCTGGGCCTCACGTTAATAGATGTTCGGCCATTTTGACTCTCTGAACTTTTGTTGTTTCTTCTGCGTTTCGTGTTTGGATGTTAATCAAGGAATTATTTGGACAAAGAGGGCAAGCTGTGGTATTGACTGCACCAACAGATCATCCAAGCAGTTTCTGCTTAATTTTTACCAATAAAATGAACTTTCTGTACTTTATTTCACTGGTTGAAGAGGAGAAAATGCTGTGCATTTAACATCACACTGCTAGGTCAAAGATAGGCTGAAATATAATGCGTTGGTAGGGCTGACTGGATAACTGGGTATTCGCAAGCTGACCGAAGCTAGCTAGCAAATGGTTTGTAGATTCACCGGTCCACTGCAGTGAAAGATTCATGAGATTGCCACTGAGATTTGCCAAGTTCTGGTAACATACCTCTCCCTTTTAAAGCAGCAGTCCTGTGATCAGAGATCCGTGAATCTGCCGCTTTATCCTCCAGAGGCAGGAAGTGCAAAGAAGTCATCCAGCAAGACTAGCACCGGGCCTCTCCTGTCTCTCGGCTTGGAAAAGCTGCTTCACGCAGGCAGCACGCTCCCATTTCCTGAGAGGGCTGAGATGCGCCAAGCATCTGTCTGGCTTCCATGCCTGGCAGTGGTTGTGCTGTTTGCCTGTGGAGCTCTCTGATGGAGATTAGAGAAATATTGTTGCTCTTTGAGTTAATTTTGGAGTCACTTTACCACAGTCCTCTCACTAAAAGCACCTGAAAAACCCCATTAGCTTGAGTTAGCATGTAGCTAATCTCCAGCTGATCTCCCACTGAGGTGGAGCATGACCTCACGTAAGTGGCCAGGGGACTCGGCTCCAATTGCAGCAGTCTGAGGCTCTGCTTGTATGTAAACAGTCCATATTACTGCTCCACAGGTGACCAGCATGACTACAGACATGCTGGTCAGCTGCACTGGAGCTCCTTCTTAGCTTCTTGGGTTAGCTAAGTTAGAAAGTAGCTACCATGGTTCATTTGCTCCAACCCTGTTCCAACCGTAACTCTCAGCTCCACTTCTTTATAACTATTTTGGATTGTCCGGGCGTGACGAGACGTGTGGCATGGTCAAAATGGCGGTGGTGGGAACCTCCCATTCTCTCTAAAAATGAATTACTTGAGCATATGGACATTATTTGTCCATTATACGGTATGTGTCAATAGTTAGAATGAATCAGTGTGAATTAACCAAAGTACTGTTCAGTGACTCTATTGGGCCATTTTGAGTACACACCCCAGCTCAGGTCTCCATTGGTTCTATTTGGCCAGCCCACTGAAATGAAGAAATGTAAAATTACCCCAAAGTCATGATAGTGGAAATGGTCACATTGACCAAATGCACCTCTAGAGATTGTTCTGCAGTGGATGCATTTTTGTAACTTTTATATTTTGTGACCAGTGCAGCAGCTGGCGGACTGAAGTACAACTTGCTAACAGCCTGACCCTGAACACCAACAAATCCAAACATATTATCAGTGACACAAGAAGGAAAAAGGTGGAGCACCAGTCACTCACAATAAATGGAGAGCAAGTGGAGAGGGTGTCTTAGCTCAAGTCCCTCATATCAGAGGACCTCACATGGACACACAACACCAAATGTCTGATCAAGAAGGCACAACAACAGCTATACTTCCCTACGGCTCCCGGGAAGACCAACCTGCCACAAAAACTGCTGGTGCAGTTTTATCACTGCTCCATAGAGAGATAGAGAGTGTTCTGACCAACAGCATCCTGGTGTGGTACAGCAGCAGACCTGCAGCTGACAGGAATGCTCTGCAGAGAGTAATCAAAACTGCAGAGAAAATAACAAACACACACCTGCCTGCCCTGGATGACGTCTTCATCACTCGCTGCCTTCAAAAAACCACAAACGTCCTAAAGGACCACCATGCTGTTAAACAGCTTTTCTACAAGAACTAACACTGAACTGAATGTTGCTGCTAGGACAGGGGTCGGCAGCCCACGGCTCTGGAGCCATTCATCCATCTGACACAGCTCTCTGTGCTTGTAAAGTAATGAATGAGTATTTAATTTAAAATGTATTTTATTTTTCTGCATTCATTTTTTTCTATATTCTAAATGTAAAGATTGTCTTCTTAGCTGTAACATTATGAAATGTACCTCTGGAAGTACAAACGACTTTCCAAAGTCTTTGCTACAGGAAAAACAGCACTAACCCCGGCTTTCCACGGGAGCCGTCAGCAGCACGTTACTGCAGCAGCACGTCATAGCTGCTGATAGGAACCGCTGTGGTCAACAGAACCTTTTCCACCGGAGCCGTCAGCAGCCGTCAGCAGCGCGAGTCGGCCGCGTCTCAGGAGCAGCAAGTCGCGGCCTTTACGCGCCGGTTCTATTTTCTACGCGCGACGCCTCTGAAACGGGTCAAGTTCGATATTTTTGGGGAAGGAAAAACAGGAAATCGGACGCAGAAATGGAGAGAATCTACCGAGATTTTCAGAATAAAGAACGTACTGCTTTCCGGTTGCTTTACTTTTATAAAAGGTTACTAACTGTGCGGCCCCGTGAGAAGTTATCACCTAGCTAGCGGTCTCCTTTGTTTTTCAGGTCCGTATTGGGGATTATAAAACGGACAGAACATAAAACACAAACCATGTTATAGTTTCTCCTGCTGTTGTTGTGTTTACTGACGAAGTCACTCGTGTGACTTCGTGCTCGGTCGGTGACAGCTGCTCTCCTGCTGCTTCGCGTCTCGTGGGAAGGGCCAAGCAGCAGCTTACGCGAGCAAGACGTGCTGCTGCAGTAACGTGCTGCTGACGGCTCCCGTGGAAACCCGGGGAAAGAGGATCACAATTTCATCAGCAGTAAAGTATTAAAGTACATCAGAAAACAAACTATTGCCCTCGATTGTGTTATGATAAATTTAGCAAGTTAGCCGGGTGGTTGAGTGTGATGTTATGGTTACGGTTGTTTACCCCTCTGACACAAACATAACTTTTACTTGTTAAAAACATGATCATCTTTGTGAGAAGTGACGCATATCTGGGTCACAAAGACAAGCACTACTTGCTTAGTATGAGGATTGCTGTAAAGTCGATGCAATCTGCTGGTTTCCTTATATTAGTTGTAGACCATATCACCCGGACCTATCTAAATATTGGTATATTCTTGCCATCCTGATGGGCACAAGTCTAACAGATGTGTAGTTGCAAAACAGAGTAAAAAAGCACAAAGCAGTTGCCTGTTTGAGTAACAGTCCACATAATGTAAGAAGGCCTGAATTAAAACAAAAACCATCTTCGCTTTAAGGTCAGTTTGCATCAGTAATTGTGGGAATGTACGTCCAACAGGGATTCAATAAGGTGTGAAATAATGATGCAAAAATGTGAATCTCAAGGAAGAAACCAGGCAGCAAGAGGCTGGTTAAATTTTCAAGTTACGATTGATTTTTTTTTTCTTAAAAAAAAAAAAAAAGAAATCCCAAAGACAAATTATTGGATCAGCTAAACACAAACCACATATAAAAATGTTGCAATTTAGTGTCTTATGGTAAATGAGCTGCATTTGTATAGTTCTTTACACTACAGTCATTCATTCACCCATTCGCAAACACACACACACTGCTGCCACACAATATGCACCACTGCTCCCTCCAACCACCACCTGCAGGTAAGGCAAGGTGACGCAACAACAGACATGAGCAGAGCCTGGGTTTGAACCGACAACCCAGTACTGGATGAACTCTTAACCCCTGAGCCACAATTGCCCCAATATTTATACCAAATTAATGGTTTTATTGACAGTAAAATTTACAAAGGGATTATTGGATAGGTTTTCCCAGAATTCAGTCATCTAACTTTTACATAGATATCAAACCTCCGGGAATTTATTTGGGCTGCAATTTGAAATTTGCAACACTTGAATGTTCCTAAAACTCACAAATAAAGTCAAAGATCAACACTAATTGAAAAATTCTTTAAAACACATTTAGCTTTATACTTTTCTTTAAACTTTCACATTAGTAATCTAAAATGCATCAGGTGGGTTTGGGAGCATAAGGCTGTAAAAACATCTGTCCACGTAGACTAAAAGAAACAACACCAAACCCACAGGGCGTACCATGAAGAGGTGCGAGCTGAAGGCAAACCCATGACTCTAAGAGCACAAACTTTATATTATTGTTGTTACTGAAAAAAAAACTCTGCATGCAAATTGATAGGGTTTGCGAAATACTGATCACTCAGAGATCAGACTTTTGCTCAAACACTCTTGCAATAATTCTGTAGAGCTTTACTAACATTCCTCAGGCTAACTTTAACAAACTGAGTAAAACATGAACTCTACTTTTCATAAGTAGAGTCCCTCCAAATTTCACAGCTTAGGCATTTTAAATAACAGCTTGGTCAATTGTACTTCTTACATTACATGATTATTTATGCACATTTGTAAAAACAATTTAATAAAACCAACAAATAATTCTTATTTAACACCGCCACGTGTCTTACTCCTTTAAAACACCTTAAAGCTAGCAACAAACCAGTGAAAACGGATACTTTCATCAAAATATGCAACATCAAATTACACAAGAATAAATCAGACTAAGCAATAACATGTAAATACTTTCACACCAACCTGAAAACAATCAGAACGTTTAGGAAAAAAACACCTATTCAGATTGCTTATGAGTGTTTTCATGTTGTTTTCTAATCTTCACCGGTGCAGCAGCTATAATCTATAATCTAAACACGAAGAGCCTTAACAGATTCAGCACCATGGACAGCACTTACAACATACCCTTCATCTCAGGAAGGTTTTTCTACAGATATCCCCTTTTAAGTAAAGAGGTCTGAACTTTGATGACATGTTTTTAATTCCAGGTGAAAAACTCACGAGGAGACAGCAAATATTATCTTACATTTGGTTGCATCAAGGCACAGATTGCCATTTGAAGTAGAAGTTGCAGCAAAGAGATAAAAGTTTGGCTGCGTGTTGTTTATAGGAAGTTGTAAAACAGTTCTGGCTTCAAGCTATCGAAGTAAAATCACGTGAACAAGCACAGAGCACCGGAAGACGTCTCCTTTACACCAATAAATCGGGTTTTACCTGGATAATGTGAATGAATTCACTAGCATCGCAATGCTATGAGGCCTATTGTTCCTGCAGGAGAAGTGTTGCATTTCGGCTTCATTAAAAACTCTAATCTGACTGGCGATGAAGCACCGAGCACCTGGCTGGACACCAGATCTGCTCTGTTTGGACGCACTACTGCTACCAGCGTTGATCCAAACAGTGGAAGCGTGCTGTACCCGGCCTAGGCTAATAGACAGATGTTAAGTGTCATAATACACATATTTAATCCGCTTAACTGGTGGCCAATAAACCAAACTGGTGTTAGGAAAGCTCACCCAGGACGAAGAAGGGGAGCTCAGTGTTTTCCAGGTCGTCCACCACCACGACGTCTCCGGGAAAGTCGTTCCTGACGGAGAACAGCAGCTTGGGCTCGGAGGCCGACGGACTGTGCATGATGCTCAGGTCGTTCTCCCGAAGAAACGGCAGCGCCGACACGGTGACGCTCTTTATCTTGCACTCGGTGTCCTGGCTCTGGTCCTCGTCGCCGTTAAGACACCGGACACGATGCGTTTGAGAAGCCAGAAGGAGCCACGCCAGCCCCAGCAGCCGCAGCCGCAGCTCCATGTTGATGCTCGCCATCTCCGTCGCTCCTTTTGCCTCTCTCCCCTCCTCGTTGCGTCTCTTGCAGGCTGCTGGAGTGGAGCAGCGCGGCGGCTGAGAGGCTGCAGAGTGTGTGTGGGGAGTGCAGTGCACCCGCGGGCTCTCTCAATATCAAAAACAAACGCCTCCTGTTCCCTTCTCTCCTCTTCTCTTCTCTGATAAGTCACGTGTTTTGTGTGGCTATACAGCTGAACTGTGAGGCTGTTGGTTTGTTTTAATGCTGTTGACCCCTTTACTATATCTGATCGATAAACTGCCTAAAGGGCTCACTAATAGCAGGGCATAGATTACTAACAGCGCGTGCCCTCAATGCCCCATCAACAAAAGCTTCATCCGTTTTAACTGAGTTCAACATTTGCATATCATCTGCAAAGGAAGACACTGGACATCTTTGTTGGTGTGCCTGGCCTCCTTTTTAATGTGTGGATGCTTGATCTGTGTATGGATAATTGCTTAATTGATGACATGAATGCATAAACTAACAATAAATAAGCGTTTGCACTAAAAGTGACTCAAATGTACAAACTAGTAATTAAATAAACCATACTAGTACATAATTGGACTTTATTTGTTTTCAATAATACCGTAGCTACATAGTGATGTGGACAAATATTTAGCCTGTTGTGCTTAAAAAGTGCACAGTTAGTGCCAAGTAGCCCAAGTATTTACCCCAACACCATCATAGCTGGAATGTTGATCCAAAGAGGATCTAGGATTTTCACCAAGCTGACACCACAGTCTGGAAAAAAGATTTCCTGGTCTGACGAGTTTCAATTTTAACTGCGACATTCAAACACTCACTGTCAATTCAATTCGGGTTATTTATATAGTCCCAATTCACAACAATCATCATTTCAACGCACTTTACAAAGTAAATATTCCAACTATTCCAATATGCCATTTATCAGTGAAAAGATGAATTAGTCCAATTAGTTTTCTATTTGAGGAAACCCAGCAGATTGCATTGAGTCGCTGACTTGCTGTGTCAGTGACTTTAAAGTGGTCACCTCTAAGCAAGCATGCAGCGATAGTGGAGAGTAAAACTCCCCTTTAACAGGAAGAAACCTCCAGAACCTGGCTCAGTATGAGCAGCTATCTGCTGCGGCTGACTGGGGGTTTGAGAAGACAGAGCAGATACACTAAAAACAAACAGATTAACTCGTAGTTAGAGTGGAGAAAGGGCTTTCTCTGTCTGTGCACCGAAGCTGTGGAACACATTACCACTGCTAGTGAGGCAAGCACCAACAGCTAGCATTTTTAAATCACGCCTGAAAACTCACAACTTCAACCTAGCTTATACCACATAATTATGGACCTCACTGACATCTACACTGTTTAAAAATGGACTCCACAATTATCGACTTCCGTATTATTGAGGTTCTTTGTAAAATGTTTTTTCCTATTTTTATTCACCCTGTGTCTTATTGATTTTTAGCTGTTATTTTTGGGAATTTTGTTGTATTTCCTTTTTATCTTTTATCTGTGTTCGACATGTTTGTATAACGCCGGTTTAATTAACCAACATTTTTAGTGTACAGCTCCTTGTTTGGTTGTAATGCCTTGTGAATGCGCTTTATAAATAAAATTGGATTGGATTGGATTGGATAGTAGCACAGTCTATGTTAACCCTCTGGAGGCAGGCAATGCAGATTTGCAAAGTTAAAACTTACCTACCTGGTTACTCCACATACGTATTTCATGAGCATTTTTTTTTACTCAGAAGTATCCCTGAAGGACTTAGTTGTTTGTCCTTTTATCAAAACTTATTTTGAGCCTGAGAGGGTTAAATGAGGTAAAATGCTACCATCAGGGGAGGGAAAATGTTCAGTGGTCGGCAGTCGATGGTATCACCTTCCTGTTCTTATCTGAAGGGATTGGTCTTCTGCCACTGAGTACCTCTGCTTCTAGGTTCAACATGTTGAATTTTCAGAGATGCAATTCTGCAGACTTTGATTGTATCAAGTGGCTTTTTGAGTGACTGTTTTTTTTCTGTAATCTATAACCGTTCTGCACATTCTCTGTAACGTCAAACACCAACAAGACATTGTCATCCATGCTGTGCTGCTAATAGTTTATTTTCTTATTTTCAGACAATTCTCTATAAATCTGAGAAACGGTTGTGACTAAACATCCCAGTAGATCAGCGGCTGTTGATTGGATAACGAGCTGTTAAGCAGATATTGTGGCAGGTTAGTGCATATTCACGGGGGAGGAGGCTATGGACAACTGGAACTGCATGAAGCACATTGAGGTGCCTCTTTGTATGAAATGTGCCATTTAAAAAAAACTGCCTTGCCAATGTGCGTCTTAGAGCAATTTCAGAATAAAACAAAGAATACAAATGATCACGTTGTTACGAATAAAAAGTGGAAGGGATTTAAGGGGAGACACAGGTGTGTGTGCACTTGACTGACATCCCTAAGAACGTCAGGAAAAGTGGTTTATAGAGCATTTTTATTCAACCTGACTGGATTTAATGCCAGTCATAGATGCAGGGTCTTAAAAATCCCTGCAGAAACACAGAGGTTTTCAATGTTTACCACTTGGATGCATGACAAAAATACATTTTGAAAGCAGTCAAGACTGGTGCAATGACAGTTTTTGCTCAACAGGAATGCAAAATCATATCAGTGTCAGCTGTTCATGACATGATGCCGTCGTATTTTCTGTGTTTAGAGAATGTAAATGGCCAGAGAAAGGACCATTATTATCCCAGACATGGATATTTTTAAACTCTTATATGGTTTTCTAAGCTAACAAAAAGATTAGTGTGGTTTTCTTAAAGGAGTTTAAATAAAACACAAAATTCTGTTTTTATTCAAAATTTTTATTTCTATTTCTGGGCCAGGGAACCAAACAGCCAGCTAAGTTTCCCAAACTGGTGTGTGTGTGTGTGTGTGTGTGTGTGTGTGTGTGTGTGTGTGTGTGTGTGTGTGTGTGTGTGTGTGTGTGTGTGTGTGTGTGTGTGTGTGTGTGTGTGTGTGTGTGTGTGTGTGTGTGTGTGTGTGTGTGTGTGTGTGTGTGTGTGTGTGTGTGTGTGTGTGTGTGTGTGAGAGAGAGAGAGAGAGAGATAGATGCCATCTCTATTATACGAATGTTCGTCTCTCCCATTACATAAAAAAAACATGGAAACTCGCATCCTTGAGCTACCAGTAGTTCCAATGGTAGTTCAGTATGTTTTATAAAGTAGTTGTTTGCATGAAAATAAATGAAGCAACAATCAAATCAATAAATGAACAAACCCAGAGACAAACTTCTCTAAATTCCACTGAGACGGACGTTTGCAGGGAGCTTTCTCATTCCAAATCCCTTGACTGCTTTGTTGACCACACAATTGCAGTTTGGATTTGGAAGCAAAGCCTGAAGAAAAGAAGATTGGGTTTTCTGTGTCACCACCACCCATCCATTTAATATTTAAGCAGCTCTGTCGTCTGTTAACTGCTGATTCTTCCAGTTGATCTGTGCTCTCATAAAAAAAAAACAATTCTAAAGTCCCAAATAAATCAGGATCAAGGCCTGAAGTCGTGGAATAAAAGGAAGTTGACTGGCTTCAGATGCTTCAGTGAAATAGTCCAAACACAACAACGATAAAAGAGATATATGGAATATAATTGTTAGGGTGATTATCAATGAAGGTCTGATTGTTTTCCTAACTGCTGACAAAAAGAAAGATTGTTCATAAAAATAATCTGAATATTTAGCTATTTTCAGGGTTTATGCAGTTCGAAGTTTAAAAAGTTCAACTTGAATCCAAATCTACTGATTTGCTGTAAGGTATCAGACACATATTACAGATTATTTAATATGTTGACTTAATGTGAACATTAACCCTACGGCTTCACTATAGATGTTCTGGTCTTCGTAAAGCTTAAGAGTATTAGAGTGAAGCCTAAGGGTTAACACATGTGATGAAGGGATCATTTTTGGTCCATGAACATTAATGTCCACAAAGGTTTACTGACTGATGCGTTTTTTTTTTTGTTTCACCACACATACACACACACACACCCACACACACCCACACACACACACACACACACACACACACACACACACACACACACACACACACACACACACACACACACACACACACACCCACACACACACACACACACACACACACACACACACAGACTGGTGCTCGGAAGACTAATCCTCAAATCAGAATTGAGAATAAAGAGACGTGTTTTTAACAGCAGCTGAAAATTTTTTATTACAGGAACCATTTTTAAAATTTTCAGTTGTAGAAGAGAAGTTGCAAATGTTTCCAATCATTTGTATTTTTGAGTTTTATTTATAATGGAAAACATTGTAATTTAATTAATTTTATTAAAGAGCAAGTCACCCCCAAATCAACTTTTTGTTGCTGATAAACTATATGAATGAGTGGATAATATTGCTGTACACCCATGTAGTCAATCATTTGTCACTTTAGTACATCTTAGTTAAAATTTTAATATTCTGCCTAAAACTGTCAGTGTTGCACAGTCGTCAGATAAAAACTCTGCACAACATTTGAATTTAAATCTGCCATTGCTATTGGCTAAGACGTACACTACAATGTTAGCTGGCACATTATGATGTCACAATGTCATTGTGAGCCTGTTTGTGTATTTGTTAGTGGCTCCGCCCTCTCAGCCTGCCAGGCAACAGCAATTGTTGCATCTGTCAAACATGGAGTGGAGTAAGACTCTGGCTTTATTTAAAGAGTAAGTCACCCCCTACCAATCAACAATGAGTCATTGAGAGCCTTTAGATTCAAGAATGTAATAATAAATAATTCAAAGGCTGCCTTTGTTTTTTCAAAGCTCTCTGATATGTCTCAAGGCTGCACCAGCAAAGAAACATTCTACAAACAAATCAGCTGTGGCTTTTTAAAGAGTATTTTACAACATTCCTATTATAACAGATAAAGATCAAGTTTAGCTTGGTTCTGAATATTGAGACAAAACTGTGATTATGTCACGTTTGAGCCAGGAGGAGGTCAGGACCCAAGATGCAGAAACCCAGAACGACACAAGGCAGGATCGTAGTAAAACGTAAAATCCTTTTATTAGGAGGGAATGTCCAAAAATCCAAACAATCCAAGAAGGGGCAGTAAGCCAAGCCTCAAGTCAGTAACCCAACTGACAAAAACAAAAAGCTCTTTGATGAGCAAAACCTAGAGTTTCACGAGGAGGAACAGAACAACACTGACAACGACAATGGACCGACACACTGAGAGACACAGACTGGTTTTAATACACAGGGGCTGGGTGATTTGGAAACGAGCAGCAAGTGCGTGGGGAGAGAGAACCAGAGGAGAGCCTGATGAAATCAATAAATCAAATGGAAAGGGAAGACTAAGCAAAGGAGCGGAATAAGCCATAGCCTATGAGACTACATAAATAAACCTAAAAGACTACGGGCACAGGAGAACCAAAATATAAATAACTAAAGACCTGAGGAGTGAGGGAGAGATAAACAAGTGGACAAGGAAAACACACACACTAAAGGAGACTAATGAAAACCTGAAACTATAGAAAACTATGGGGAGTGACTAGTAGGGAACCTGAGAGGAAACCTGAAGGGGACTGGGGACTACAAGGTCACAGAAACCTAAGGGGAACCCCCTAAGGGGAAAACCTGGAGTGGGCTGGGGAACACAAGGAAGCACCTGAGGGGGGTCGCAGACAGGGAGATACATGAGGAACACAAGGAGACACATAAGGGGAACCTAGAGAGGGATGGAGAACACAAGGGGACACATGAGGAAACCTGGAGGGGACTGGGGACTACAAGGACACAGAAACCTAAGGAGAACCAAGGGGAAAACCTGGAGGGGACTGGGGACTACAAGGACACAGAAACCTAAGGGGAACCCCTAAGGGGAAAACCTGGAGTGGGCTGGGGACCACAAGGACACAGAAACCTAAGGGGAACCCCTAAGGGGAAAGCCTGGAGTGGGCTGGGGACCACAAGGACACAGAAACCTAAGGGGAACCCCTAAGGGGAAAACCTGGAGTGGGCTGGGGGAACACAAGGAGGCACCTGAGGGGGGTCGCAGACAGGGAGACACATGAGGAACACAAGGAGACACATAAGAGGAACCTAGAGAGGGATGGAGAACACAAGGGGACACATGAGGAAACCTGGAGGGGGCTGGGGACCACATGGGACACAGAACATTACAGATTAAAAATGTAGCCTTGGCTAAAGTATGATCACATAAACATATCACACATCAGAAGTAAGGACAACATCTGGGTGTGGATCAAAAGTTTGATTAGTCTACAGATTGTAGATAGGTTCAGTCTGTGAGGTGAGATAAAAGTCTAGAGTTGCTGATTTAAATGAGTTTTTTAATCGTTTAGGTCTTGAGAGTGGTTGTCAATAGCTGATTCATTACTGTACGTCTGTGTTCTTGCTGCTGCAGCGTAGATCAAAGGCAGGAACTTGCTGGGTGTTGGTCCATTTGTTGTTTATCATCTGCTTTTGTTATATGTTAAAACGGGTCATCCAGTTATAGTTAATATCACACAAACATAAATGCAAAAAGCATATAGAACAGATCATATAAAGTTCATTTGGTGTACAGCTGAGGGTCCCAGAGCTGCAGGTTTCCCAACCCAATCAGTATAAAACTGCTGTTCTGACACATGTTTGGTTTACAGTTGTGTAGTGTTAGAGCCAATTTAGCTTCAACTGCTTTGAAGATGAAAATGTCTCTGTTATAGAAAATTAAAGTTAAAAATGATAAAATAAGGTTACAGTTTTATTTGTTATGATAATCT
Organism: Nothobranchius furzeri; assembly: GCF_043380555.1. Taxonomy (NCBI): domain Eukaryota; kingdom Metazoa; phylum Chordata; class Actinopteri; order Cyprinodontiformes; family Nothobranchiidae; genus Nothobranchius; species Nothobranchius furzeri. The sequence continues at coordinate 60,155,430 of NC_091751.1, read as the reverse complement.
GAGTTAGAGGATTTTTCTTGTTTCAGTTATTTCAGTTCAATTAGTAGCAAAAAATTACTGTCAAAGACGTTTCTATCAGTTTTCTGGCACCTCCTCTTGCTTCAGACCTTATCAGAATGTGCATATACTCCACTAGTTCATATATTATCCTTTACCAGCATGTTAGAGACATGAGAAAATTACTCAGACCAGCATAAAAAAAAAATCTGGAACTAAAAATTTTGAGGACATGAGGCTATGAGCCTTACAGCCACAGGGGGAGGAGCCTTGTCTGGGCTTGAGGCTGCTCAGTCTTCTGCCTGAAGGAAGACAGGTGACTTGCTCCTGGATTGGGCTGGGTGTGGTCCATCATTGGTTATTTGCTGCTTCAAATGTCCTTAAGAGGAGGAAAAGCTGATGTTGGTCATTTTAACGACTCTTACCGATTTTTCTGGTGGCTTTTCTGTGGGTTTACTTGACTGAGTTCAGATTGTGAAAAAACATGGTGTACTCATTCAAAACTGCTTATTTCAGGTTAAAAAAGCATCCTTCCTTTTAGTTAAATCAGTTCTGTTATGGGGAAGTACGGCGGGTTGTCCAAAAATCGGATGGTTGTAGGTTCAATCACGTAAAATATGCTGCCGTTGTGTCCTTGGGCTAGACACCTAACTCACCTTGCCTGCTGATGGTGGTCGGAGGGGCTGGTGGCACCAGTGTCACCTATGTCAGTGCGCTCCAGTGCAGCTGTAGCTACAGTGTAGCTCATCACCACCAGCAGGTGAATGGGTGAATGACTGATTGTGTTGTGAAGCGCCTTGGGGGGTAGAACCCTTAAGGTTGGTTTATGCTTGACGCGTCCGCGAGGTCCGCACGGCTCCGCGCGGAAAAGTTGCGTCATTTTGCGTCATTTTAACAACCACGCCCCTCCACCGCGTCTCCGCACGGCCCAAGATTTCCGCAACGCGCACCTCGGAAAATTTCTAACCACGCGGACGGTCGGACGCGGAAAAACATGGCGGACCGGCACGGCAGAGGTTCGTAAATACAGACATTTGTATGATTCAGCTCTCAGAGATCACCGTGATCAACATGTTGTTAATAATTCTTGGAGAGAAATAGCTCGCACTGTCGGAAAAGACAAGGACGCTGTTAAAAATGCTGAAATACCATGTTGTAAACAGTAATTTCTACTTCTACTATGGTGTAGTGTTGGATGCATGCTGTAGAGCTCCATGCTGCCCCGTTCAGTTTGGGAGAATATTGGCTCACCGCAGAGACGAGCCGCACAAACCATAAAAGCTGCGAGTTGTGAAGCGCGTTCCATCCGCGAGCCGCATCACCGCGCGGAAAGTGAATGCGTCAAGCATAAACCAAGCTTAAGAAGGCACTATACAAAGACAGACCATAACCACATAAATGATCACACAGTTAATGGACACACTAATTAAAATCACATTCTTTAAAACTGCATCAAAACACTTTCAATCAATCAATCAATCAATCAAAGCTTTATTTATAAAGCGCCTTCCGCAACCCTGTCAGGAAGCCCAAGGCGCTGAACATGGTTCAGTTGAAGGTAAATATATTGAATAAATCAAAAATAAAAGCAATTCAAATTACAAAAAAAGGTGAAACATTCTGGTACAGGACAAATGTGTAAAACAATGGATTGAGTGAACCAATGAAAACTGTGAAATAAATTCAACATAAAAGAGGGCCAAAATCAAACATGTTCTGGAAACGCCAAGCAGAGGAGGTGTGTTTTTAGACGACTCTTAAAGACTGGCAGAGATGGGGACAGCCTAACTGAGGGTGGCAAATGGTTCCAGAGTGACGGGCTGGAACCCGCGAGTACGACACCTAGAACGAGGGACAGCGAGCAGGCCTTGGTCAGAGGAGCGCAGCGCGCGCAATTGATGTGCACTTTGGCACATCAATTATATTTCTAATATAGTAAGACTGTATATTTAGGTAATAAGTTGTTTAATCTGTTAGTGGGATCAGTAAGATGTCCTTTTTTCTTGTTTATGGTAATAATGGTGCTCCGGGTTTACAAAACCTGTTCTCCAAACAGTGTTCAGGCTGAAGTTGACTGATAATTTATGCACCACAGAGACATCTGATCTCAGTGTGAGCCCAAACTGTGATGAGTTCATACAATACCATCCTCATTCCAGACCCAGTCAATCTACATTTTCCCTCTAACTCTCTGAGATATACTCACTCTATTTTAGTCAGATACCACCATTTTTAAATCACAGTGAATAAAATAAAACATGATTCTATGAATTCCAGAATGCATATCTGAACAAATGAGGAGATGGAAGCGAAACAACCAACAGAAGATTTTGGGAACGAGCAAACTCAGAAGAGATAGCAAGCCAGGCAGAGATAAAAATGTGCTTGCACAAGTTCTGAGTCAGAGCCGATAATCAAAAGCAGTGGAAGGGTGAGGTGGGGGAGGTTGTGTGTGGGTGGGGGGGAGTTGATATGCAGAAAGTGATGGGTTGGGAGACAGCAGGGGTATGGACTAGCAGGTGCAGAGATGGCGGGGAGGAAGGGCCAAGAGCCTGATCAAGAGAAAGATCTCACTGTTTAATCTCCAGACTCTTCCACCGTTGCCAAACTAGCGAGGGTTTGGCCCGCTCTGTCGCTTGTTCTGTGATCAGGAGCAAGCTGATTAATCTTTTTAGCTCCCCCTCATCTCCTCACCTCCCTGCGTGGGCAGCAAAGTTGATCACAGCCCAGACAAGGTCTTTGTCATCATGCTATGGGACTTCCAACAACTGCTGCAGCAGATATGGTTAAAGACACTTCAGCTGACGTTTGATGTGCGCGTGCCACTTCAGACAAACGGGCTGGATTATTGCAGCGACCTTTAACCCAGAGCTGGAAGACTGTAAAGCCCTGGAAAAGCTGGCTGTATGATTCTGTGTATGGACACACTCCTTTATTTGTTGTTCATTTTCCTGTCAGTTCTCTGCAATCTTCTTGTCCTCAGTAATCAAACGCAGCATTGGGAGTTGTCTTTATGATCCAAACACGATCCTGCTGGAAACTCTGGGAAGCAGAGAGACAAATGCAGAGAGGTTGGTCTTTATTAGAGGATGCTCCTGCTCTTCTGCTCTACGTAGATTTTACAGTTTGGCCATTTATAAACTCGCTTTCAGTGGATCGGTGGTCTTGCTGTTCTGCAGCAGCCGGGCCGGTCATTAATACACAAAAACAGCAGCTCATCCGAAAGAGATGTGTTGTGCAGAGTGGCAAAACACCACAAATCTGCAGACAGCGGCAGATGCCTCAGGCTTATTTGACTGGCGCGATGATGAAAGAAATGCCTCCTGCAGCTAAATGATGATGGCCCAGTTCAATCCAGTTCAAGTGAATTATAATTATAAAGCATCAATTCACAAATAAATCAGCCTTGGGAGAGAAACCCTGGGATTTTTAAGGAAGCATCCAGGCCAAAGTCCTTATCCTCATTTCAGACTCTCTTTCACTCATTCCAAACCAGGAGCAGGAAGTGTGTGTGTGTGTGTGTGTGTGTGTGTGTGTGTGTGTTTGACATGTGCTTTGCTACTTTTCACCTCTTTAATCAGTCTTTTTTCTTATACTTTGATAATAAATTGATAGTGTAAACTTAAATGGAAAAGGTCCCAAAAAGAAGGAAAACCACACACACACACAAATGTAGGAATGTTTTAAATGTATTTTACATCTTAATCTTATTATGTTATATTATATATCATATTTTTACCTTATAACCGATGTCATCACTTAAATATTCTTGATTTGCATTATAATAAAAACACCATTACTCAAAATGAAAAAATAATAGAAATGTGCACTTACCTTGTTCTTAGTAAAAAAAAAGTGTGTTAGCTGCAAAAAGGTAAAACTGAACAAAAATTCTATAATTTTAATAATGCTGAACGAATGAAATCATTATCTTCTTTCCCTAAAATCCATATAATTATTCAAAACTTGTACTACTATAACTTGCATTATAATAAATACATTGTTGTCCCAAATTAATTATAAAAGGGTACTTATTTCCTTCTTAGTGTGGCCTTTAAAGGATCTATTAAAAGGTCTTCAGGCTCTTTCAGACAAAATCCCCCAACGTTTGTTTTTTAAGACGTCGCACTAAGTAGGAACTACACATATTTAGCTTTAGTAAACATCTCTACATACCTTTTCAAGCATGTTTGTATTTTCAGTTGTGTTTTAAATGACAACGAAAGCAAGCAAATGTGTGATTTTATATTTATGAGTTAGCCTCCTGCAACAGATGGGATCATAATGCATAAGAAGTATCACAATAGCATCTGCATAACTTAGAATAGATCAGGGCTTCTCAACTAAATCTCTTCAAGGGCCGTAGGTTTTTCGAGCAGACACTGTGAGGACCAAATGCTCTTCTTAAATAAAGTTCAAGTATTATTTTATCTTAATTGATTAATATTTAAAATGGCTTTGTTTTCAATTTAAACTGTTTTGATTATACACTCTAAGAAATAAAACGTCGAATTACCTTAACCAAGTTTTGTCACCTGGTTCCTCTAAACCTAGTTGCACAATGTTATGTTAAAAGTAAATATTACTCTTTACTTTTAGGTAACTAGGTTTAGTTAATTCGTCGTCGTCTTCCTTCGCTTATACGGGTCCGGGTCGCGAGGGCAGCATCCCAACTAGGGAGCTCCAGACCGTCCTCTCCCCGGCCTTGTCCACCAGCTCCTCCGGCAGGACCCCAAGGCGTTCCAGGACCAGATTGGAGATGTAACCTCTCCAACGTGTCCTGGGTCGACCCGGGGGCCTCCTGCCGGCAGGACATGCCCGAAACACCTCCCCAGGGAGGTGTCCAGGAGGCATCCTGACCAGATGCCCAAACCACCTCAACTGGCTCCTTTCGATCCAGAGATGCAGCGGTTCTACTCCGAGTCCCTCCCGAATGTCCGAGCTCCTCACCCTATCTCTAAGGCTGAGCCCGGCCATCCTACAGAGGAAACTCATTTCGGCCACTTGTATCCGCAATCTCGTTCTTTCAGTCATTACCCAAAGCTCATGACCATAGGTGAGGATTGGGACGTAGATCGACCGGTAAATCGAGAGCCTGGCTTTCTGGCTCAGCTCCCTCTTCACCACGACAGATCGGCTCAGCGTCCGCATCACTGCAGATGCTGAACCAATCCGCCTGTCGATCTCCCGATCCCTCCTACCCTCACTCGTGAACAAGACCCTGAGATACTTAAACTCCTCCACTTGAGGTAGGACCTCTCCCCCGACCCGGAGTTGGCAAACCACCCTTTTCCGGTCGAGAACCATGGTCTCAGATTTGGAGGTGCTGATCCTCATCCCAGCCGCTTCACACTCGGCCGCGAACTTACCCAGCAAGAGCTGAAGGTCAGAGCTGGATGAAGCTAGGAGGACCACATCATCCGCAAAAAGCAAAGACGAGATTCTCCTGCCACCAAACTCGACACACTCCACACCACGGCTGCGCCTAGAAATTATGTCCATGAAGGTAATGAACAGAACCGGTGACAAAGGGCAGCCTTGGCGGAGTCTAACCCTCACCGGGAACAGGTCCGACTTACTACCGGCTATGCGGACCAAACTCTATTTGTGAGTGTAGTTTTAGTTGTGCTGGGGACTAAACAACTGTTGATATTTGGGACATGAATTGTGCTGCTAAACATCAAAGTCCCCCCAATATTCAATTCAATTCAATTCAGTTCAAGTTTATTTATATAGCGCCAAATCACAACAAGAGTCGTCTCAAGGCACTTCACATAATAAACATTCCAATTCACAGTTCATTAAGCCCATCAGAAATAATGTTTCCTATTTAAGGAACCCAGCAAATTGCATAAAGTCACTGACTAGTGTCAGTGACTATACGGCAATCCTCATATGGGAGCGTTGGGGCCCAAAGGGTTGGGGGGCCGGGTGGAAAGGTCTGGTGGGCTGGATGTGGCCCGTGGAACGCCATTTGAAGTTCACTGCAATAGATGTTTGAGTCTCGTTTTGTTTCAACTTTGTGATTTTTATTCCTTGAACTTTGGCTGAAAAGAGCATTTCCCTTTTTATCAAAAGGAGATTCTCTATAATGAATCTTGTCTAGTGTGTTGTCTCAGCCATGACACAACAGTTCTTTCCCACTCATTCCATTCTGAATGTTGTTTAAAAACAATGTTTTTGAGCTGTGCTTTGGCTTTGGCTTCAGTCAGTGTAAAAAGAAGCACAAAGTTAAAAGCTGCAGATATTATTGCACATTGCAATGGTGCAGCTCCATTTAATAATAATAATAATAATAATAATAATAATAATAATAATAATAATCAAACTTATATAACGCTTGTTTAGGACACTCAAAGACGCTTTCATGCACTCTCATATTCACACACTGCTAGTGATGGTAAGCTACTTTGTAGCCACAGCTGCCCTGGGGCGGTCTGACAGAGGCGAGGCTGCCATTTGGCGCTGTTGGCCCCTCTGACCACCGTCAACATAGGCAAGTTGGGTGAAGTGTCTTGCCCAAGGACACAACAGCAGAATAGCTCTGGCGGGAGCTGGAATTGAACCCATGATCATGAGGTAACCCGCTCTACCACCTGAGCTACTGCTGCCCCTTTTGATGCACCGACAAATATTTTCTCCCTCATTTGTAACAGGTTGTGCAGCAGCACACTTTGTCCTCTGTGTTGAAATAGAATTTTCTCTATTTTCTGAGGCAGAAAGGTGTTTGTATTTTTCCACAGTGTGAATGTGCGTGTTCATTTTTGGATGATGATGATCATGCAACGATGGCTTGAATGTGGGTCACTGAATTGCGTGGATAATGGTGGATGGATGAGTGGGGAGGTGAGCCGCGTTTATAATTAGAACGATACACTAAAACAGTCAAAGATAACTCAGATTGTGTTTTTCTGCACCTTATAAAGGTAGTTTAACACCAATCAGCTGAATCAACGTTGTACTAAATAGGATTGTAACACAAAAGATTGACGGACCACGTCAGCATCGTCCACTGAAATATCTTTGCTCTTTGGTGAAAACCATATTTAGCTTCCTAACGAAACCATCCACTTTTAAAGTTTGAACAAAATCGGCCAGCTTTTCTTTGATTATTATTGACAGTGAGATTTTGGGAATACGCTTTAGTCGGCAAATCTCCCTAAAATGTAGTTTCAGCATGACACAACAGATGAGTACTTTAATGCTGTGTGCTGCACTTTTGTAAAACCACTGAATCAGTGGAACCACTTTTGCACATATAGCTGCTCAATAATTAGATGGTTTGTATGACTGATCAGCAGCACTAACAAGAAAACAAATCACTTCCGCACTCAGCGGTTTTGTTCTTTCCTGTTTAATCTACGCTTTGGGATTTCTAACTAAACAAGAAATTCCACCATTTTTGTGATGTTGCTAACATCATCTGTAGCCTCTAGCCACCTCCACTTTGTTTCTTCAGCTGCAAATATTGTTGTTCAACTCTTCCAACCAAGTAATAACTGCAGAAAAGCGATTACCATGGTAACGTGCTCCAGATGAGTTACAGGAATTATCATCACACACAGATCTAGCGCAAAGCCCTTGCTAGCAGAAAATCTAAAGCCCTTTTCTGCACAATGCTACAACTGTTTCTGTGTGAAACTTCCTCCATCATCATTTATTTCCTTCCAAGAGTATCACTTTGGCTTGAATGACTCTGTGGTGAAAATGAGCTCCAAAGGTGAACTGCTGCTCACAAGTAGAATCTGAACAGCCGTGAGAAGCTTCGACCTCTGTGTTATAGGATTAAATAAAGATTACATTGAACTGACTGCTCTCTGACTCACTGACTGGCAGGCTCCAAAAAGGATAACTTACTCATCTTTTTTTGAGCCCGAGGAGGCCAAACATGCATCTGTCCTACATGTCAATCCAATCAAAGTGGATTGTTTGACTGCCATGCTTCCTGTCTGCACAAATTTAAGAATTTATGTAAGACGATTGTATTTTGTGAAATCGGGCCAAACTCAACCCTACGTGTGTTGTTTTGGATTCGGTAAGGTCTGTGACCTGTGGCTTCAGGGCTAAATGTGATTCTTTAGTCTCTGCAGTGACTCTTTGACTAAAGGTGACATGAAAATGGATCATTTTCATCTGCATAACAACAATATGAGATTCATTTTAAGTCCGGTTTTGTGCAAACGTGGTTGAATGGAGTTACGGTCAGATGGATCAGGGTTAGGATTAAGTTTGTGAAATAGATTCTCAATGGGATCCCCCTGCTGCCTTATAGCTCCACAGAGTTTGGTATGGAATCAAAAGGAGTGCACGCTCGCTCGAGATCAAGTCCAGTTTTTTGGTAAGTGTATCTGCAAATGGTTGTTCTGAGAGGCCGTCAGCAATCAACACATTGAGATGAAATGTGCTGTGTAAGGTGCAACGAGACCGTTAAGTCTCGTGGGTGCATGTACACCTTTGGGTGAACCCAAACCAGGCTTGGAGTGTTTCGTCGTGTGCTGTGTTTAGTGGGAGGAGGAGAGAAGGACAAGAGAGTGAAAGAATGACCTGAGGCGTGTAAGTGCAATGAGGTCCAGTTGTATCACAGTGAGTGCAGTCGCCCAGTCTGGGTGAGGACAAACTGTGAGAGAGAGAGAGCTCCAGGGGCCTTATAGGGGGCCATGGGGCCGTGCAAGCATTGAATCCAACCAAAATCAGGAATAGAAAACAACCTATGAGGTGCAGTCAGGGTCAGAATGTGGTTGTGGAGCGTACGCGCTTTTGCAGGTAGGGGATTGGTTTAGTTATTTTAGGCCACATCCCAGTAAGTTGTTTAGGCTGTTTTCTCTTTAAGTAGCGGACTAGCATTTCCTTTCCATCACTAGTCATCATAGTGTCCACTGGGTTAACGAGCATTTTGGGCCAGTTAATCCCCGGATGCTCTCCGGGCTCCCCAGGGTGATCCGGTCAGGCTTAGATCAGTTTGCTCTGATATTTTAGCTGATTGTCATTTTAGAAGTGTTGATGGTTTTGGAAAAACACATAAATTAAACATTAACTACTATTTAAAAATATGACAGATTAATATCAAAGTCTGAAAAGACACAGTCTGTTCTAATAACAAAAAATAAGACATTTATATTTGGTAATATGTAGTAAAAATTGGGTGGGTGTGTTTTTGCTTGGAATAAATCAGTTTGGCACAACTGAATATACAACAAATGGGTCTATTTAATTACTCACTTGGATAAGTTAATGAAATGTATGTATCCTTTATTATTTCAAAGTGAAACTTACACATTTTCCATGAAAATATTCATACATGCTTTGCATTAATGTGACTTATTATTATATTTTATGAGCAAGAACTTTTAGAAATAATTGCCCTCAGAGTTCACTCTTATCTTTTGTCCAAATGCCAATAAAATCCAAGGTCTTTAATCCTCTGAGTAGCTCTACTTTTATATACCATATATAACAATAATGTAAAACTAATGTCATCTTCATTTAAATATTTTATTTTAATTTTTTATTAACTAATTGCTAAAACTCAGAACTGTGTTGTAAATCGGTTTAAAGTGAGGGTAATCAAACATTTCATTTTCAGGCCCTCATAAATTGTGTCAGAGACTACAGTAGTAACCTTAAAGATGTGGTTCACTTGTTTAATCAATACATTTGCAGAGATCTCTAGAAGGAAAGAATGCCTTGTAAGTCATAATCTCAAGGAAACAAGGCTCTGGTGTGATTGAGGATGTAGAATTCAGCTGGAAGAGAAAGCTGACTTCTCAGACGACTCTTATTTCCTGATATTTGGACATCTTGCCTCTGATTGGTTCACAGCAACTTAACACCAGTGACTCTGTTTGCTCTGCAATCTTGATGTTTGATCTTCACAAATAACTCAAGCTTGGAGAAGTTCTGCTGAGTGGTGGAGTTGCTAATGCTAACATTTAGCTGCTACTAGCAAAGACAATATCTGCTGTTTCCTGGATGTTAAACCAACAACAACCTTCCCTGTTGTGAATCAAGATGGGTGAGTCCATGAATGCAAACTAACAGTGTGACGTAGATCAATCTTAATTAGGAGATAAGTGTAGGAGACTGTTTTCATGTTCAGCCTGCATGAAAAACTCAGAGTGACCGATTATAATCACTAAAAATAATTAAAATGTTTTTTAGTGAATCACACCTTTAAATATAAAAACATTATATACAGTACTTTACGATAAAAGGTAAAGTGTCGATGGAAAAGTTTTATTTCTAAGCAAATTGTCCATCCATCCATTTTACCTGCTTGTCCACGCAGGGTCACGGGGGGGCTGATGCCTATCTCCAGCGGTCAATGGGCAATCAGGCGGGGTACACCCTGGACAGAGTGCCAGTCCATCGCAGGGCAACACAGAGACACACAGGACAAACAATCATGCACACACACACACGCACACACACACACACACACACACACACACACCTAAGGACAATTTAGACAGACCATTTAACCTAACAGTCATGTTTTTGGACTGTGGGAGGAAGCCGGAGTACCCGGAGAGAACCCGTGCATGCACAGGGAGAACATGCAAACTCCATGCAGAAAGACCCCAGGCTGGGAAGCGAACCCAGGACCTTCTTGCTGCAAGGCAACAGCTCTAACCACTGCGCAGCCTAAGCAAATTATTTTCAATCAAATATTTTATGCATGTCTCATGACTGAAGGATCTTTCATGGCGGTTAAAATGAAGAGTCGGAGTACCCGGCCCGGAGGGTTACCGGGGTCCCACCCTGGAGCCAGGCCTGGGGTTGGGGCCCGTGAGCGAGCGCCTGGTGGCCGGGCTTTCGCCCATGGGGCCCGGCCGGGCCCAGCCCGAACCGGATACATGGGCTCGTCCAACTGTGGACCCACCACCCGCAGGAGGAACATGAAGGGTCCGGTGCAATGCGAATCGGGTGGCAGACCAAGGCGGGAGCCTTGGCGGTCCAATCCCCGGACAAGAAAACTAGTTTTTGGGACATGGAACGTCACCTCGCTGGCGGGGAAGGAGCCGGAGCTTGTGGAAGAGGTTGAGCGGTACCGGCTAGATATAGTCGGACTCACCTCGACACATTGCATTGGCTCTGGAACCCGAGACCTGGAGAGGGGTTGGACACTCTACTTTGCTGGAGTTGCTCCGGGTGAGAGGCGGAGGGCTGGGGTTGGCTTTTTGTTAGCTCCGAGACTCTCTGCCTGTGTGTTGGGGTTTACCCCGGGGGACAAGAGGGTAGCTTCCTTGCGCCTTCGGGTCGGGGAACGGGTCCTGACTGTTGTTTGTGCTTATGGGCCAAATATCAGTTCAGAGTACCCACCCTTTTTGGAGTCCCTGGGACGAGTGCTAGATAGTGCTCCATCAGGGGACTCCATTGTCCTGCTGGGGGACTTCAATGCTCACGTGGGCAATGACAGCTTGACCTGGAGGGGTGTGATTGGGAGGAACGGCCCACCTAATCTGAACTCGAGCGGTGTTTTGTTATTGGACTTCTGTGCAAGCCGCAGTTTGGCCATAACGAACACCATGTTCGAACATAAGGATGCCCACCGGTACACTTGGTACCAGGGCAGCCTAGGTCACAGGTCGATGATAGATTTTGTAGTCGTATCATCTGACCTGCGGCCGTATGTTTTGGACACCCGAGTGAAGAGAGGGGCGGAGCTGTCAACTGATCACCACCTGGTGGTGAGTTGGATCAGATGGCAAGGGAACATGCCGCGTAGACCTGGCAGACCCAAACGCATAGTGAGGGTCTGCTGGGAACGCCTGGCAGAAGAACCTGTCAAGACGGTCTTCAACTCCCACCTCCGGCAGAGCTTTGACCACGTCCCGAGAGCAGTGGGGGACATTGAGTCCGAGTGGGCCTTGTTCCACTCTGCGATTGTCGAGGCGGCTGTTGCTAGCTGTGGCCGTAAGGTGGCCGGTGCCAGTCGTGGTGGCAACCCCCGTACCCGCTGGTGGACACCAGAGGTTCGGGGAGCCGTCAGGCTGAAGAAGGAGGCCTACAGGGCGTGGCTGGTCTGTGGGTCTTCGGAGGCAGCAGACAGGTACCGGATAGCCAAGCGGGGTGCAGCAGTGGCAGTTGCCGAGGCAAAATCTCGGGCGTGGGAGGAGTTTGGTGAGGCCATGGAGAAAGACTATCGATCGGCTCCAAAGAGGTTCTGGCAAACTGTCCGGCGCCTCAGGAGAGGAAGGCAGCAACTCGCTCACACTGTTTACAGTGGGGATGGGGAGCTGCTGACGTCAACTGAGGCTATAGTCGGACGGTGGAAGGAATACTTTGAGGAGCTCCTCAATCCCACCAATGCGCATTCCGAGGAGGAACCAGAGCTGGGAGGCCTGGGGATGGACTGTCCGATCTCGGGGGCAGAAGTTGCTGAGGTAGTCAAACAACTACACAGCGGCGGAGCCCCGGGGGCGGATGAGGTTCGTCCTGGGTATCTCAAGGCTATGGATGTTGTAGGGCTGTCATGGTTGACACGTCTCTACAACATTGCGTGGTCATCGGGGGCAGTTCCTAGGGAGTGGCAGACCGGGGTGGTGGTCCCCATCTTTAAGAAGGGTGACCTGAGGGTGTGTTCCAACTATAGGGGGATCACACTCCTCAGCCTCCCTGGAAAGGTCTACGCCAAGGTACTGGAGAGGAGGGTCCGATCGATAGTTGAATCTCAGATAGAGGAGGAGCAATGTGGTTTTCGTCCTGGCCGTGGAACTGTGGACCAGCTCTATACCCTTGCAAGGGTGATGGAGGGGGCATGGGAGTTTGCCCAACCAATCCACATGTGTTTTGTGGATTTGGAGAAGGCTTATGACCGTGTCCCCAGGGGCACCCTGTGGGGGACGCTCCAGGAGTATGGGGTGGGTGGCTTTCTGTTAAGGGCCATTCAGTCCCTTTACCAGAGGAGCGTGAGTTTGGTCCGCATAGCCGGTAGTAAGTCGGACCTGTTCCCAGTGAGGGTTGGACTCCGCCAGGGCTGCCCTTTGTCACCGGTTCTGTTCATCACTTTTATGGACAGAATTTCTAGACGCAGCCGTGGTGTGGAGTGTGTCGAGTTTGGTGGCAGGAGAATCTCGTCTCTGCTTTTTGCGGATGATGTGGTCCTCCTAGCTTCATCCAGCTCTGACCTTCAGCTCTTGCTGGGTAGGTTCGCGGCCGAATGTGAAGCGGCTGGGATGAGGATCAGCACCTCCAAATCTGAGACCATGGTTCTCGACCGGAAAAGGGTGGCTTGCCACCTCCGGGTCGGGGGAGAGGTCCTACCTCAAGTGGAGGAGTTTAAGTATCTCGGGGTCTTGTTCACGAGTGAGGGTAGGAGGGATCGGGAGATCGACAGGCGGATTGGTTCGGCGTCTGCAGTGATGCGGACGCTGAGCCGATCTGTCGTGGGGAAGAGGGAGCTGAGCCAGAAAGCCAGGCTCTCGATTTACCGGTCGATCTACGTCCCAATCCTCACCTATGGTCATGAGCTTTGGGTAATGACCGAAAGAACGAGATCGCGGATACAAGCGGCCGAAATGAGTTTCCTCCGTAGGGTGGCCGGGCTCAGCCTTAGAGATAGGGTGAGGAGCTCGGACATTCGGGAGGGACTCGGAGTAGAACCGCTGCTCCTCCGGATCGAAAGGAGCCAGTTGAGGTGGTTTGGGCATCTGGTCAGGATGCCTCCTGGACGCCTCCCCGGGGAGGTGTTTCGGGCATGTCCTGCCGGCAGAAGGCCCCCGGGTCGACCCAGGACACGTTGGAGAGGTTACATCTCCAATCTGGTCCGGGAACGCCTTGGGGTCCTGCCGGAGGAGCTGGTGGACAAGGCCGGGGAGAGGACGGCCTGGAGCTCCCTAGTTGGGATGCTGCCCCCGCGACCCGGACCCGGATAAGCGGAGGAAGACGAGACGAGAGACGAGAGAGATGTCTCATGACTGGTTTTATCATTTTTGGTGATCATAAAAGTAAAAGCCCTTCGCAACAATAATTCAAATAAGGACAATATCTTGAGATGTTTCCAAATAACTTTACATTTAGAGACTGATGTTGGAGTTTAACATATTTCTGGAAGTCACTTGTTTGAAGGACATTGAGTATTTTCCTTAGAACAGATTACAGTTTCACTACCTTATTAAACACACACACACACACACACACACACACACACACACACACACACACACACACACGCGCGCACACACGTGCACACACGCACACACGCACACTTGTTAGAACACAAAATCACTGAATGTGCAAATTTCACAGATGTGAAAAATATTTTCCTTCTTTTCCACTTCTAATTTCAATGTCAAAGAAACTCTTTTGTAGGTTTATCGCCGTACGATGAGTAAAAGCAGTAATTCTCATTTTCTAAAGGCTTCTCTTACGAAGAAATTCATTTAGGATGGCAACAAGATAGGATTGTTACAGTGTACAGTGTGAGGCATCGTCTAATATCAGTGGGAGGGATCTGACTCGCACGATAAAAGAACAAGAAAAATGCATCCGCTCCAGCTTTAGCAGCAGAAATGACATTTTTGCTCTTTGCAGAAAACGCCTGACTGAGACAAGAAAAGACCACTTGCAGAAAGTTAATTCTGTTCTCAAAAGAGGATGCCTCATATGAGAAGATTATATCATCAAAGCCAGAAGTCTCTGTGAGATGAACTCTGTGGGGAAAATAAAACTTTTCGAAAAGATTACCAGAAATTACTTACGGCAAAAATGGACAATGATCCAGAGCAACGTAGGGGGAGTCATGGTCACATAAAGAACAAAGTTGTTCCATGCTGTGACCAGAAAACAAAATAAAAAAACAAACATATAAATAAAATAAAATAAAAATAGATGGACACCAGGGCTACAAACCATCCAGTCCATCTCTCGGGGCCTGTACACTTGTCAAGTCTTCAGGTTCTCTCTCATTCCTAAATTAGACCCTGGGCTCCTCTGTCAGCCAGTGAGAATCACCTCCAGAGGCCCTCTGTCAGTCTAGCATATGCATTGAACCTGTGGGCACCAACAGTAAAGCTGTAGCGCAGATTTCCATGTTTTTCCAGCAGAACCAGACTTTGACAGTGTTTTGTTGTGGTCACAGACCAAAGCTGCTATCTAAGAATATAAACTAAAAAAACAAATCAAACTGCTGTAAAGGCTTTGCAACGTGTCTCCCGAGAGGTGTTGCTAAAATAAGTGACAACAGTGAAAACACTACAAATGTGCAGAAAAAACAACGTGAAATGCGTGTCATACTCTCTAATTGGACACGTTGTCTCTTGCATTCAAACGAGTATATCATCCGCATGTTGCACCTGTTGAGTGTGAATTTGAACAATGGAAAAATAATGAGTAGTCAAACTCAAACCGCGTCAAACTCTAGTCTCTTGGACAGAAGTCTGAGCTAAGGTGGACATTTCTAAAGTTTGGCCCATGAGTCAAATTTGGCCCAAGTTCAACTTTATTTTGTTTCCACTGGGAGACATGTCTGAGTTCAAGACAATAACAAAACATCCAAATTCTGTCCGTGTGCCAACCAGCACTCCTCCACACAAATAAAGTCCAGTCTGGATGTCCAGTTTTCTAATAAAATATATTTTTCTTTACTATTGAATAAATTAACACAATGGCTGTGTATTATCAAAACACACATTTTTTCTCATAAATTGGTAACAAATAAAATTCTTGAGTCATTTCTCTGGTTAATTCAGGAATGAGAATTTCTGTGATTGTCTTCTAATCTGGGTTTAGGTTGGGGGCTTTCAGCGCCAGATGAGCCCCAGACTGTACCTACCAACCTACACCAGCTCCAATGGTGGGACCCCAAAGCATTTCCTGGCTAGCCAAGAGAAATATTCCCTCCAACATGTTCTGAGTCAACCTGAGGACCTCCTGATTTCAAGATACGCTCTAAGCACCTCCCCTTGAAGGCATCTAGGTGGCATTCTCATTAAATTATCGAACATACTGAGCATGCTTTTCTCAATGTGGAGGAGAAGCAGCTCAACTTGTGATTGCTCATCAATATTTGGCCTCCTCACCCTCTATCTGAGGCTGAGCTTGGCCATAAATTCAGAGGTTGGATCTCCAACTTGGCAAAGAGAAATTTTTGATCTTTAGTAGGAAAATAGGCTGAAAAAACATTTTTTAAATATTTATTTCTGATTATATTCGGTCTTTCTGAGTTTTTCATGCAGCTTGAACATAAAAATAGTCCCCTACATTAGCTTCTTATAGAAAATAGACGGTGAAACTCTGGGATTAGAAAAGCCTGATGATCTATGTCACACATCCATCTTGACTCACGACGGGGAAGGCTGTTGTTGGTTTAGTGTCCAGGAAACAGCAGAGAACATCTCGACTAGTAGAAGCTAACCATTAGCATTAGCAACTCCACCACACAGCAGAACTCCTCCAGGTTCCTTCAGTGTTATTGGTGAAGATGAAACATAAACGTCGCAGAGCAAACTGAGTCAGTAGTAGAGTTGCGTTGCTTTTAGCCAATCAGAGGCAAAATGACCAAATACCAGGAAATAAGACTCCAAATCCTGTTGTCTGAAGCTCAGTTATGATGTGGCGCACATAATTCCTGTGACAAGCACACTGCAACATTTTTTTCCCTGGAGTAAAACTTACCAGGCATCCATTCCTTTTAGAGACATCTGCAAATGTCCTGATTAAATGAGTGAACCACGTCTTTCATACCCGGTGATATGAGAAAACTCCTGGCTGGTACATGCACAAACAGACTGAGATTAAAAGATATCACTGCAACTGACAAAGCGTTTGACTGGAAAACAAAGACCATGCAGGAACTGTAAGGCAAGTCAAGGCAGCTTTATCTCCATAGCACTTTTCAAACACAAAGGCAATTCAATGTGCTTTCCAATTAGTAAAAAAACAAGAACATTAAATCAACATGACAGAAAATACAATTAAAAGAAAACAAAAACAGACAGAGTTAAAGTTAACGGGCGAGCAGTTACAGTGCAGTAACTGTGAAGACACTTGAAGATGTTCTGGCTTCTCAGCAGATGTTCAGCCTTCAGGTGAAGTATAAATGCTTTGGGCATTACTTCATTTGTGACTTTTCAATGAGGAGTTGACAAAAAACAAACATAACAATTAAAAGACTGATCAAGTTAAAACAAAAGCAGAGATTTCTCAGACTGTTTGATGGTTATCATTGATCTTTGATCGGTGAATCAAGTGAACTGTCGGTGTTGGTCTGCAGTAAAATCCGACAAATGATAAATGACCCACACTTGTATAGCACCTTTGAGATCAAGGACTCCAAAGCGCTTTACACTACAGTGTATCATTCATCCATTCACACACACATTCACACACTGATGGTGAAGAAAGACATGACATCAGTAAACATCACTGTTTCCTTCGTCAGCAGATCCTCCATCCATTATGTTTCAGTTTGATCGTGTCATAACTGTGGTGGGGAAAGTGCGTTTCTAACGTGGCTCAGCTGAGAATCCGGTGCATGAAGTTAATTACAGCACACAGTTGGCAGATTTGACCTATTCAGCTGAAACAAAGACACATGTGAATCTACTGAACCTGACCCTTCATATGTGAGCTGCAGTTGTGCGCCAGCTCTTTGCACACATCACTAACTTTGGAAGCAAGCTGCAACATTTATCCCAAACGATGGCCAACACAGATAAGAACATGCTGCTCTTCTCCTCCCTTTGCTGTGATTTCATGATGATCCATCACATCAGCTGCAGTTGGAGCTCACCGAGCTGCAGCATGGCAACCAGCTGCATTAGCATCGCCAACAGCGTTCAGCTGCAAACTCACCGACATCTGGAGTAAAGCAGGTCTCTGGAAATGAGAAGATTTACAAAGAAAATGAACGATTTTTCAGCTCTCTAGTGTGAAGATATGTTTATGTAACCCTTTATATTCTATTTTCATAGATTTGCATCAACCCGTGTATGTTTATAGCTATATCATGTTAGAACATTGTTAAAGGGATACAAGGTAATTTTGGCTTGCTTTCAGCACCCCCTATTGTCTATTTAGTAAAAGCAAAAGCAAAACGTATCTTCTTGCTGTGCGTTTGTCTTTCTAACACCTTATTCTGAAAGCTGAAATGTCTCCCTAGCCGTCATTAGTGTCTACAAGAGCAGTCCATCACCAAATTAGACAAATCAGCTGTGTTCTTGATCTAAAATAGTGGTTCTCAATAACAGCACCAATATCCCCATTAATACCAATTGGTGTTCTGTTATCGGAGTTTCATAAATTATTTCAGGCTTCCTTTACAAGTTAAACTCGTAGATATGCAAGATAGATTTTATTTTATGAAATGTAATTATGCACACCTAATGTTTTTTTATGAATTAATGAAAGAAAACTTGGCATTAGTGCAACATAAACAGCTGTGGTTGCATTTTCCTGCATTCTGAGGTTGGATTTTTCCGCCCACATAAGCTTGTTGGGGTGTTATTGCCTCAGGGTGCTTATAAAAAACAATGCATGCAATCCTAACTGAACCATTCAGGATGAAGGCTCCCGGTAAGCCATTAAATCTATAATATAATATCATAATAATAATAGTAACAATAATAATAAATCAACATTTGAAGTGAAATAAAACCTCTTATAAAAATATTGCAGCTTCTACCTGAATTTAAATATTAATACATTTGATTAAAAGCAAATAGCTGTCCACTTTTAATCCATCATGGATCCAGCTGCTTTTTTCTGGCATTTCATAAAGTTTTAATGACTCTAAAAAACAAACAAGGTTTCTGAAAGCATTTTTTTCCAATTTATTAAGGAAGATTTAGATATTTAATGAGTTTGCTTCATCTCAAAATAATCCAATGACAGATGAAAAGGACAGCTTGTTAAGCTCGGGCACACCGCGCTCCCTACGGAGAACCAATTTGATTTCCCACCCTAAACCCTGACGGTTGTGCGAGCTCATAAATGGTGTTTTTCTTCCTTCTGCAACCGTGTTTGTTAGGAAGCTTTGATCTGACGTGCCAATTAAAAGGCCTTTGTTTTCTCTGCCTGACGTCCACACCAGAGCGGAAGTGGTGACTCTTTTATTCTTTTTCATTCACTCAGTAACAAATATTTCTCTGCACAGAGTCATTAATTTGGTGTTCAGGCAGATGCAGTAATAATGCAACACTTTTTTATTCTCAGCAGGACATGTGATTTATTGGTGATGCAGAATATTTTAAAGACCATGTTCACTAGTTCTTTTTTTAACATATTTGCAGTGGTCACTAGTATAAATGAATGCGTTGTGAACAGGGCCGGATTATCATTGTAGGGGCCCCTGGGCACAATGTGCTTGGGGCCCCTCCCCCACCCCACCCCACCCACCTGGCTTCCCCCAACATTACTGTCACCCAGTAGCACCTTTTAGACATTTCATAACATTGTCAATATTAAAAATTGCTTACTTATGTTGATAAAAAAGCATTTACCTCCAGGTCAAAATAGTTTTGTAACCTAATCACAAACACTCACACCTATTGTGCCTCACTCACATGTCATTCTTCCTCTGTCCTCTCTCTTTTCTCCTCTTTTTCTGTCTCTCTCTTCCTCACAGCACTCCTGTCTTCTGTCTGTGATAACAAAAATGTTGTCAATCTGTGGGACAGTGGGGGCAAGTGAGTCTGCTATAAAAGAGATCCCACTGTCCAACTACAACAGAAAGTAATGCAGAATTATTTAAAAGATTATACAGTTATTGAAAAGTTTGCAAAGATGAAATATCTGCATGTTTTTTTTTTTTCGTTTATCTCCTGTCTCCTTCCTCCTCTTTGTCTCCTGTTTCCTTCCTCCTCTTGTCTCCTGTCTCCTTCCTCCTCTTTTTGTCTCATCTTGTTGGTCTCCTCTCTTGCCTTCAGAGAAACTGCTTTCTGGCCTTTCTATTATTAAATTCATTTACAAAGTCATCAAAGTCCACATTTCTTACAAGCTGACATGCAATAGCCATCTGTGACAGTGCACTGAGGCGCTGTTGAGTTTGTGTTGTTCTCAGTTAATTTTTTATTCTTGCCATTTGTGAAAATGATCGTTCTCCTTCACAATTTGAAACTGGTAGAGTTAGAAAAATCCGCAAGGCCACAAACGCATTATTTTTTAGCCCGAAAACGATCCTGGTACTGCTTATATTAAATTATCTATGTGGACTCTCTGGGATTATTTTGAGCTGAGAGGCGCAGAGCTCTGATCGTTGACGCGTTCCAGACAGATGCGTCCTGAGCACGGCCACAGTAACATTATCAAAGTGTCACCACCTCAAAAACAAATTTAACACGCAATTGTTCATGTCGGCTCATATCCTTTCATGCTTCCTGTCTTTTATTTGTGTCTGATGCCTTTTGCTGCTGCGGAGCAGAGCACATCACCTGTTTCATCCTCCGGAGACTTCTCTTCACCGGTGCGGCCGGCACACGGAGCGCGCTCCGCTATATTTATGGTCGGTAGATCTTTTAGAACTGCAGTTCAAAGCTAACTTATAAGGTGAATATATGAAGCCAGGTAGTGGTTTTTCTTCAGGATTGAGAGGAAATGCAAGAAGATAATAAACAGACAGGACAGAAAAATTGTCAAATAAAAAACAAGTTCGTTTTTGTACCTGGTAGCAACAACAAACACCACTGAAGCATCCCTGAAGCGTCACTGAACTAAGATGGCGTTCAAACTGGTTTTATTAATCTGGATGTTTTGAATTCTGGTCGAATCAAAGCTGGCAGATTTATAAACACCACAGAGACTATGCCACGCTTCAGACTAGGAAGGTTCTGATTGGATCAGTAACAGCAATGTGTCTGAGTGGTTTACATTACGTGTATCAGTGTCTAGTGTGTTAGATTAAAGTTATTTACTTATTGAAGCATATTAATCATAACATTGTTATTTCACAGATCAGTCAACATTGTATTGCTGACTAACACTTGTTTTGATTAGCTTTGTTAAAAATAGAGTTATTTGATTTATTAAAAGAAAAGAGTCTTTTATCTTCTTTCTTCTCTTGCTGGAAAGTAAACCGTTTTAGAAGCAAATGCATGACCTTGAGGCTGTCTCATGCACTCAAGCACTGTGTCAGAGGCATCTGTGGAGAGAGGTTAAATAACCTTGGTGGAATAGCTCCTTCGTCATGTTGCAGTAATCAGAAGTGAGGAACAGAAAATGAAATGATTCTTTCAATGTTTAGATCAGCAGGAACTCTGAGAGGCTGCAGGCGCATCAGTGAGTTTGCGGCCGCAGCGCAGGGGGAGGGGGGAGAGGGCTGAAGCAGGCAGTAAAGATGCAAAATCTACCGTTGTTAAAAGAAATGTGTGTTAACTTAGAAAATGTGGGCACAAGTTTAATTACTTGTCAACTTTTTTCTCCAACGTTAAGATTGCTGCACAAAAAAAGAAAGACTGCTGCTTGCCTGGGCCCCCTTGTGGCTGTGGTCCCTGGGCCTGTGCCCAGTTTGCCCATATTATAGTTCGGCCTTGGTTGTGAGTCGATTTTTGTTGAAAAAATAAAATAAAATCTAGCTTGTTGTCATTCCTGTTTCAGGAACTGGCAGGGGGCAGTGAGCAGAAGACGGCAGTTCTTATTCCTGATATTCGGACATCTCGCCTCTGATTGGCTATCAGCAACAAAACTTTACCACTGACTCTTTTTTTTTGGCAATGCTGATGTTTTACCTCCACAGATAACACAAGCCTGGAGGAGTTCTGCTGTGTGGTGGAGTTGCTAATGCTAAAAATTAGCTTCTACTAGCTGAGACGCTTTCTGCTTTCTCCTGGACGCTAAACCAAAAGAAAGCAAATTTGACAACATGATCAGGCTTTTCTAATCCGAGCGCTTCCCCGTCTATTTTCTATCGACAGTTAATGTAGGAAATAGGGGTAAAAGACACATTTAGGCTGCATGTTAAACTGAGTGACCGATTATATTTAAAAAATAATGAGTAAAAAAACTGCTTCTCTGTGAACTTGGCCTGTAAGCCATTAATAATTCAACATGTGTGTGAGTCCAGAGTGAAATGATCTCATAGTGAATAAAGGATTACCGTGAAGGGGAAGACATGCTAACATAATGCTCTAACGTTCAGAAAGTCACCATTTCTCCTTCAACCACCCAAGTGACTAACACACTGCAGGGTTTTACACTCATGCTCCTCCAGAGTCACCCCATCCTCCCCCTTTTTTTCCCTTTTTTTTTTGCAGCAACTAGAAAATGCAAAACGGAGTATGAAGACAGGAAATGAGGCACCTGGAGGCTCCTGTGAGATCGATAATTGCTGGAGAGGTGTGATTATAATTAGCTTCTTGACAAATCGGCTTCTTCGGAATGCATAGCTTCAATTTATTCATCATTACACAACTCAAGCTTGGATAATAAAATTACAGACACAGTCCCTCCATGCCACCCTTGACAAGGAAAATAATTGCTGGACTGAGGAGTGAGGATGAGGCCGTTACACGTGCTGCTTTCTGTTTTCAGGTTTCAGAAATATCATGTGGCTGAAACCATCAAGGATGGGGTCAAGCAATCATGGTTAAACCAAAAATGTAACAATTACCGCAAAATTAAAATAATAACTATGAGACTGAAGATTTTTAAAATCATCACTTTAACTGATTGCACAGTTTGAACCATTTTCATTACCAATTCAAACATATGTTCACTCTGAGCTCAGCTTATTTTTATTTATTTATTTATTTATTTATTTATTTATTTATTTATTTGGTTATGTTTTGCTTGTGAGCAATTTATCTTTTTTACCTTAGGTTATAGAAGCAATGTGGTTTTCATTGGAACACTTGACCAACTCTATACTCTTGGGGGGTCCTGGAGGGTGTGTGGGACTTCACCCAACCAATCTACATGTGTTTTGGAGAAGGTGTTTGACCACACTCCTTGAGTGTATGGAGTACCAGACCCCTTGATACAGGCTGTTAGGTCCCTGTATAACCAGTGCCAGTACTTGGTCCACATTGCCGGCAGTAAGTCGAGCTTGTTGTCAGTAACCGCACCCATTGCAACACAACTAGCCCTAAACTAACTTTGCGTTACACTCTCATACTTCTTCGTCTCCTGGAGAGTGTTGCAAAGCAATTCCTCGGCAGGACAACAGAGGGCGTAGCGCTGTTCTGTGGTATCCTGTCATGTATCCGGTCCAAGATAGTGTGTTTATATTGTGTTTTTGTATATAAGAGACTTTTTAACACTGACATATTTGTCTCTCATTCTCCTCCATCTCTTCATGCGCTCGCCACCTCTAAACCCATGTTTCCTGTCATTTCCGTCCACAAATAAAACACTTGCTGCATATCTTTTCACTCCTCCAGTCACGGGGGGAACTAAACGTTCATGTTTTTAGAATTTTTTCGCGAGGTATTCTTCAAGCTTCTCCGTGTCTGCCGCTTGTTATCCTCGGCTCTCTTTATGTTTTTGAGGGCGTAATGGCGGCGGTGTGGACCACAGCAGCGTCCTAGCCAATCACAGGCTTGCGTTTTCTGCCTCGACTGACGGATGTTTAGAAAAGAGAGCTCGACTCTGTCCGTCCTTGCGGAGCTCTCCGGCAGGCACGCAAGGACGTTGCGTGTCTCCGCACTGACGCAGACGGAGAAGCATGAATCAGACTTAAGGCTACGTTCACACTGCAGATCTTAAAAATCCATTCAGATTTTTTGAGTAAATTTAATTTTTTTGTGTGGATGTTCACATTATAACTGAAATACAACAGCAAACACTCTCCTGCGTTAACGTTAAAAGTGATCCGCATGTACAGAAGAGAACAAGAACTCACACACTAGGAGCTCTGTGGAGTCTGAACTGAGAGGTGGAGCTGTGATCCCAAGAGCTTCACTGACAGACTTCATCCACAATTCCAGGATCACACCTGTCAAGTCTCCTGTTTTGAGCTGGAAACTATTTTCAAAACTAAACTATTTTACTCCTTATTTCCACAGTAGGCCCATATTAGTATTTTCCCTCACTTAAGCTACTTTCACATCTGGGTCAGCATGGACGCGTTCTGAACCAAATGTTTTGTTCACATATGGCTCACATGTGTGTATTTCGTTCTGAGGAGACTTCTTTTTTCAGACTACTTCCCTCGGAGGTCCAGCTGGTGCCGAGCAGACACTATGGACTAATTGGCAGCTGAAACTCACACCTACCGCCTCCGATTGGGGAGCTGGATCAAACACCGTGGGGTTTCCGCGTGTGCGATTACTTTTCATCCTGGTTGCTATTTAGCCCACATGAAGCACTGAGCTGCTGTCTCCCTCTCCGCAGCAGAGGAGGACAGCAGTGTGTGTGTGTGTAGCAGCGGTTATAAGGACATGTCTGCAGCGGAGGAATCTACAGCGCTGAAGCAGGAAGGATTAGAGGAGAGCAGATTATTAGAGAAGTGCAGTGTGTGTTGGTGCAGCGGTTTGATGAGGAATTATTGTTTAGCATAGGCGGACACCGCAGACTTCTTCCGCGCGTCTTTTCCACCGCCCACATGCTCGGGGATTTCCGCATTCCTGATAAGTCCTGGGAATCACATTTGAACAATAAACCACCCGTTCTATTCCGAACTCACGCGGCTGAGCTCCGACCATAGCAAAACATCAAAAACCGGAACCAGAAAAACTTTTAGCGCTGAACTCACCATCAAAATTAAATGTTAACCCTAAAATTTACAGTTGAAACCATTGCAACATGTTTGAGGTAATTTGGCCACTCCGGCTCTCTGTAGTGGTTTCGCAATTACACGAGGGAGGGAGGGGTAAACAGAACTTCGTTGTTAACCACGGTGAACAGGCTTGATGAAAAATGAACGAATATCCCCAAATAATTAAAATCCATGAAGTCACATGCAAAGTTTAGGGCAGAACATTGACCCAGAGGTTTTCTGATGGAGCAGATTTGTGAGAATACATGAAATGACCGCTTAGAGACGGAGCAAGCTAGTTGCTAGCTTATGTGGCTTGACTAGTTATATCAATACAAAGTCATCTTAAAAGTCATTCTACAAAAATAAACAATCAGTGAGGAACAAGAGTCTGCTTCTAGACCTGCAGAAAGAGAAAAACAAACACAACAGTACAACAAGAGCAAGCTATCACTGCGTCAGCCTGATGAGGAAATATGAAATCAACATTGTTTTACTGAACAATCACACAATAATAAATCACAGTGCATTTAGTGTCAACCACAGCCTTAAGACATGTGTTGAAAGTGCCCAAGTCCATACTTATGAGAGCATCATATGAGCACCTGTGTGTGCTTGTATATGGAAGGTTTCTCTATAGGAGCATCCAATAGAGTGTGAGGGGCCACCGATCTGCCCCAAAAGATGTGTAGGAGAGGGAGTGAGCTCCAAGTTCCAGAGATCCAGAAGCTGCCCCAGAGCGAAGAGACCCCAGGGAGACTGCAACCAGAAAAGCCCCAGCCCCCTCTCGAGAGGTGCAGAGAATTGCACTGGGGGCCACAATTAGCAGCCAGCCGAACCCGCAACCTATCGACCTGGGACCTAGGAGCAACCAGCCCCGCCGGGAACTCAACAGAGCCCACCAGACAGCCACCGGGATCAATCAGACAGATGCCAAAAATCTGAAGCTTCCTGACCCGGTAGCCTTGAACGCTCAGGCAGACCAAGGCACCACACTCCACACCAAATGTGGCAGGGGGAGAGTAGGCGAAGATGTGTAGTAGCACAAGAAATACCACGAGAGAGAGGAATCCAAGACCCCACCTGACATATACAGCCATACACAGACACAGTCACACACTCTCTCCCTCATGCTAACACATACACATACAACCTAAGACTTACAAAAATGAACGCTAGACACCCACTTATGCTCCCCATACACACCCTATTCACTCTGGTACCTGTACTGCTGCACAGACGGTACAACCATCACCAGTTCCCAGAGTTTGGGGTGATGATGAGCAGGCTCCCCTGCTCAAAGCCGAGCAAAGCAACCCACCATCCTAGACTCCAACGAGACGACCAGCTCCCGATTAATCCCGACTCAAGAACCCGCAAACCTAACTCCATAAGTGCTCTTCTCGACTCATCTCTTCATGCTTCGTCATCGCCACTTCTCCAGCCAGTCCTCCTCCGCGTGTGGAATGCTACCAACTCCTTCTTTCTTGCAACGCTTCGCCCAGCAGAGCCTTCAGAGACAAAGTCAGGGAAGGCTTATTTTTCTATGCAATAAATATAAACATTTGATTTGAATAAATCATTTATAGCTATGGTATTATTATTTTAACCATCATAAGCTGTTGTGCATGTTTTGCACAAAACCATATTCCATGTTGCCAGCTTTGCTGCTCACAATTACATGCTTGTTGGAAACAAGCATCAAAAAACTTTTCTCTTTGTTTAAGGATGTCTAAATGTAACCAAAAGGAAGCAAAACTCACTATAAACCTTGTTTTAGGTGAATGATTAGTGCTCATAACATTTCCTGCATAGCTGACTATTAGGATCCGCATTAACCTTGTAATGAAATACAACAAATAGCTGATTCTTCATTTTTATAGCATAAAATATTGTTGAAAATGTTCGAACACATTTGTCCAATTAAAAAAAAACATAGAACACAAACCTAATTTTTAGGCTTGTTCTATAATATATTCCCTTAGCCTTTGATTGTCTGTGTGTGCGTTTTGACATTTTGTAGTTTCTGATACGGTATTATCTGCCTCTGCAAACTTCCAGGAATCAAAACAGGACAAAAAAGTCAAAGCAAAGTATTTGAAGCCTGTTTTGTCCTTTATAAAAACTTGCATACTCCCTAAAGAAACATTTTCCCTGTTAATAGAGTCAGGAAGAACAAATAGCTAAGTTGAACTAATTACTTTAGGAAAGCAGCCAAAACACCTTGCTTTGTCTCCACTTTTGTGCTTTTTTTTCTTTCTGTTTCCTTTCCAGCTAAACACACCTCTCCTTACGCCGTCTCTGGAGATGCGCCTGCAGAGAGCCTTACTGTGTGTCAACCTTTGCAAGATGAATGGTCGACATCTGCCACAGAGCCTCGCCGGATAGATTACCTAAGACACCCAACAATAACCTCTACACACACACACACGCACACGCACGCACACGCACACGCACGCGCACGCACACACACACACACACACACACACACACACACACACACACACGTACATGCACACGCACACGCGCACACGCACGCACGCACGCACACACACACACACACACACACACACACACACACACACACACACACACAGAAAAGAAGCCTTCCCTGGCCTTAAACGGGCTGTAAGACCGGACCTTCTGGTTACAGCATGATCACCCCCATGGGTACAGGTGACATCTGGTGAGGTAATGCGAGTGTGTGTGTGTGTGTGTGTGTGTGCTCTGCATCATGCATGCTTGTATGCTTGCTGCGCTGCATGATAGTGCTAGCTAGCCGTGTTCCATGTGTTTTATCCCTGCATCTTCACCCCAGTGTGTGTTTGTGTTTTTGGCATGAAGGCTGATGCCGCGAGGAGCCTGGGCAGCATCATAAGGGCCAGTGTGCCCCCAGAGTTTGACCATCTGTGCGTTATTGGTTGTCATTAAGGTTTCTAATTCAGAGGTGTCTTGGGGATTAGCCAAATGAGGGCAGAAAATGTCATTACGCTGTTCCTCCTGCTGAGCTGCCGTGACCATATTTACATATTTTTACACCTTAATTGTCTTTGCCTCGCAGCCGTGACATTGAGGCAACCAGAGTAGAGAGGGGGAAAAAACGTTAAAAGTGATAGAAATAGAGAGGCTGCAGGAACCTGCCACACAGTCAAAACTACATGAAAGGATGTTGAAATAAAAACAGATTTTCGATACTTTTCGGGTGTTTATTCCTACTTGTACTAAGTAAAACGCATGTGGTGTAGAACTGCTTTGATTCTTCTCAAATGTGCTCAGTAAAAACACACATTTTGCTCGCAGTGAGCAAAAAAATAAATAAAGAAACATCTCTTTTGCACGTTCCGACATAATGAGAGCTGTTCCAGTGACTCTACTGTAAGTACATTTCCCTGAAGTGTTAGAGGAGAATAACTGTTTTCAAAATTATGCCAAGAGGGGTTTGGTGGTAAAGGAGATGAGTAAGCAGTATCATTAACTCACCTGATCTGAAGTAAATGACTGAGATAACACAGGAGTCCCAAAACTAACGAGTGCATTTTGTATCACTAACCAAAAAGTATTCGTTATATGGAGTTTCTTCTCTAATTACCTCAGAGGTGAGACAAAACTCTCAACAGCAGTGATTAAACTCAGTAAGCTTCTTTACCAGGTGCAAAAGTTAGATTTTAATCTTGCTTAATGTGTGAAATTAATAAAACAAATATCTCTTTTATTAACAGTTTTCACGAAGAGCCTGCTGCTTCTGAGAAACAGTAATTCATTCATTGATACATTCATTCATTCAGTCGGAGGCAGAGATGGAGTTCTGTTGTCACTGCAGCTCAAACCAAATCCTTAACGATGCTTTTATTTTTCTCTAAGTCAAACCAGAGTTTTAGCAAAAGACTCAAAGGTTAAAATCAGCGCAGCTAAAGCAGGAAAGTTCAAACCAACAGCCAGTTGACTCTAAAAGACAACAGAAAAGCACAGAAGGACAGAAGTGAAACTAAATCTTCTGTTCAGGCTATGGATGAGTACTGAATTTGGTACTTTTTAAGGTACCGACCGAATTCCATAGTACTGACCGAGCACTGAATCACGTCATTTCAAACGGTGCCTCATTTCGGTACCCGTCCTTCATTACGAGAACTTGCCAAGACAGCTGCGTATGCGCAAGAGCGTTATGTCGTCGGTCCCTGCGAGCGAGTTGTAAACAGAGCAGCATGGTAGAAAGAACGCACGCTAAAGCTTGGGTCCACTTCACTAAACGTGATGGGTAACTGGGTGATGATGAAACCAGCGACAACAATCTAAGTGAGACATCCTCATCTTAATCTGCTCCGGTAGGTAAATAAAATGTTTAAGATAACGTTAGCTTTATAGTTCCAGAGCACAGCCAGTGCTGCAGCTCACCTCTCCCTACTGGGATTGCAGTGATGTAATTTCATCAGTGTGATGATGACTAATGGGACTTTAAATATTTATCCACATAGTACAAATTAAGTTGTAGCAAACAAACAAGCAAAGTGTTGGTGCTTTAAAAAAAACACTGTTTTCTGCTCCTCAGGAGTGAAAATGAAGCATCATGTTGCTCCTCATTTTAACAGAATTAATTATCACATTAATGAACCAGTTTATTCTACCACTTCACAAGGTACAACTAATAAATGATTGAACACAATCTCGGTTAAGCTTCTGTTACTTCTGCGTTTGAAACTAAAGCAGCATCTTCAGCAACACGGCCAACTCTGAGATAATGGAAGGATCTTTTGTTGTTCTGAACACAATCTGAAATTATTAAATAAATGTTACCTCAGACGGTCCAAACAAGGACAGGAAATGTAGCGGGAGGCTTGTGTCACTGTCGCTAATGAGAATGAATGGAGAACTGGAACGTGGCTGACACTCACAATCAGAGATGATGGCAGACTGAGGGGAGTCCAAGGCAGCTGCTTTTGGGAACTTCTAACTTATGTGATCCAGACTTTTAGAGACTAACTAGACCAGTTAAAGCAAAAGAGACTCCAGATGGGATTTGAACCTTAAACCTTTTCACTAAGAAGAAGAAGAAGAAGAAAATATCATTTCTATAGCGCATCTCAAGATAAAAATCACGAGGCGCTTCACAAAAACAAAAAATGTAAAGATGTGAAAAAGCATTTAGAAAATGTTTAAAAATATATTAAAATGAGCAAAAATAGGCAATTGTTGAGAAAGAGAGAGAGAGAATAGGAAAGAGGGAAATCAGTGGATCCTGAGGAAGGTGGAATAGGTGGGGAGAGCAGAATAAAGAGAGAGTGGTGAAGAAGGTCATACTAAAGCCAGCTTGAACAAGTGTCTTCAGCTGCTTTTTAAAGGAAACCACTGAGTCCACTGATCTCACGCTCAGGGGGAGAGAGTTCCAGAGTCTGGGGGCCACAGCAGCAAATGATCTGTCACCTTTGGTCTTCAGCCTGGTGCTGCACAACCAGTAGGCTTTGATCACTGGACCTCAGGGACCTGCTGGGAGTGTAGGGACTAAGAAGATCACCAATGTAAGATGGTGCTTGTCCATGTAAGACCCTATAGACCAGAACCAGGATCTTAAAATGAAACTAGAGGGCAGTAGTACTGACAGCGGTGTCACCATGCAGTTAATTATGATTTAGGAATTTAAAACAAGGAAATAAAATGGTAACAAATGAAAGAAAAACTTATTTCGGACAAACGTTCACATGTTAGTTGAAAGTGAACGTTTGAGACGTTCTAAACAATTTTGTGTGCAAAGGTGTCATTTTAAATTTTGGTGTGAAATGTTTCTAACTTGACTCGACTGGAATCTTTTCACAGTAAATGCCACAAAAACCACTAATGATTTGCCTTTTGCTCCTCTGTGGGGTGGTATCATGTAAAATATGATTTATTTAGTAGTTTTGTTACCAACTGGAAAGAGTGTGACCCTCATCTGGGTCAGTGTAATTTGTTCTCTTCGACTGGGCTCGAGGAACCAGCTTTTCTATTAAAGTCTCATTTGTTCCACAGTTGCAAGGAAAATATTATTTCTTTCGACGACTGCTGTGACATTTCAGCTCTCAGATGGTGTTGGGAGGCTACCGGCATTGTGTGGACTCATACCCGTTCACCCGTTGTGGAGTTCACCCGTTTTGATCCAGTTGAGCTTTCAGATTTATCAAGCTTCTTCCAAACCTTCAACTTGCATTTTGGATCCAATCCCAACCAAATTATTTAAAGATGCATTTGCTTTGGTTACTGCCCCCATTCTAGATATAATCAATCTATCCTTAGTAAATGGATATGTACCACAGGATTTTAAGGTTGCTGTAATCAAACCTTCACTTAAGAAGCCTTCTCTGGATCCAGATGACCCAATGAATTATAGACCAATATCTAACCTTCCATTTTTATCCAAAGTCCTGGAGAAAATAGTGGCCATCCAAGTATGTGAGCATTTAAACACTAATGCTATGTTTGAGGAATTTCAGTCTGGTTTTAGAGAGTATCACAGCACTGAAACTGCATTAGTGAGAGTTACAAATGATATTCTCATGGCCTCAGATAAGAATCTTGTGTCTGTTCTAGTCTTGTTAGATCTCAGTGCTGCCTTTGACACAGTAGATCACAATGTTCTTTTAGAAAGACTTGAACATGTTGTAGGGATCAAAGGAAAAGCGCTAGGCTGGTTTAAATCATAACTGTCTGACAGATTTCATTTTGTAAATGTACATGACAAATCGTCTTCATACTCCAGGGTTACTTGTGGAGTACCACAGGGTTCAGTGCTTGGACCAATTCTTTTTACTATATATATGCTCCCAATTGGTAAAATTATTAGACAGCATGGGATAAACTTCCACTGTTATGCTGACGATACTCAGCTATATTTATCCATTAACCCTGATAAACCTAATCGGTTGGGTAGATTACAGGCTTGTCTTGAGGACATAAAAATTGGATGACTCTAAACTTTTTGCTTTTAAATCAAGACAAGATGGAAGTTCTCATCTTTGGACCAGAAATCCAGAAAAGGAAATTGCTTAGTCAATCACCTGACCTGAATGGCATTACATTAACCTTGGTGTTATCTTTGACCAGGACATGTCATTCAAATCCCAGGTTAAACAGGTTTGTAGGATTTCCTTTTTCCACCTTTGGAATATTGCTAAGATTAGAAGCATCCTTTCCAGGAGTGATGCTGAAATACTAGTTCATGCATTTATTACATCAAGACTGGATTACTGTAATTCATTACTCTCAGGAAGTCCACAGAATGTTGTTAAAAGTCTTCAGCCTGTCCAAAATGCTGCAGCTAGAGTTCTGATGAGAATAAAAAATAGAGATCATATCTCTCCTGTCTTAGCTTCCCTACATTGGCTACCTGTTAAATTCAGAATAGATTTTAAGATCCTTCTTCTCACATATAAAGCTCTTAATAATCAAGCTCCATCATACATCAGTGATCTGATTGTTCCATACGTTCCTAACCGAGCACTTTGCTCTCAGACTGCAGGTTTACTGGTAGTTCCCAGAATATCTAAAATTAGGATGGGAGGCAGATCTTTTAGTTATCAGGCTCCTCTCCTGTGGAACCAGCTCCCAGCTTTAGTGCGTGGGGCAGACACCTTGTCTACTTTTAAGACTAGGCTTAAAACATTTTTATTTGATAGGGCCTATGGTTAAAATCTGATGTTAGCCTAAATCTGGACAAGTGGGGGAGTAGAGGGAGGTGGAGTGTACAGTCGGTAAAGACGGCTCTCCCTTGCCCTGCCTCCAACATGCCTCCATCTAAATAGGATAGATTATCCTGAGTTATCTCTGTAGTTATGCTGCTATAGGCTTAGACTGCTGGAGGATTCACTGGCCACTTTTCACACACTACTACATTCTTCTACTATCTGCTCTTTAACTGTATTATTTTCTGCAACTTCAGCTGTTAACTTTGTTTTCTCTCTAAGTGTTTTTCTCCCCAGAAGAAGCTACAGTGATGTTCTGCTGAGCTGTGGTGGCCTCATGGAGGGGGCCATCGTCTAGCACACTGCTGCTAACCACTTAAACATTCTCCCTCTCCTGATAACTTTTTGCTTTCCTTGACATTGGATGTGCTACTGCTAGTTTATCCGTTTAATTATAGATCCACTAGGATAAATACAATAAAGTTTATCTCTTGCCAAATAGAATATTTACTAAGAAATCACAATATAACTATAGACACATTACTTTGGTGTGTGTGTGTGTGTGTGTGTGTGTGTGTGTGTGTGTGTGTGTGTGTGTGTGTGTGTGTGTGTGTGTGTGTGTGTGTGTGTGTGTGTGTGTGTGTGTGTGTGTGTGTGTGTGTGTGTGTGTGTGTGTGTGTGTGTGTGTGTGTGTGTGTGTGTGTGTGTGTGTGTGTGTGTGTGTGTGTGTGTGTGTGTGTGTGTGTGTGCTCTGTCTTCTCGATCCCCAGTGAGTCGTGGAGGATGGCTGCTTATACTAAGCCGGGCTTCTCTGGAGGTTTCTTCCTGTTAAAAGGGAGTTTTCCTCTCCACTGTCGCTTTATGCTTGCTTAGTATGAGGATTGCTGTAAATGACTTGATGTAATTTGCTGGGTTCCTTATATAGGAAACATTTTTTCTGATTGGCTTAATGAACTGACCTGAATTGGACTGTTTATTATGTGAAGTGCCTTGAGACGACTCTTGTCGTGATTTGGTGCTATATAAATAAATTTGAATTGAATTCAATCATAACAGCTCATACAAAACAAGAAGAGATGAGGGAAAAAAAGGTGACCAAACATTCAAAAAGTGTCCAGAAAAGTGTATTGTAATTTTTACCCTTGAACCGATGTTCTTTACATACATTTATACAGATAATTTGTGTTTTTCTTGCTATTTTTACAAGTAGTTTGTGTTTTTTTTAAATGATTCCAAAACTTTAAGGTCTTTTTGGTCATGAAGATGGATTATTTTTATTAACTGGTGATAAAATCCTGCAAAACTGCAGGTTAAAGAGAAAATAAATGTCAGAAATAACTTTCTGAGAAGCCAACAATCGGAGTGAATTCCTGCCAGAGAAGGAATTATTAAAGCAGGAATGTCATTTTGCTTTTAATGTATACATTAAAAAGCAGATACATACTGTAAGACTACAATTTTCCTATAGGAAAATGACAGTCTTACAGTATCTGCTTTTCAAACTCGGAGATCATCTTTGCACACACATACACACACACACACACACACACACACACACACACACACACACACACACACACACACACATTTGAAAGGCGGGAACATGCACACAGCCAATGATGTTCGTTACCTTGAGTTTCCATCAGAACCACAAAAGGAGGCAGCATTTTCCTGCAGAAGACAGGTCAGAGTTCACCCACCACGTAAACATGTTCAGTTACAAGCCTGAGTAGAGCAAAATAACCAGTTTTGTATCAAAACTCGATTATTATATTATTCTGAAATGACGCCTGTGTCTGCTTGACTGCCTACGAGATATCGCCACCAAGCCCGAATGACATTACCCAACAGCCCGCAGGCCCAGATTGCAGAGGTGACTTCGGGGGGCTTTGCAATCACAGCCTCAGGGTGAAACCGTGATTCGCCTGCGGCTCAAAGATCCTCAGACTCACTGAAGTTTGTTTAAATGAGAAGAGGAGCTGACTGAATGTTAACTGACATCACTCATCTTGTCGTCTACGTCATGTCTTGTGAATTTCACTATTATGCAATTTAAGGTCTTTTCGCGTTTAATTAAACTTGATCTAAAGAAAGCATGAAAGTGACGTTTTAACCCCCTTAGTGTAATGAATTTCATATGGTCCCACTGGGAAGTCATTCACAGGCTAAGAAAACTCAAATTCAGTTAGAATGGGAAATAAATCCTCTAAGGTTGATTTTAATGCTCAGTATTAAACCTTTTTTTATTATTATTATTATTTTAAAATAATCCTGTTAATAATTTGATTCATTCAGGAAAGGTGGCAAATATTTGACTTCATGAAGCTCAGTATTACGTGAAAAGCTACAGCAGAACTTAATGTTAGATTTGCCCTAAATGAGGTCAATACGAAATATTTGACCTCACAGAAACGACGTTTTAGACACTCTGCCGCCTCGGGCACAACTCCTCATTCCGGTAACTTCTCTGTGTTATCAGCAGTTCATTTAAAACATTACCTATCTACTGTTATTCTACGCCTATAAAGTCATGTTCATTTGAATTTTATAGGGTGAGATCTGGCTGAGTTATCATTGTGCCACAGAGCAAAATGACACCATCATCATTCACAGAAGTGCTCCCTTTTTCTTTTTCCAGCACCATTCCTTTAACTTTTATTTCCCTAATCTTGAGAACACTTCAGAGGGAATTCAAAATGGCCTTTTGAAGCATGGCAAAAACATATATGGACACATAAATGCGTTAGATCAGAGATTTTCATTTGCTTTTGTTTCAAATGTTCTTGAAGCAGCAAGAACGAGCGTTTTAAACAATAAAATAAAATGTATGATAATGTAGAAAACAGGAAATCAAGCTGAGCTCTAGGGTAGGTGTTCTGTTTTCTAAACCTCTGACAACAGAAACACATATCGTGTGGATTGCAGCCAGCAGCTGTCGGTGCATTCTTGATCCTTTTCTGTCACAGACTTTCATTTCTAACGACTGTTTTAATCCCTCATTTGTTTGGAGGGGAGGCGGCGACGGAGGTATGACAAGTGAGAGAATGAGTGATCCCACACTGAAAACACCAATGAGAATCAGGCATGCTGGGATTTCCTGCTACAACGGAGGGAGACGGTTAGGCTCTGACTTTTCTCATCCATGTAATAGAATGTTCTCTCATTACTTTTAGCAGCAAGAGCCGCGCTGCACTCTTCAACCATTGAAGCGCGAGTCCGAGCTCTGTCCTGCTGTCGTGTAAAATCAGTCATTGCCAGACGTTTACATTTTTTTAATAACTACATCATGAATGTAAAATGTTGTATTTAAAATCCACTTCTACATTTTGCCTCCTTTAAATTATCAATGAAAATGATGCTTGATTTCTTTGCCATGTTTATTTAGCAAACAGTGTGTTCAGGTTTAAACGTGAAAATAAAAATAAAGTCATATTTAGAATCACGTCTAAGTAGTACAATCAAATTTAAAATCATAATGCAAATGAGGTGTTTTTGTGCTCAAATTTAAACAGGCACATTTACACTACAGCAAAAAATAAAAGTACCCCACCAAAATAAAAGCTGTAAGAGATCAACTGCCAGCTAACATCAGAATTTATTTCACAGTAAAATTATATGTTTCTTTAATCATGGATCATGATTTGCTCCTACACGTTGATAAATGATCTGTGGTTAAATTTATTTACAAAATATTATGATTAACGTGACTTGGAGATGTTGGATAGGAGATTTCTTTTACTGACTTTTATTTTGGAAGGAAATTCAATTTTGCAGCACTCTGATTTTACACTTTAGTCAAATGTTTCACTTAAAACCTTCATACCTACCTGCAAACAGTCAACGTTGCACGGACGTGCAGATCATGTCAATACTGAGTGTGACGGTCCAGCCCATGTCTGTAGAATGTCCAAACTAGATCTTTGCACAGTGGGTATATTCATTCTTAAATAACATGAAATCATATATATATATATATATATATATCATACAATTTTACTTTGTTAGGATTCAAATCCAAATAGATTGAACTTTACACATCTAAATTATTTTCTGTCTTTATTAGGTTATTATTTGAAGCTAAACGTGGTAAAATGTTTCTGTTACCTTTTGAATGCAATACTTGACATTTAGCACCTCCTACATAAAGCTCCTGTTTTTGTCCGGGGGGCATCCGGGGCGACAGTGGCACAGGACTTAAGTGCTCGCCCCGTAATCGGAAGGTTGCAGGTTCGAGTCCCACTCAGTCTGTCGCTGTCGTTGTGTCCTTGGGCAAGACACTTAACCCACGTTGCCTGCTGGTGGTGGTCGGAGGGACCGGTGGCGCCAGTGCTCGGCAGCCTCGCCTCTGTCAGTGCGCCCCAGGGCAGCTGTGGCTACATTGTAGCTCATCCCCACCAGTGTGTGAATGTGTGTGTGAATGGGTGAATGACTGATTGTGTTGTAAAGCGCCTTGGGGGGTTTCAGGACTCTAGAAGGCGCTATATCAAATACAGGCCATTTAAAACACACGATAGCCATCCTTTTCAGTTCAATTCGGTTCAATTCAATTTAATTCAAAAATACTTTATTTTTTATTTTATTTAATAAATTGCCATGGCAACACACCCTCCAACCTGTTTGTTACTAATCTTCAATACCCTACATGTCAAAAGGGACACTCCAAGGCCTCCCAGCATGAGGAAAACTGATGCAATATGCTCCCTACCAGCTGTCGGTGCGTGAGGAGGTGGGCTGACAGTTTGTGCTTTGACAAAACTGACATTTCAACACTCTTTGATTTGATTCACAAGACTCCTAATTGTTACTTCTTCTCCCTCGCTGGTGCATGTCATTTTATATCACCCTCTCATCACATGAGCACACTGATTTGGTTAAAACTTGTCCTGTTGGGACCTCAGACCTGCAGAAATAGCATTAGAGAACCAAAGAGTTCATGTTCATGTGCTGCTTAGTGCTGCATCAGATCTACAAATGGTGAGTTTTTATGTATTTATGGTTTTTTTTTGAGTTTTTTGTATTTTTATATTCAGAAAGGGAAAATGTATGTAGAAATGGGGTGACACATAAAGAATATTAAACATGGAAGCTGAAAGGAAGTGATTATGAACCTAAAGGTCAAATGTACTCATTTTGAATCCATTTGCAGTGGTCTACAGTAGGAATGAAGACCTTGTAAGTTGTACAAAGCTCAGGTGAGGCTGTTTCACCATGAGGAATTCAGCCAGAGGGGAAAGTAGTGGGAAACGAGTCTCACGCGGAACGGCAGCGCAACGTTGCTGCTTTAAATAGAATCCATAATAGTCTATGGAGTGTTTCAAACCAGCAGCGTGGTTTGAAACACTTTTCAAACCACGCTGCTGGGATGCGTCAATTTCAGCAGGTAACATTCAGTTGCAACGTTTCAGTGTAAAATCAGCGGTAAATTACAAAACAAAAAAACTGCAGCATTGCAATTTCATATATGAAGCATGCGTGGGACCCAATGGCTTATTTACTCACACGGCATTGTCCCAGAAGTGCAGCGGTGTGTTTTTTATGGCTTTGATCCTGCAGTGGAGAGGAACAATATCATATATGACATCAAACATGTTTTCCTTCTTTTTGGTTTAACGGCAGATTGCATAAACAAACCGTGAAGTCTTGAGGGATCTTGTGATCTCACGAGTCCAGCGAAGAGCACAGTGAGGAAGCCGTGCCGCTGCCAAGAATCTCCTGGTGTGAAGAGGACCGCTTGAAGTTTGCGAGTAAACCGTCAAACTGCCGTTTTGAGCCGCTGATGCTTCCAGTGAGAAACCGGCGTTATTTCCTGTAATTTCGACATCTCACCTCCGATTGGCTAACAGAAATGTGACTCTACCAGTGACTCTGCTTTTCAACACTGATGTTGTATCTCCACAAATAACATGAGGCTGGAGGAGTTTTGATGTGTGGTAGAGTTGCTAATGCTAACAGTAAGTTAACATATGGGCCATTCCCATCTGTACCGGGTCGGCCCGGGCTGGGTAGCTCCAGTCGGCCCCAGCCTGGCCCGGTTGATTCCACACATCCTTGTCTTAAGCCCATGTGGGCTGATTCTACCCACCAATCAGAGGCTTGCTCTAATGGAAGGTGTGAATTTGCTGTCAGCAGTGGGTGTGTTGGCCCTGGTCGGCCTGAAGCAGACCCCCTCGAGAAGAGGGCTGAGAATGAGCCTTGGTTGGCCCAGAAAAATACCAAGCCACCCAGATATGTAAACAAACAACTCTACCCGGCCCAGGCCGACCCGGTACAGATGGGAATGGCCCAATATTTTCTGCCATTTCCTGGATACTAAACCAGCATCAGCTTTCCCCCGTCGCAAGTCAAGATGAATGGTAAATGGCCTATATTTGTGTATTAACTTCCAGGACCCACCAAGGCGCTTCACTACACAATCAGTCATTCACCCATTCACACACTGGTGGGGTTAAAGCTGCAAGTTAGCCACAGCTGCCTTGAGGCACACTAAGAGAGGTGAGGCCTCCGGTCCCTCCAACCACCACCAGCAAGGACACAACAGCAGCGTTTTCTGGCCAGAACTGGGATTGAACCTGCAACGTTCCAACCCCTGGACAACCCACTTTACCTCCTGAGCTACTGCTGTCCCTTTGAGATAAAGTCACACACTGGTGAAATACATCTCCACATTCCCTGTGAGGAGTGGTGAGCTGCAGCTGTGACCATGCTCAAGAACTATTTGGTGGTTTGGTCCCTCAATCCAACCTCTTAAAGCTGGGAGTCAAGCAGGGAGGCATTAGGTCCCATTTTTTAAGTATTTGGTATGATGATTTGGATTTGAACCCCAATCTGTCATGTTGTGATGGTGGAGATGATGGACCAAGTGTGGTGGAGCTGACCAGGAGGCAGGAATGCAGGCACGGATAAAGTAAAAATGGGTTTAATGACAGGATACGACAGGAACAACACGACAAACAACAGTCTTGAGCAGGTGCACACCGTGGCTCGACTGGATCCAACAGGCGGAGGCTCGGGTGAAGGGAAGCAGAACATGGAGCAGGAAGACCAGCCCTACCACCCCGGAGAATGTTGGCGTGCGTAGGGGGTTTTACCTCCATCAAAACTCCAGGATCCTCGGCTTCCATCGGAAAAAAAAGGACGGGGGCAGAAAGCAGGAGAGGAGAAGGGGTTCGACCACCCCGGGAACGAGTAGTATGCGCCGAAACCCCCTCAATGGTTCGACCACCCCCGGAAACAGGTAGGATGTGCCAAAAACCCTTGAGTCAGTATCTCCCTCTGCTGAACGGAGAAAA
Organism: Nothobranchius furzeri; assembly: GCF_043380555.1. Classification (NCBI taxonomy): domain Eukaryota; kingdom Metazoa; phylum Chordata; class Actinopteri; order Cyprinodontiformes; family Nothobranchiidae; genus Nothobranchius; species Nothobranchius furzeri. The sequence continues at coordinate 60,115,867 of NC_091751.1, read as the reverse complement.
AAGAAAAAATAATCCTCTAGAACAGATGTTGAAGAGCTCACCACAGGTCCAGGTTGGTCGGATCATTCTGTCATGTTGCTTGTAGTCATTGTTGTTTTGTTCCTGTCATTCCCATTCCACCATTAAAACCATTTTTATTTTTCATCCGTGCCTGCTCTCCTGCCTCCTGGAACCCTCCACCACACTTGGTCCATCATCTCCACCCACACCACATGACACAATCTCCCAGTTCCAGGGTGGACACGACCACTAGCCACTGAGAAGATGGGTGAGTCCAGGAATGTGTGATGTCACACTATCAGGCTTTTCAAATCCTAGAAAGGGAAGCAAAAACATTTGACATTTGTGTTTATAAAGTTCACAAAATTCATATCCATGAATTCTGATTTTAGATAACTAGTGGTTTGAATTATAAGCAGTTAAACACGGTTTGTGTCTTTAGAGCAAATGTTACACAACAAGTGAAGCCATTTTTTTGTTTAAATTTATCTAAAGTTTATTAAAGACTCTGAACCAAATAAAGCATTTTAGTCTAAATGATTTCAGCTCGTTTATGAATGTCTTTAACTGTAATTAGAATGTAATTTTTGACTGTAGTGTATTATCTTCTGCACCACAGGCAGCCTCCCCTGCCTAGCAGCTTAAGCTAAATGAACAACTGGAAGTTGCTACTGTCTCACTGCAGATGCTTTGATTTTGAGGAAGTTCTGGAGATTCGTTGATGTGAGCAAAAAAAAAAAGGGTACCACTCCTGTTTAAGATGTTCCCCAGGTGCCTTTCTAAATAAAATGCTGCCTAGCTTGTGGTGAGCGTCCCACTCCTGCTGGTGATGAATGCTTGGTGGAGCTCCACGTTAACCAAGTTCATACTGAAACACTCCCTGAAGCGTTGCCATCAATCAAAGCCTCTCCCAGTTGCTTTCAAGTGATTCTGTCTTCCTTCTCCTGCATGTGCAGCTGTACCACAACAATATCCGGCCCACCTCATTTGCTTCCATTACAAAGAAGGCACAGGCTTTTTCTGATTTCCCTCCTGACACCAACAGGGCACGAGTTTCAACATGCTCTTCACTCCTGCTCCCCTTTAGCCACTTACCTATTCATCACAGACTCAGCGAGGACGCTGGAGCTGAAAGCCTCCAAATTTTGAAAAGAGGAGGAAACCCAGGCAGACCGGCAGACAGAAGTGAGTGTCGGTATGAATTCTGTTTAAGCAGATTTGCAATGGACTCATTTGGCTAAAGCACTGAGTGAATTAGAGGGTAAAAAGGGAGGGATGGATTTCCATTTTCATTAGCCAGCCATAGAACACATAGAGCTCAGTGCATGAACTGAACCCACCCTTACACACCCTCCTTTACTCTGCTTTCCTCCCTCCTCTTCCCTTCCACTTCTTTTGCATCCCACGTCTCTCTTTCCATCCTCTCCATCTAGGTCCAGCCTCTCTATCCCGTCCCTCCCCGATTTTCTCTCCCCCTCACCGTCTCCCCGAGTTCGCAGCCCCTTTGCCCATCACCTCCATCCCCTTTCCGGCTCCCAACCTATCGCAGCAGAGATGGGCGTGGCATTGGAACAGTAGGATGGACAGGGCTTGTTGAGGAGAGCTGAGAGGAAGAGAGAGGAGAGGAGAGTGCTGGGAAGAGAATCTTTTTTGTGCCTGAGCTTCTCGGAGAAGCGACGCTATCACGGCAGGATGACTGTGGCGCAGAGAAACTGGGAATAAAACAAACTCCTTTTAATGATATTAAAGACAAAAAAGCGGGATGGAACATTCTGAGAGATGCGGAGGATGCTGAGCAGTTAGAGGCACCTGCGCGTCTCCGCTCCGGCCGCAGGTGCACTACAGCCCCTCTGAGGAGAGAGTTGATTTGGCTGAGAACTTAGAAAGAGGACATCCTCAGAGGATTATTTCTCATTTTATTTGTTTTTCAGAGCAAACTGACTAGTCCAGTGCGTTTCAGTCACGTTTGAACTAAAAAAAAAAAAACCGTGGGAGCTAAGCAAACCCGAGGACTGCTCCCGCAGACGGCGTGAGAGCGCGGATTACACAGAACGGCATCTCCAGTCGGAAAGGAGAAATCCCCACAGCTGCAGAACTTGAGCCCTCTCTCTTGACTACTTCTGTGCTGATGACGGGGACGATGTCTGGATTACTGCAGCTGCCATTCAACTTGCCTCAGGGACACGGGGAAGAGTGAGGAGAGAAGTAAGGTGAGAGGAGAGTCGGTAGCGTTTGGCTGCGTCCACTATCCCTTTTGTGGCGCATTTGCTGCTCAGTCTCCTCTCTCTTCATTGGATTCAAACATCAAGAAACGCACGGGGAGGGCTGCGTTCACACCCTGGGTGAGTGTTAAGGGAAAAAAAGTGCAGTTTACATAAAAAGGGTTTGGGGAGTGTGTGTGGGTGGAGGAGCGTCGGTAAAGAAAGTCGTTGCTGTGCGTTTTTGTGCCATGCGCGTAAAAACGCGCAGCGCGCTGCTGCCGGGTGCATTTGAGCTAGACGGTCGGTGCAGACGCCAGAGGATCAGTGACGCATGATTGATCACATAGGCTGGGGGGGGGGTGCTATGGGGATTTCAGGGGAATCACACTTAAGGCTCGTTTCATCACCGTGAAACACGGATGGAGGGGGCTTTGCTGTCCTGAAACCAAAAAGCATCCTGTTGCGCAAAAATATGTATATATACAAAAACTTGCTTTTGTCAAATAAAATCAGGTCTTTTAGGCGTAACTATCATTTAAAGAGTTTTCACAATGAATGCAAGAACATGTAGGTGCTCTGTGCACTTTATAGTTGTGGATTCACGTTCTGATTGTGTTTAGCTGCGCGTGAGTCTCTAATAACCCAGCCTGAGTCAGTGTAGTGTGAGCGTGAATGTAGTCAGATCCAATCACTCCTTCTTACCCAAACAGCCTCTGAGTCTGACTTGTCCTTCAGCCCCTACAGTGTGCGTGCTTGTGTGTGTGTGTGTGCGCGCGCGTGTGTGTGATGTTGATGCTCCATCAGTCACTCTGAATCCCGGCCACGCACTGCACAATTTCTCACAAATTCCCTGAACCATAAGTACAGCATTTACCTGTCAGCTACTTTTGTTGAATCTGCTGCATGTGGCTGCAAGAAATCCTCAGAGAGGAGAGGCACGGCTTCGGATTTGTTCTGAACACCCACTGCCACTGGCACAGACCTCGTTCCCTCCAAAAGAGGACTTGTAAAACAAACCATGGTGGGAGAAAAGAGAGAGAGGAGTGTGTGGTGAGGGGAGTACCAAACACTGCAAATAGGATGCTTAAAGCACCAGACTGGAAAATAAAAGATCAGATTTCCATATGCAAGTATGCTATAAAAAAATCTAATCAGCAAACATACCCAGGCTCTTCATGTTCACCTGGAGAGCCCTTAAAGCCTATATGGGTTTGCATAGAAGTGAGATGTGCTGACAGTCCAAATCTTTCTGTGACACACAGAATCTGAGAGCCAGTAAATAAAGGCTGAATGCATGACACACAGGGCTCTAATGACATGTTAATGAATGACAGCTGAAGAGTGCATGTATGCTAACACCTGAACTGGGTTCAATAGGAACGTTGAAATCTCCATACAGCGGGAAATAATGGATCCATTAGAGATGTGGGATTGGAGTGTTTGTACAAGGCCAACCCACACTCCGCACACACACGTAAACTGCTGTTTCTTGGTCCCTAGAGGGTTCTCTATCAAACCCCAGTTAAACTAAATATGGTGTAGATGTTGGTAGGATTAGACTAAAACCACTGATTTGATCCTGAAAACCAACACAGTTCTGGATTTGGGAGAAATAACAAATACCTGGACCATTTGTTTTTGGAAAAGATCTAAATAAATGGTGCATCCTTCCTTTAGTCCAACCAATGGATGCTGTTGCTGCGTTTCCTAACTAACTTTATTATTTACTCTACATCACCCCTTGGTGAACGACATTATTCCATATATGGTGTTTATGGAAATTCCAAACGTGTGCACACATGATACAGAACACGGCATAACACCACTGCAGCAACTCACTGTTACTGGTATGGTTTCCACTGGTATTACCCCAGTAATAAAATAAAAGGACCATCTCGATAATCATTTTGTAATTTCTTAGCTGGCAATTTGTACCAAACTCCTGGAAGAAAAACATTATTTGATATAGATGTGATGCTTTGAAAACTCACCAGTCACCATTATGTCCTCCCTACACAGAAAACCACACTGTTTAAATTTTTTTTACAGTGTATAGTGTTTTGTCACATACACTCACTAGTCCATATATCATCAACTCAATGCCTCAAGGGATCTAGATGTGGAGACGTTCAAACTGAGCATCAGAATGAGGAAGGCAGAGGATTTAAGTGACTTTGAATGGACATGGTTGTTGCTGCCAGATAGGCCGAGCATTTCAGAAACTTGGATCTTTACCCGCAACCTTCTGGATTATAGAGATTGGTCTGAAAAAGAGAAAATACTCAGTGAGCTTCAGCTGTGGACAAAAGAAAAAGCCTCGTTGAAGCAAGAGGCCAGAGGAGAATGGGTGGACTTATTTGAAATGATAGAAAGGCTACAATCATTTAAATAAACACTTTTTACAAAAAGGTCTGCAGAGCTCCTGAAACATCTGAACCACATCTGAAACCTTCACAGCAGAAGACCACACTGAGTGCCATTCCTGTTGGCTAAGATCAGGAAACTGAGGCTACAAATCACACCGGTGCACCACAACTGGACAATAGGATCAGAAAGCGTGTTTCCTGGTCTGACAGCTGAATTTCAGCTGCAACCTTCAGAATTTGGTGTCAGCATGAAAGCATATATGGACCCATCCTGCTGAGTTCCAATAGTCCAGGCTGCTGCTGGTGGTGTAATGGTGGTGGGAGATGTTCTTGTCCCACTTTTGATCCCTTAGTAACACCCAAGCCTGAGTATGGTCAAAACACCACAGCTTACTCAAGTTTCCATCCCTATAGTAGACCCATCTTCCAGCAGGATCATGCACCATGTCACAAAGCTCAGATAATCTCTTACTGGTTTCTAGAACATGACCATGGGTTCACTGGCCTCCAGTGACCTCCACAGTCACCAGACCCAGTCTAGAACCTTTGGATGTTGTGGAACAGGAGATTCACGTCATAAATGTACCAATGACCAATCTGTGGGAGGCTATCATAACAATTACAGACCAAAGTCTTAGGAATGTTTGCAGCACTGCGTTGAGTTTGTGCTACGAGGAATAAAGGCTGTTCTGAGTGAAACATGATGTAAAGTGCACAGAAATGTATTAGGTTGTTGGGTTTGGTACGTGGCTACTCAGAGGATTAACTTTGCTGCAGATACGATATATTTAGCAGAGTATTGGCGTTGTTTTATGTGGTCATTCACAGAAAATGGATGAAAACAAAGGAATCATTATCCGAAGGGTAAATTTTAGAGATTGTGTCATGAATAAAAGACTGAAATAAACAATGAAAGTTAAATGTTTGGTACTTTACTGTTCTCACTTATGACCTCTTTCATCTGAATGCAGACTCTACTCAGAGCACTTACATAATACCCAGCATGTTTATTGAATCACTGCCTAAAGCCATGCATTAGACCACACATTACCCCGTGTTCTGTGTGTTGAAAGGACCTTAATCCAATTTGGTTTCTGTTTGGTTTAAAGTCATAAATCCACAGAAGGTGGAATGAAACCATATCATTCACCAGTTACCGATATGCATTCCTTCAGCACAGCAACATTTGAGCAGCCCAATCAAGTTAGAGCCAAATCAAACCACCTTTCATTTAGCTCTGGACCCTGTGGGATGCACCTAAAAGCCTCTGACGCTCCCCAGTCTGCTTCTTTAGAACTGATGTAGGTAGGCAAAAATACATCTCTCTGAAATGAAATGACTTGTATGTTTGTATTAGCAGTCGACTGAAGAACACTGACCCAAACAGACCCTGTTTATAGCCTGAAGCTTTAGATTGGAGCTCTTGAAGATGTTAGTTTGACGTTATTATGTGGATATTTTTCAAGATTCAAATGGAAGCACACTTCAGAGAAGCGAACCTTTTAAGAACTAAAAACAAAAACTTTCTGGCCTGTCAGGTCTGATTTCTTCCAATTATTTATTTGTCTCAGCTTCCTCTTTTCACCACCGCATAAGTCGACGCATTTAAAGGTTATTCCTGCTGATCTTTGTTCTATTAAGAAATCCAAAAGCTGGAACTGCTGTTGCTCTCGTTGCAGGTCGCTGTGCACTAAAGTGCATCAGTTAAAAGCGTGTATTTAAATGTAAATGTGAGTACTCAGCGTGTGTGCTCTTTGGTGATTGACTAAAGTATATGATGTGGTTCTGTCCTTCAACCTGGAAGGACATTGGGAGACACTGAAAATGTGGCAGATTCAGTAAAAGAAGCTACAGCCTTGGGATTAGCCATTAGTCTTAACATGAGTAGGATGTTTTTTTCCTAACATAATTGGTGGGGTTTGTTTTTGAAACAAGCTGAGTTTGCATGAAAAACAAGTTGATTCTGTTTCCTGCAGAATATCAGTGAAATCCACAGTATATAATAAGGTGAGTGTATGGTGGATAAGACATACGTTTGCCGAGTGACTGAAAAGAAAAAAAAATGACTTAAAGTAACCAGTAATTCTATCTTTTTTAAGTGTCCTTATTTTATTTCATTATAGTTATATCCGAAAATCAAGACACAGTCTGGATAAGGTCTACAAGAAGAAATTAAACTACAAGTTCTGTATTTTCATTCTGATTGGTTAGTCTTTGTTACCGTTTCTAAACAAACCAATGGCTGATGGAAATATTGCATATAGTGTTTCTACACAAGCAAAGAACAGCAAAAAGTATTACAACTCATAATCATTAATATAACTCTTCTCAAACCCCCAGTAGCAAACGGCTGTTCTTACTGAGCCAGACTCTGCTGGAGGGTACTTCCTGTTAAAGGGGAGTTTTCCTCTCCAGTGTCGCTACATACTTGCTTAGTGCTGTATGAGGACTGCTGTAAAGCAGGGGCGTGGGGAACCCTGGCTGTGGTTTCCTCCTCCAACACATACGATTCAGTGGTTGAATCGCCTTTTCAACAGCTCAGGAAGCTCTGCAGAAAAGCATGTTAACCACCTGCTGATTGAGATCAGATGTGTTGTAGGAGGGAAACAACTAAAACATGCTGTATAGAGGCCATCAAAAGACCGGGATCATCCATCCCTGCTGTAAAGTAACAAACACAACAAGTCAGTGACTCAGTGCAGTCTGTTGGGTTTAGTTAGACAGAAAATGTTTAACTAACTGGAATAATGAACTAAACTAATTGTACCTTAGGAAAACTGGTCAATTGGAATGTTTGCATTATAAAGTGCCTTGAGATCACTCCTGTTGTGAATTGGTGCTATATAAATAAACATAGTTGAATTTAATTTAACAACTTTTTACATGCAAAGTTAAGGGTTCACTCAATCTTTGATTGAACTCTTTTAAAGTGGCAACGTTTAGTTTCCTGCCTTTAGGGGGCAGTGCATATATACTTTTCAGGGTAGTATTACGACGTGTTGCTAGTTTTAAACACATTACGGTAAATGCTGTTACCTGTGGAGCAAAAGCATGCATGCAACCTTGGCGTGACTCCTCAGACTTTATTGGTCCTTCAGTTAATTTCATCAAGAGAATGCAATGTTGATTGTAGTTTTAAGCTGTAGTTTTAGCTGCTGCTCGGGGTCCTGCGTCTGCTGATGATGTCATCGTACTACGGCAATACCACTTGGCCCAAATAGCATCTCTTTTTCAATTCTGTTCTTTCCAATTGGTTTTGGAAAGAGTTTAGCAGTTTTGTGATTAAATTCATGTTTCTTACTGCCTAAATGTTTTTGAAGGTGGTAATGTAACTTCTGTAAGTCATTATGTCCAGCCAATCATCTAGTGTGATGTCATCAACAGGTGCAGGACCCCAAGCTAGCCAGAAGGAAATATGGTGTCTGATATGGCTTCCCCCAAAGATGCTAGAACTGCCATGTACTTTAGACCCAACTTTTATGGTTATATGTTACGAATATTTTTCAGCATCTGGAAATAATTGTATTAATTTTCAACAACATTTCGATTGTTATTTCCAGAGATCAACATAAAAATTACAGATTGTCTCTTTACATAGTTTCTCTCATGAAAAGTGCTTCACAGATAGAAAATTTCACATCATATAAAATATTAATAATACAACCATTTTATTAGTTTATTTTGCATATAAAGTAAACACCACAACTTCCTGAAAATCAGTGTTTCTACTTTTTTTCTTGAACTTTTTTTTTTTTTTACTGATTTGAAGTTTCATCGGACGCTCATTAGGATCTCAGAAGCTCATTTCTGAATTTCTGAACTTAGGCTCCATCACTGCAGCATCAAGTGCATATCTTCTGTATAAAGTCCCCCCCCCCCCCCCCCCAAAAAAAAGCAAGCCATTTGTATTCACCATTTATAGACCGATACACATAATGTTTTTATGGAGAGCAGAGTGTGCAGGCGGTTGTGAAAAATCTTTAGGCTGTGTTTTAAAGTTGCTCAGGATGTGCAGTATAGGCTTCCAGTAATTGATTATTGATTGATGGAGTTACGGTTACCTGTATCTTGGTGCAATGATACAGCTTTTTGAGCAGTTTGACGACAGAAGTTATTCGAATCCACAGTCCTAGGAGGTATGGGCCAATTAAATGGGCTGTATCTAAATTTTTCATGTTTTCTGGCTTTTATTGCTGCAGGGTCATCAATTCATTTTGTGAGCAGTGTTGGGCAAGCAAGTTACTTCAAAACTGTAATGCATTATTAGGCCCGAGCAGTGAAGCTGCGAAGGCCTATTGTATCTGCTCCGTTTCTTCTTATTATTAGGCCCGAGCAGTGAAGCTGCGAAGGCCTATTGTATCTGCTCCGTTTATTATTACGCTTTCTTTCTTTCTTTTTTCTTCCGCGTCTTTGACTGGCCTTTAGGGGGTCTTAGCATATCCAAAAAGTCACCAAATTCTGGCCCAATATTGAAAGTGCGTGAAATTTACGTATTTCACTGGCAATGTGAAAGTTCATAAAAGAATGGCTGAACAGCGCCCCCTAGAAAGTGAAAAATACCCCTCTCCATAAAGCTTAGTTTATCGTACAGTTATGAAATTTGGTACACTTGTAGAACTCAACAATACGCACAGAAAAGCCTCTTGCATCCATGGTCAATATCAAACAGGAAGTCGGCCATTTTGGACTAAAGTGGCCATTTTGACCCTGTTTCGGCCATTTCTTGGGTCTATATTTGGTTGAACAGTTTGGTCATTTTTCGCACGATCGTCTCAAAAATAGTGTGCGATCGAACAGAAGCGACGGACGATTAAAATGAGACAATAAAATTGACTTTTCGTAAATACTGAAGGGGCGGGACCAGGCCTCAAAGTTCGAGCACTCGCCAAAAAAATTCAAATTGCTATAATTTCATAAATGAAAGAATTACAGTTAAAGTAACTTTCTATGGACAATCATCATCGCCCCCCGAAGACAAATGAATGGTCAATTGATGATGTCACATAAGCCCCGCCCCTTCAGGACTTAAAAGGTCAAGTTTTACTGGGAAATTTTCCAAAATTTGCCCTTTCAAATAATCATCCCAAATTTGTATCAGGTAACTGAAGACAAGTTGGGGTTGCTTGGCGTCACTTTATGGGAGTTTTCTGCAGAAGGCGGGGCTGTGGCGGCGCGGCGAACTCAGGCGTACCACTTAGGCCTTACGTTTGCCTCCCATTTCGTCATTTCTAGAGATATCGCCACGAAACTTCTTGTGAGTGATGCTAGTCCGGCCCCCCAAAAAATCTGATGTGACATTCCGGTGGGCGTGGTCTATTTGTTGAAATAGCGCCCCCTAGGACCATTAAAACTGACAGCCCCAAGCCATGCTTTGACTGAGGATTACGAAATGTGGTACACTAATGTGGTGTCTCAGGACCTACAAAAAAGTCTCTTGGAGCCAAGTGCAAAGTCGCACAGGAAGTCGGCCATTTTGGTCCAAGTGCGTGATTTAGTGGTTTTCGCACACGTTGTTTGGAGAGTGATGCTCCGTCGCCCTTTTCACCAATCGCCTTCACACTTCTGCTATATACTCTTAAGACATAGATGAAAAAATTCAACCGTCGGATTTTAAATAAGTATAAAGGTGTGGGCGTGGCTAAGCCTCAAACTCTGACTTGTCGCCACGCCACTCTTTTTTTCACAGTTCCCTATTGGACTCCTTTTATCCAATCACCACCAAACAGTGGCAAATAGCAGCAGACAAGTTGAGGTCACTAGGTCTATAGTACTGGCAGGTTTCGAATAAAGGCGGGGCTTTGGGAGCATGGCGAAATTCGCCATCACGCCATGGAAATACGTTTGTCTCTCATTTCTTCAATCATTGTGACATTGCCACACAATTTCTGATGAGTGATCCTACTCTGACCCCTAATATAATTGGACAGCTGAAGTTTGTGGGCGTGGCCTATTTTCCAAAACAGTGCCCCCTAGGACCATTAAAACAGTCAGCCCCAAGCCATGCTTTGACTGAGGATCACAAAATTTGGCACACTAATGTAGTGTCTCAGGACCTACAAAAAAGTCTCTTGGAGCCAAGCGCAATGTCGCACAGGAGGTCGGCCATTTTGGTGCAATTACTCAATTAAGTGGTTTTCGCACACGTTATAAGGAGAATGATATCTCCTCGCCCTTTCCACCGATCACCTTCAAACTCCTGCTATATACTCTTAAGACATAGAGGAAAAAATTCAACCGTCGGATTTTAAATAAGTATAAAGGTATGGGCGTGGCTAAGCCTCAAACTTTGACCAGTCGCCATTACTTTATTTGACTTAATAACTCCCATGTGCATGATCAGATCAATTTCATACTTTGTCTGTGTGATCACTGACCACATCTGAAGACAGTGACAATGTGGACAGCTGACATCACCTAAGCCCCGCCCCCTGACTAAAGGAAGTCTATTGTTTTATGGTGAACTGCCCATATTTGTCCCCTCTAATTTAGTCAAGATGACACTAAGGTCATGCACTGTCTTCATGATGTTGTAATGACCATTCAGATCTGATAGCTTTTCAGAAAGTGAGGGGCTTTGATGCCATGGCGATTTCTGGCGTGACGCTGTGACCTTACGTTTGACTGTAACTTCCACAAACAGCCTCCGATTTGCCCGAGACTGAACATCACATCACCAGTGTGGTAAAGATAGAGTATCTCCTAGGGGTGAGACATGTAATGGTGGGCTCAGAAGGGATGCTGAGTCAGGGTGAGGTGTGGACGAGGAGGCCTTTCACGGTTTCCGGTGTTGGGGTGGCTGACTTTCTGTTCCGACAGGCATGCCCTGATGCCCTCGGCTGCCGGCCAGGATGGAGAAGCGCGGAGCCGGGTTTGGAGAGCGTCGGGGATGGAGCGGAGGGGGTGCTGAAGGAGGGCGAGCAGCTTCGCTGCGAGGGCCGAACGACGCTGCTTGCAGCTTTAATTAGGCCCGAGCAGTGAAGCTGCGAAGGCCTATTGTATCTGCTCCGTTTATTATTAGGCCCGAGCAGTGAAGCTGCGAAGGCCTATTGTATCTGCTCCGTTTATTATTATTATTTATTATTATTATTATTATTTTTTTTCTTCCGCGTCTTTGGGTGGCCTTTAGGGGGTCTTAGCATATCCAAAAAGTCACCAAATTCTGGCCCAATATAGAAAGTGCGTGAAATTTACGTATTTCACTGGCGATGTGAAAGTTCATAAAAAAGTGGCTGAACAGCACCCTCTAGAAAGTGAAAAATACCCCTCTCCATAAAGCTTAGTTTATCGTACAGTTATGAAATTTGGTTTACTTGTAGTACTCAACAGTCCGCACAGAAAAGTCTCTTGCAACCATGGTCAATATCAAACAGGAAGTCGGCCATTTTGGGTTGAAATGGAGATTTTTAGCCGTTTTGGCCATTTCTAGGGTCTACATTTGGTTGAACAGTTTGGTCAATTTTCGCACGATTGTCTCAAAAATAGTGTACTATCGAACAGAAGCGATGGACGATTCAAATGAGAAAATAAAATTGACTTTTCGTAAATACTGAAGGGGCGGGGCCAGACCTCAAAGTTCGAGCACTCGCCAAAAAAATTCAAATTGCTATAATTTCATAAATGAAAGAATTACAGTTAAAACAATTTCTAAGGACAATCGTCATCGCCCCCCGAAGACAAATGAATGGTCGATTGGTGATGTCACATAAGCCCCGCCCCCTCAGGACTTAAAAGGTCAAGTTTTACTGGGAAATTTTCCAAAATTCGCCCTTTCAAATAATCATCTCAGATTTGTAGCAGGTAACTGAAGACAAGTTGGGGTTGCTTGGCGTCACTTTATGAGAGTTTTCTGCAGAAGGCGGGGCTGTGGCGGTGCGGCGAAGTCAGGCGTACCGACGTGGACATATGTTTGCCTCCCATTTCGTCATTTCTAGAGATATCGCCACGACACCTCTTGGGAGTGATCCTAGTCCGGCCCCCAAAAGAATCAGATGTCAACATCTGGTGGGCGTGGCCTATTTTCTGAAATAGCGCCCCCTAGGACCATTAAAACTGTCAGCCCCAAGCCATGCTTTGACTGAGGAGTACGAAATTTGGTACACTAATGTGGTGTCTCAGGACCTACAAAAAAGTCTCTTGGAGCCAAGTGCAAAGTCGCACAGGAAGTCGGCCATTTTGGTCCAAGTACTCGATTTAGTGGTTTTCGCACACGTTGTTTGGAGAGTGTTGCACCAACACCCTTTTCACCAATCACCTCCAAACATCTTTTATACACTCTTAAGACATAGATGAAAAAATTCAACCGTCGGATTTTAAATAAGTATAAAGGTGTGGGCGTGGCTAAGCCTCAAACTTTGATCTGTCGCCACGCCACTCTTTTTTTCACAGTTCCCTATTGGACTCCTTTTATCCAATCACCACCAAACAGTGGCAAATAGCAGCAGACAAGTTGAGGTCACTAGGTCTATAGTACTGGCAGGTTTCGAATAAAGGCGGGGCTTTGGGAGCATGGCGAAATTCGCCATCACGCCATGGAAATACGTTTGTCTCTCATTTCTTCAATCATTGTGACATTGCCACACAATTTCTGATGAGTGATCCTACTCTGACCCCTAATATAATTGGACAGCTGAAGTTTGTGGGCGTGGCCTATTTTCCAAAACAGTGCCCCCTAGGACCATTAAAACAGTCAGCCCCAAGCCATGCTTTGACTGAGGATCACAAAATTTGGCACACTAATGTAGTGTCTCAGGACCTACAAAAAAGTCTCTTGGAGCCAAGCGCAATGTCGCACAGGAGGTCGGCCATTTTGGTGCAATTACTCAATTAAGTGGTTTTCGCACACGTTATAAGGAGAATGATATCTCCTCGCCCTTTCCACCGATCACCTTCAAACTCCTGCTATATACTCTTAAGACATAGAGGAAAAAATTCAACCGTCGGATTTTAAATAAGTATAAAGGTATGGGCGTGGCTAAGCCTCAAACTTTGACCAGTCGCCATTACTTTATTTGACTTAATAACTCCCATGTGCATGATCAGATCAATTTCATACTTTGTCTGTGTGATCACTGACCACATCTGAAGACAGTGACAATGTGGACAGCTGACATCACCTAAGCCCCGCCCCCTGACTAAAGGAAGTCTATTGTTTTATGGTGAACTGCCCATATTTGTCCCCTCTAATTTAGTCAAGATGACACTAAGGTCATGCACTGTCTTCATGATGTTGTAATGACCATTCAGATCTGATAGCTTTTCAGAAAGTGAGGGGCTTTGATGCCATGGCGATTTCTGGCGTGACGCTGTGACCTTACGTTTGACTGTAACTTCCACAAACAGCCTCCGATTTGCCCGAGACTGAACATCACATCACCAGTGTGGTAAAGATAGAGTATCTCCTAGGGGTGAGACATGTAATGGTGGGCTCAGAAGGGATGCTGAGTCAGGGTGAGGTGTGGACGAGGAGGCCTTTCACGGTTTCCGGTGTTGGGGTGGCTGACTTTCTGTTCCGACAGGCATGCCCTGATGCCCTCGGCTGCCGGCCAGGATGGAGAAGCGCGGAGCCGGGTTTGGAGAGCGTCGGGGATGGAGCGGAGGGGGTGCTGAAGGAGGGCGAGCAGCTTCGCTGCGAGGGCCGAACGACGCTGCTTGCAGCTTTAATTAGGCCCGAGCAGTGAAGCTGCGAAGGCCTATTGTATCTGCTCCGTTTATTATTAGGCCCGAGCAGTGAAGCTGCGAAGGCCTATTGTATCTGCTCCGTTTATTATTATTATTTATTATTATTATTATTATTTTTTTTCTTCCGCGTCTTTGGGTGGCCTTTAGGGGGTCTTAGCATATCCAAAAAGTCACCAAATTCTGGCCCAATATAGAAAGTGCGTGAAATTTACGTATTTCACTGGCGATGTGAAAGTTCATAAAAAAGTGGCTGAACAGCACCCTCTAGAAAGTGAAAAATACCCCTCTCCATAAAGCTTAGTTTATCGTACAGTTATGAAATTTGGTTTACTTGTAGTACTCAACAGTCCGCACAGAAAAGTCTCTTGCAACCATGGTCAATATCAAACAGGAAGTCGGCCATTTTGGGTTGAAATGGAGATTTTTAGCCGTTTTGGCCATTTCTAGGGTCTACATTTGGTTGAACAGTTTGGTCAATTTTCGCACGATTGTCTCAAAAATAGTGTACTATCGAACAGAAGCGATGGACGATTCAAATGAGAAAATAAAATTGACTTTTCGTAAATACTGAAGGGGCGGGGCCAGACCTCAAAGTTCGAGCACTCGCCAAAAAAATTCAAATTGCTATAATTTCATAAATGAAAGAATTACAGTTAAAACAATTTCTAAGGACAATCGTCATCGCCCCCCGAAGACAAATGAATGGTCGATTGGTGATGTCACATAAGCCCCGCCCCCTCAGGACTTAAAAGGTCAAGTTTTACTGGGAAATTTTCCAAAATTCGCCCTTTCAAATAATCATCTCAGATTTGTAGCAGGTAACTGAAGACAAGTTGGGGTTGCTTGGCGTCACTTTATGAGAGTTTTCTGCAGAAGGCGGGGCTGTGGCGGTGCGGCGAAGTCAGGCGTACCGACGTGGACATATGTTTGCCTCCCATTTCGTCATTTCTAGAGATATCGCCACGACACCTCTTGGGAGTGATCCTAGTCCGGCCCCCAAAAGAATCAGATGTCAACATCTGGTGGGCGTGGCCTATTTTCTGAAATAGCGCCCCCTAGGACCATTAAAACTGTCAGCCCCAAGCCATGCTTTGACTGAGGAGTACGAAATTTGGTACACTAATGTGGTGTCTCAGGACCTACAAAAAAGTCTCTTGGAGCCAAGTGCAAAGTCGCACAGGAAGTCGGCCATTTTGGTCCAAGTACTCGATTTAGTGGTTTTCGCACACGTTGTTTGGAGAGTGTTGCACCAACACCCTTTTCACCAATCACCTCCAAACATCTTTTATACACTCTTAAGACATAGATGAAAAAATTCAACCGTCGGATTTTAAATAAGTATAAAGGTGTGGGCGTGGCTAAGCCTCAAACTTTGATCTGTCGCCACGCCACTCTTTTTTTCACAGCTCCCTATTGGACTCCTTTTAACCAATCACCAGCAATCACTGGCAAATAGCAGCAGACAAGTTGAGGTCACTTGGTCTATAGCACTGGCAGGTTTCGAATAAAGGCGGGGCTTTGGGAGCATGGCGAATTTCACCATCAAGCCATGGAAATACGTTTGTCTCTTATTTCTTCAATCATTGTGACATCGCCACACAATTTCTGATGAGTGATCCTAATCTGACCCCTAATAGAATTGGACAGCTGAAGTTTGTGGGCGTGGCCTATTTTCTGAAATAGCGCCCCCTAGGACCATTAAAACTGTCAGCCCCAAGCCATGCTTGGACTGAGGATCACGAAATTTGGCACACTAATGTAGTGTCTCAGGACCTACAAAAAAGTCTCTTGGAGCCAAGCGCAATGTCGCACAGGAGGTCGGCCATTTTGGTCCAAGTACTCGATTTAGTGGTTTTCGCACACGTTATTAGGAGAATGATGTCTCGTCGTCCTTTCCACTGATCACCTTCAAACTCCTGCTATATACTCTTAAGACATAGAGGAAAAAATTCAACCGTCGGATTTTAAATAAGTATAAAGGTGTGGGCGTGGCTAAGCCTCAAACTTTGACCAGTCACCATTACGTTACTTGACTTAATAACTCTCATGTGCATGATCAGATCAATTTCAAATTTTGTCTGTGTGATCACTGACTACATCTGAAGACAGCGACAATGTGGACAGCTGACTTCACCTAAGCCCCGCCCCCTGACTACAGGAAGTCTACTGTTTTATGGTGAAGTGCCCATATTTGTCCCCTCTAATTTAGTCAACATGACACTAAGGTCATGCACTGTCTTCATGATGTTGTAATGACCATTCAGATCTGCTAGCTTTTCAGAAAGGGAGGGGCTTTGATGCCATGGCAAATTCTGGCGTGACGCTGTGACCTTACGTTTGACTGTAACTTCCACAAACAGCTTCCGATTTGCCCGAGACTGAACATCACATCACCAGTGTGGTAAAGATAGAGTATCTCCTAGTGGTGAGACGTGTAATGCTGGGCTCAAAGGGGATGCTGAGTCAGGGTGAGGTGTGGACGAGGAGGCCGTTCACGGTTTCTGGTGTCGGGGTGGTTGATGTTTCTGTTGTGCCAGACGTGCCCTGGTGCCCCCGGCTGCCGGCCAGAACGGAGCGGCGCGGAGCTGGGTTTGGAGAGCGTCGGGGATGGAGCGGAGGGGGTGCGGACAGAGGGCGAGCAGCTTCACTGCGAGGGCCGAACGACGCTGCTTGCAGCTTTAATTATTATTCTTTTTTCTTCCGCGTCTTTGGGTGGCCTTTAGGGGGTCTTAGCATATCCAAAAAGTCACCAAATTCTGGCTCAATATAGAAAGTGCGTGAAATTTACGTATTTCACTGGCGATGTGAAAGTTCATAAAAAAGTGGCTCGACAGTGCCCCCTAGAAAGTGAAAAATACCCCTCTCCATAAAGCTTAGTTTATCGTACAGTTATGAAATTTGGTATACTGATAATACTCAACAGTCCGCACAGAAAAGCCTCTTGCAACCATGGTCAATATAAAACAGGAAGTCGGCCATTTTGGGTTGAAATGAGGATTTTTAGCCGTTTTGGCCAATTCTAGGGTCTATATTTGGTTGAACAGTTTGGTCATTTTTCGCACCATCGTCTCAAAAATAGTGCGAGATCGAACAGAAGCGATGGACGATTCAAATGAGACAATAAAATTGACTTTTCGTAAATACTGAAGGGGCGGGGCCAGGCCTCAAAGTTCGAGCACTCGCCAAAAAAATTCAAATTGCTATAATTTCACAAATGAAAGAATTACAGTTAAAACAATTTCTAAGGACAATTGCCATCGCCCCCCGAAGACAAATGAATGGTCGATAGATGATGTCACACAAGCCCCGCCCCCTCAGGACTTAAAAGGTCAAGTTTTACTGGGAAATTTTCCAAAATTCGCCCTTTCAAATAATCACCCCAAATTTGTAGCAGGTAACTGAAGACAAGTTGGGGTTGCTTGGCGTCACTTTATGGGAGTTTTCTGCAGAAGGCGGGGCTGTGGCGGCGCGGCGAAGTCAGGCGTACCGCTTAGGCCTTACGTTTGCCTCCCATTTCGTCATTTCTAAAGATATCGCCACAAAACTTCTTGGGAGTGATCCTAGTCCTGCCCCCCAAAAAATGTGATGTGAAAATCCTGTGGGCGTGGCCTATTTTCTGAAATAGCGCCCTCTAGGACCATTAAAACTGTCAGCCCCAAGCCAGGCTTTGACTGAGGATTACGAAATTTGGTACACTAATGTGGTGTCTCAGGACCTACAAAAAAGTCTCTTGGAGCCAAGCACCAAGTCGCACAGGAAGTCGGCCATTTTGGTCCAAGTACTCGATTTAGTGGTTTTCGCACACGTTGTTTGGAGAGTGTTGCACCATCGCCCTTTTCACCAATCACCTTCAAACATCTGCTATACACTCTTAAGACATAGATGAAAAAATTCAACCGTCGGATTTTAAATAAGTATAAAGGTGTGGGCGTGGCTAAGCCTCAAACTTTGACCTGTCGCCACGCCACTCTTTTTTTCACAGCTCCCTATTGGACTCCTTTTAACCAATCACCAGCAATCACTGGCAAATAGCAGCAGACAAGTTGAGGTCACTTGGTTTATAGTACTGGCAGGTTTCGAATAAAGGCGGGGCTTTGGGAGCATGGCGAAATTCACCATCACGCCATGGAAATACGTTTGTCTCTCATTTCTTCAATCATTGTTACATCACCACACAATTTCTGAGAGTGATCTTACTCTGACCCCTAATAGAATTGGACAGCTGAAGTTTGTGGGCGTGGCCTATTTTCTGAAATAGCGCCCCCTAGGACCATTAAAACTATCAGCCCCAAGCCATGCTTTGACTGAGGATCACGAAATTTGGCACACTAATGTAGTGTCTCAGGACCTACAAAAAAGTCTCTTGGAGCCAAGTCCAATGTCGCACAGGAGGTCGGCCATTTTGGTCCAAGTACTCGATTTAGTGGTTTTCCCACACGTTATTAGGAGAATGATGTCTCGTCGTCCTTTCCACCGATCACCTTCAAACTCCTGCTATATACTCTTAAGACATAGAGGAAAAAATTCAACCGTCGGATTTTAAATAAGTATAAAGGTGTGGGCGTGGCTAAGCCTCAAACTTTGACCAGTCGCCATTACGTTACTTGACTTAATAACTCCCATGTGCATGATCAGATCAATTTCAAACTTTGTCTGTGTGATCACTGACCACATCTGAAGACAGTGACAATGTGGACAGCTGACATCACCTAAGCCCCGCCCCCTGACTACAGGAAGTCTACTGTTTTATGGTGAAATGCCCATATTTGTCCCCTCTAATTTAGTCAACATGACACTAAGGTCATGCACTGTCTTCATGATGTTGTAATGACCATTCAGATCTGATAGCTTTTCAGAAAGGGAGGGGCTTTGATGCCATGGCGATTTCTGGCGTGAAGCTGTGACCTTACGTTTGACTGTAACTTCCACAAACAGCCTCCGATTTGCCCGAGACTGAACATCACATCACCAGTGTGGTAAAGATAGAGTATCTCCTAGTGGTGAGACGTGTAATGGTGGGCTCAGAGGGGATGCTGAGTCAGGGTGAGGTGTGGACGAGGAGGCCATTCACGGTTTCTGGTGTCGGGGTGGTTGACTGTCTGTTCTGCCAGACGTGCCCTGGTGCTCCCGGCTGCCGGACAGGATGGAGAAGCGCAGAGCTGGGTTTGGAGAGCGTCGGGGATGGAGCGGAGGGGGTGCGGAAGGAGGGCGAGCTGCTTCGCTGCGAGGGCCGAACGACGCTGCTTGCAGCTTTAATTACGCTTTCTTTCTTTCTTTTTTCTTCCGCGTCTTTGACTGGCCTTTAGGGGGTCTTAGCATATCCAAAAAGTCACCAAATTCTGGCCCAATATTGAAAGTGCGTGAAATTTACGTATTTCACTGGCAATGTGAAAGTTCATAAAAGAATGGCTGAACAGCGCCCCCTAGAAAGTGAAAAATACCCCTCTCCATAAAGCTTAGTTTATCGTACAGTTATGAAATTTGGTACACTTGTAGAACTCAACAATACGCACAGAAAAGCCTCTTGCATCCATGGTCAATATCAAACAGGAAGTCGGCCATTTTGGACTAAAGTGGCCATTTTGACCCTGTTTCGGCCATTTCTTGGGTCTATATTTGGTTGAACAGTTTGGTCATTTTTCGCACGATCGTCTCAAAAATAGTGTGTGATCGAACAGAAGCGACGGACGATTAAAATGAGACAATAAAATTGACTTTTCGTAAATACTGAAGGGGCGGGACCAGGCCTCAAAGTTCGAGCACTCGCCAAAAAAATTCAAATTGCTATAATTTCATAAATGAAAGAATTACAGTTAAAGTAACTTTCTATGGACAATCATCATCGCCCCCCGAAGACAAATGAATGGTCAATTGATGATGTCACATAAGCCCCGCCCCTTCAGGACTTAAAAGGTCAAGTTTTACTGGGAAATTTTCCAAAATTTGCCCTTTCAAATAATCATCCCAAATTTGTATCAGGTAACTGAAGACAAGTTGGGGTTGCTTGGCGTCACTTTATGGGAGTTTTCTGCAGAAGGCGGGGCTGTGGCGGCGCGGCGAACTCAGGCGTACCACTTAGGCCTTACGTTTGCCTCCCATTTCGTCATTTCTAGAGATATCGCCACGAAACTTCTTGTGAGTGATGCTAGTCCGGCCCCCCAAAAAATCTGATGTGACATTCCGGTGGGCGTGGTCTATTTGTTGAAATAGCGCCCCCTAGGACCATTAAAACTGACAGCCCCAAGCCATGCTTTGACTGAGGATTACGAAATGTGGTACACTAATGTGGTGTCTCAGGACCTACAAAAAAGTCTCTTGGAGCCAAGTGCAAAGTCGCACAGGAAGTCGGCCATTTTGGTCCAAGTGCGTGATTTAGTGGTTTTCGCACACGTTGTTTGGAGAGTGATGCTCCGTCGCCCTTTTCACCAATCGCCTTCACACTTCTGCTATATACTCTTAAGACATAGATGAAAAAATTCAACCGTCGGATTTTAAATAAGTATAAAGGTGTGGGCGTGGCTAAGCCTCAAACTCTGACTTGTCGCCACGCCACTCTTTTTTTCACAGTTCCCTATTGGACTCCTTTTATCCAATCACCACCAAACAGTGGCAAATAGCAGCAGACAAGTTGAGGTCACTAGGTCTATAGTACTGGCAGGTTTCGAATAAAGGCGGGGCTTTGGGAGCATGGCGAAATTCGCCATCACGCCATGGAAATACGTTTGTCTCTCATTTCTTCAATCATTGTGACATTGCCACACAATTTCTGATGAGTGATCCTACTCTGACCCCTAATATAATTGGACAGCTGAAGTTTGTGGGCGTGGCCTATTTTCCAAAACAGTGCCCCCTAGGACCATTAAAACAGTCAGCCCCAAGCCATGCTTTGACTGAGGATCACAAAATTTGGCACACTAATGTAGTGTCTCAGGACCTACAAAAAAGTCTCTTGGAGCCAAGCGCAATGTCGCACAGGAGGTCGGCCATTTTGGTGCAATTACTCAATTAAGTGGTTTTCGCACACGTTATAAGGAGAATGATATCTCCTCGCCCTTTCCACCGATCACCTTCAAACTCCTGCTATATACTCTTAAGACATAGAGGAAAAAATTCAACCGTCGGATTTTAAATAAGTATAAAGGTATGGGCGTGGCTAAGCCTCAAACTTTGACCAGTCGCCATTACTTTATTTGACTTAATAACTCCCATGTGCATGATCAGATCAATTTCATACTTTGTCTGTGTGATCACTGACCACATCTGAAGACAGTGACAATGTGGACAGCTGACATCACCTAAGCCCCGCCCCCTGACTAAAGGAAGTCTATTGTTTTATGGTGAACTGCCCATATTTGTCCCCTCTAATTTAGTCAAGATGACACTAAGGTCATGCACTGTCTTCATGATGTTGTAATGACCATTCAGATCTGATAGCTTTTCAGAAAGTGAGGGGCTTTGATGCCATGGCGATTTCTGGCGTGACGCTGTGACCTTACGTTTGACTGTAACTTCCACAAACAGCCTCCGATTTGCCCGAGACTGAACATCACATCACCAGTGTGGTAAAGATAGAGTATCTCCTAGGGGTGAGACATGTAATGGTGGGCTCAGAAGGGATGCTGAGTCAGGGTGAGGTGTGGACGAGGAGGCCTTTCACGGTTTCCGGTGTTGGGGTGGCTGACTTTCTGTTCCGACAGGCATGCCCTGATGCCCTCGGCTGCCGGCCAGGATGGAGAAGCGCGGAGCCGGGTTTGGAGAGCGTCGGGGATGGAGCGGAGGGGGTGCTGAAGGAGGGCGAGCAGCTTCGCTGCGAGGGCCGAACGACGCTGCTTGCAGCTTTAATTAGGCCCGAGCAGTGAAGCTGCGAAGGCCTATTGTATCTGCTCCGTTTCTTCTTCTTATTATTATTATTATTCTTTTTTCTTCCGCGTCTTTGAATGGCCTTTAAGGGGTCTTAGCATATCCAAAAAGTCACCAAATTCTGGCCCAATATAGAAAGTGCGTGAAATTTATGTATTTCACTGGCGATGTGAAAGTTCGTCAAAAAGTGACTGAACAGCGCCCCCTAGAAAGTGAAAAATACCCCTCTCCATAAAGCTTAGTTTATCGTACAGTTATGAAATTTGGTATACTTGTAGTACTCAACAGTCCGCACAGAAAAGTCTCTTGCAACCATGGTCAATATCAAACAGGAAGTCGGCCATTTTGGAGTAAAGTGGCCATTTTGACCCCGTTTTGGCCATTTCTAGGGTCTATATTTGGTTGAACAGTTTGGTCATTTTTCGCACCATCGTCTCAAAAATTGTGCGAGATCGAACAGAAGCGATGGACGATTCAAATGAGACAATAAAATTGACTTTTCGTAAATACTGAAGGGGCGGGGCCAGGCCTCAAAGTTCGAGCACTCGCCAAAAAAATTCAAATTGCTATAATTTCATAAATGAAAGAATTACAGTTAAAGAAATGTCCTGTGGACAATCGTCATCGCCCTCCGAAGACAAATGAATGGTCGATTGATGATGTCACATAAGCCCCGCCCCCTCAGGACTTAAAAGGTCAAGTTTTACTGGGAAATTTTCCAAAATTCGCCCTTTCCAATAATCACCCCAAATTTGTAGCGGGTAACTGAAGACAAGTTGGGGTTGCTTGGCTTCACTTTATGGGAGTTTTCTGCAGAAGGCGGGGCTGTGGCGGCGCGGCGAATTCAGGCGTACCGCTTAGGCCTTACGTTTGCCTCCCATTTCGTCATTTCTAGAGATATCGCCACGAAGCTTCTTGTGAGTGATCCTAGTCTGGCCCCCCAAAAGATCTGATGTGAAATTCCGGTGGGCGTGGTCTATTTTCTGAAATAGCGCCCCCTAGGACCATTAAAACTGACAGCCCCAAGCCATGCTTTGACTGAGGATTACGAAATTTGGCACACTAATGTGGTGTCTCAGGACCTATAAAAAAGTCTCTTGGAGCCAAGTGCATTGTCGCACAGGAAGTCGGCCATTTTGGTCCAAGTGCACAATTTAGTGGTTTTCGCACACGTTGTTTGGAGAGTGATGCTCCGTCGCCCTTTTCACCAATTGCCTTCACACTTCGGCTACATACTCTTAAGACATAGATGAAAAAATTCAACCGTCGGATTTTAAATAAGTATAAAGGTGTGGGCGTGGCTAAGCCTCAAACTTTGACCTGTCGCCATGCCACTCTTTTTTTCACAGCTCCCTATTGGACTCCTTTTAACCAATCACCACCAAACAGTGGCGAATAGCAGCAGACAAGTTGAGGTCACTTGGTCTATAGTACTGGCAGGTTTCGAATAAAGGCGGGGCTTTGGGAGAATGGCGAAATTCGCCATCACGACATGGAAATACGTTTGTCTCTCATTTCTTCAGTCATTGTGACATCGCCATACAAGTTCTGATGAGTGATCCTACTCTGACCCCTAATAGAATTGGACAGCTGAAGTTTGTGGGCGTGGCCTATTTTCTGAAACAGCGCCCCCTAGGACCATTAAAACAGTCAGCCCCAAGCCATGCTTTGACTGAGGATCACAAAATTTGGCACACTAATGTAGTGTACCAGGACCTACAAAAAAGTCTCTTGGAGCCAAGCACAATGTCGCACAGGAGGTCGGCCATTTTGGTCCAAGTACTCAATTTAGTGGTTTTCGCACACGTTATTAGGAGAATGATGTCTCGTTGTCCTTTCCACCGACCACCTTCAAACTCCTGCTATATACTCTTAAGACGTAGAGGAAAAAATTCAACCGTCGGATTTTAAATAAGTATAAAGGTGTGGGCGTGGCTAAGCCTCAAACTTTGACCAGTCGCCATTACGTTACTTGACTTAATCACTTCCATGTGCATGATCAGATCAAATTCAAACTTTGTCTGTGTGATCACTGACTACATCTGAAGACAGTGACAATGTGGACAGCTGACATCACCTAAGCCCCGCCCCCTGACTACAGGAAGTCTACTGTTTTATGGTGAACTGCCCATATTTGTCCCCTCTAATTTAGTCAACATGACACTAAGGTCATGCACTGTCTTCATGATGTTGTAATGACCATTCAGATCTGCTAGCTTTACAGAAAGGGAGGGGCTTTGATGCCATGGCAAATTCTGGCGTGACGCTGTGACCTTACGTTTGACTGTAACTTCCACAAACAGCTTCCGATTTGCCCGAGACTGAACATCACATCACCAGTGTGGTAAAGATAGAGTATCTCCTAGTGGTGAGACGTGTAATGCTTGGCTCAAAGGGGATGCTGAGTCAGGGTGAGGTGTGGACGAGGAGGCCGTTCACGGTTTCTGGTGTCGGGGTGGTTGATGTTTCTGTTCTGCCAGACGTGCCCTGGTGCCCCCGGCTGCCGGCCAGGACGGAGCGGCGCGGAGCTGGGTTTGGAGAGCGTCTGGGATGGAGCGGAGGGGGTGCGGACAGAGGGCGAGCAGCTTCGCTGCGAGGGCCGAACGACGCTGCTTGCAGCTTTAATTAGGCCCGAGCAGTGAAGCTGCGAAGGCCTATTGTATCTGCTCCGTTTCTTCTTATTAGGCCCGAGCAGCGAAAGCGCTGCGAAGGCCTCTTGTTTTTGCTCTGATTATTATTATTTTTTGTTATTCCGTGCCCCCTTTGAACAGCTTTTTGGGGACCTTAACATACCCCAAAACTCACAATATTTTGCACACTTGTCAGGCCTGGTGAAAAATTTGATATTTTAAAGGTCCCGAAAAAATCGCAAAGAAAATGGCTGAACAGCGCCCCCTACAAAGTGAAAAAAACCCCTCTCCATAAAGCTTAGTTTATCGTACAGTTATGAAATTTGGTACACTTGTAGTACTCAACAGTCCGCACAGAAAAGTCTCTTGCAACCATGGTCAATATCAAACAGGAAGTCGGCCATTTTGGGTTGAAATGGCGATTTTTTGCCGTTTTTGCCGTTTTTAGGGTCCGTTTCTGATTGGATTGCTCGATCATTTTTCGCACGATCGTCTCAAAAATTGTGTAAAATTGCTCAGAAGGGATGGGCGAACAAAATGAGATAAGGATTCTGAGTTTTCGTATATGTTGAAGGGGCGGAGCCAGGCCTCGAAGTTTGACTACTCGCCAAAAATATTTAAATTGCTATAACTTCATAACTGAATGGAATAGAGTTACCAAACTTTCTGTGGTCATTCGTCATCCACCCACAAAGTAAATTGAATGGTCGGATGATGACATCACACAAGCCCCGCCCCCTCAGGACCAAAAAGATCAAGTTTTACTGTGAAAGGTCCCAAATTGCCCCATTTCACTTAATCACCACAAATTTGTAGCTGGTAACTCAAGACAAGTGGGGGTTGCTTGGCGTCACTTTATGGGAGTTTTCGGCAGAGGGCGGGGCTGTGGCGGCGCGGCGAATTCAGGCGTACCGCCTTGGCCTTACGTTTGCCTCCCATTTCGTCATTTCCAAAGATATCGTCACGAAACTTCTTGTGAGTGATCCTAGTCCGGCCCATCAAAAGATCTGATGTGAACATCCGGTGGGCGTGGCCTATTTTCTGAAATAGCGCCCCCTAGGACCATTAAAACTGTCAGCCCCAAGCCATGCTTTGACTGAGGATTACGAAATATGGTACACTAATGTGCTGTCTCAGGACCTACAAAAAAGTCTCTTGGAGCCAAGTGCAAAGTCGCACAGGAAGTCGGCCATTTTGGTCCAAGTACGCGATTTAGTGGTTTTCGCACACGTTGTTTGGAGAGTGATGCTCCGTCGCCCTTTTCACCATTCTCCTTCAAACTTCTGCTATGTACTCGTAAGACATAGGGAAAAAAATTCAACCGTCGGATTTTTCAAAAGTTGAAAGGTGTGGGCGTGGCTAAGCCTCAAACTTTGACCTGCCGCCACGCCACTCTTTTTTTCACAGCTCCCTACTGGACTCCTTTTACCCAATCACCAGGATTCTGTGGGAAACAGCAGTAGACAACTTGAGGTTACTTGGTCTCCAGTACTGGCAGGTTTTGAAAAAAGGCGGGGCTTTGGGAGCATGGCGAAAATCGCCATCACGCCATGGAAATACGTTTGCCTCTCATTTCTTCAGTTATCGTGATATCGCTCCGACACTTCTGGTGAGTGATCCTAGTCTGACCCCCAAGAGAAGTAGACAGCTGAAGTTTGTGGGCGTGGCCTATTCTCTTAAATAGCGCCCCCTAGGTCCATTTAAACTAATAGCCCCAAGCCAAGCTTTGACTGAGGATTGCGAAATTTGGTACACTAATGTGGTGTCTCAGGACCTACAAAAAAGTCTCTTGGAGCCAAGTGCAAAGTCGCACAGGAAGTCGGCCATTTTGGTCCAAGTACGCGATTTAGTGGTTTTCGCACACGTTGTTTGGAGAGTGATGCTCCGTCGCCCTTTTCACCAATCTCCTTCAAACTTCTGCTATATACTCTTAAGACATAGGGGGAAAAATTCAACCGTCGGATTTTTCAAAAGTTGAAAGGTGTGGGCGTGGCTAAGCCTCAAACTTTGACCTGTCGCCACGCCACTCTTTTTTTCACAGCTCCCTACTGGACTCCTTTTACCCAATCACCAGGATTCTGTGGGAAACAGCAGTAGACAACTTGAGGTTACTTAGTCTCCAGTACTGGCAGGTTTTGAAAAAAGGCGGGGCTTTGGGAGCATGGCGAAAATCGCCATCACGCCATGGAAATACGTTTGCCTCTCATTTCTTCAGTTATCGTGATATCGCTACGAAACTTCTGGTGAGTGATCCTAGTCTGACCCCCAAGAGAAATAGACAGCTGAAGTTTGTGGGCGTGGCCTATTCTCTTAAATAGCGCCCCCTAGGACCATTTAAACTAATAGCCCCAAGCCATGCTTTGACTGAGGATTACGAAATTTGGTACACTAATGTGGTGTCTCAGGACCTACAAAAAAGTCTCTTGGAGCCAGGACAAAGTCGCACAGGAAGTCGGCCATTTTGGTCCAAGTACGCGATTTAGTGGTTTTCGCACACGTTGTTTGGAGAGTGATGCTCTGTCGCCCTTTTCACCAATCACTTTCAAACTTCTGCTGTATACTCATACGACGTAGGGGAAAAAATTCAACCGTCGGATTTTTCAAAAGTTGAAAGGTGTGGGCGTGGCTAAGCCTCAAACTTTGACCTTTCGCCATTACTTTACTTGACTTAATAACTCCCATGTGCATGATCAGATCTTTTTCAAACTTTGTCTGTGTGATCATTGACCATATCTGTAAAAAATGACAATGTGGACAGCTGACATCACCTAAGCCCCGCCCCCTGACTACAGGAAGTCTATTTTTTATTCTGAAATACCCATATTTGTCCCCTCTAATTTAGTGAACATGACACTAAGGTCATACACTGTCTTCATGATGTTGTAATGACCATTCAGATCTGATTGCTTTCCAGAAAGGGAGGGGCTTTTATGCCATGGCGAATTCTGGCGTAACGCCGTAACCTTACAATTCAATTTAATGGTGAGCTCAGAGGGGATGCTGAGTCAGGGTGAGGTGCGGACTAGGAAGCCATTTGCAGATTCTGGCGTCGGGGTGGTTGACGATTCTGTTCTGCCAGACGTGCCCTGGTGCCCCGGGCTGCTGGCCAGGCCGGAGCGGCGCAGAGCTGCGAGGGCCGAACGACGCTGCTTGCAGCTTTAATTATTATTATTCTTTTTTCTTCCGCGTCTTTGGATGGCCTTTAATGGGTCTTAGCATATCCAAAAACTCACCAAATTCTGGCCCAATATAGAAAGTGCGTGAAATTTACGTATTTCACTGGCAACGTGAAAGTCGGTTAAAACATGTTTCAACAGCGCCCCCTGGAAAATTAAAAATACCCCTCCGCTTTGACCTTTTTTCATTGTAGAGCGATGAAATTTGGTACACTTGTAGATCTCAACAATACGCACAGAAAAGCCTCTTGCACCCATGGTCAATATCAAACAGGAAGTCGGCCATTTTGGACTAAAGTGGCCATTTTGACCCCGTTTTGACCATTTCTAGGGTCTATATTTGGTTGAACAGTTTGGTCATTTTTCGCACGATCGTCTCAAAAATAGTGTGCGATCGAACAGAAGCGATGGACGAATCAAATGAGACAATAAAATTGACTTTTCGTAAATACTGAAGGGGCGGGACCAGGCCTCAAAGTTCGAGCACTCGCCAAAAAAATTCAAATTGCTATAATTTCATAAATGAAAGAATTACAGTTAAATAAATGTTCTATGGACAATCGTCATCACCCTCCAAAGACAAATGAATGGTCGATTGATGATGTCACATAAGCCCCGCCCCCTCAGGACTTAAAAGGTCAAGTTTTACTGGGAAATTTTCCAAAATTCGCCCTTTCAAATAATCACCCCAACTTTGTAGCAGGTAACTGAAGACAAGATGGGGTTGCTTGGCGTCACTTTATGGGAGTTTTCTGCAGAAGGCGGGGCTGTGGCGGCGCGGCGAAGTCAGGCGTACCGCTTAGGCCTTACGTTTGCCTCCCATTTCGTCATTTCTAAAGATATCGCCACAAAACTTCTTGGGAGTGATCCTAGTCCTGCCCCCCAAAAAATGTGATGTGAAAATCCGGTGGGCGTGGCCTATTTTCTGAAATAGCGCCCTCTAGGACCATTAAAACTGTCAGCCCCAAGCCATGCTTTGACTGAGGATTACGAAATTTGGTACACTAATGTGGGGTCTCAGGACCTACAAAAAAGTCTCTTGGAGCCAAGCACCAAGTCGCACAGGAAGTCGGCCATTTTGGTCCAAGTACTCGATTTAGTGGTTTTCGCACACGTTGTTTGGAGAGTGTTGCACCATCGCCCTTTTCACCAATCACCTTCAAACTTCTGCTATAGACTTTTAAGACAAAGGGGAAAAAATTCAACCTACGGATTTTAAATAAGTATAAAGGTGTGGGCGTGGCTAAGCCTCAAACTTTGACCTGTCGCCACGCCACTCTATTTTTCACAGCTCCCTATTGGACTCCTTTTAACCAATCACCAGCAATCACTGGCAAATAGCAGCAGACAAGTTGAGGTCACTTGGTTTATAGTACTGGCAGGTTTCGAATAAAGGCGGGGCTTTGGGAGCATGGCGAAATTCACCATCACGCCATGGAAATACGTTTGTCTCTCATTTCTTCAATCATTGTGACATCACCACACAATTTCTGTTGAGTGATCTTACTCTGACCCCTAATAGAATTGGACAGCTGAAGTTTGTGGGCGTGGCCTATTTTCTGAAATAGCGCCCCCTAGGACAATTAAAACTATCAGCCCCAAGCCATGCTTTGACTGAGGATCACGAAATTTGGCACACTAATGTAGTGTCTCAGGACCTACAAAAAAGTCTCTTGGAGCCAAGTCCAATGTCGCACAGGAGGTCGGCCATTTTGGTCCAAGTACTCGATTTAGTGGTTTTCGCACACGTTATTAGGAGAATGATGTCTCGTCGTCCTTTCCACCGATCACCTTCAAACTCCTGCTATATACTCTTAAGACATAGAGGAAAAAATTCAACCGTCGGATTTTAAATAAGTATAAAGGTGTGGGCGTGGCTAAGCCTCAAACTTTGACCAGTCGCCATTACGTTACTTGACATAATAACTCCCATGTGCATGATCAGATCAATTTCAAACTTTGTCTGTGTGATCACTGACCACATCTGAAGACAGTGACAATGTGGACAGCTGACATCACCTAAGCCCCGCCCCCTGACTACAGGAAGTCTACTGTTTTATGGTGAAATGCCCATATTTGTCCCCTCTAATTTAGTCAACATGACACTAAGGTCATGCACTGTCTTCATGATGTTGTAATGACCATTCAGATCTGATAGCTTTTCAGAAAGGGAGGCTGCTTTGATGCCATGGCGATTTCTGGCGTGACGCTGTGACCTTACGTTTGACTGTAACTTCCACAAACAGCCTCCGATTTGCCCGAGACTGAACTTCACATCACCAGTGTGGTAAAGATAGAGTATCTCCTAGTGGTGAGACGTGTAATGGTGGGCTCAGAGGGGATGCTGAGTCAGGGTGAGGTGTGGACGAGGAGGCCGTTCACGGTTTCTGGTGTCGGGGTGGTTGACTTTCTGTTCCGCCAGACGTGCCCTGGAGCCCCCGGCTGCCGGCCAGGACGGAGAAGCGCGGAGCTGGGTTTGGAGAGCATCTGGGATGGAGCGGAGGGGGCACGGACGGAGGACGAGCAGCTTCGCTGCGAGGGCCGAACGACGCTGCTTGCAGCTTTAATTAGGCCCGAGCAGCGAAAGCGCTGCGAAGGCCTCTTGTTTTTGCTCTGATTAGGCCCGAGCAGCGAAAGCGCTGCGAAGGCCTCTTGTTTTTGCTCTGATTATTATTATTTTTTGTTATTCCGTGCCCCCTTTGAACAGCTTTTTGGGGACCTTAACATACCCCAAAACTCACAATATTTTGCACACTTGTCAGGCCTGGTGAAAAATTTGATATTTTAAAGGTCCCAAAAAAATCGCAAAGAAAATGGCTGAACAGCGCCCCCTACAAAGTGAAAAAAACCCCTCTCCATAAAGCTTAGTTTATCGTACAGTTATGAAATTTGGTACACTTGTAGTACTCAACAGTCCGCACAGAAAAGTCTCTTGCAACCATGGTCAATATCAAACAGGACGTCGGCCATTTTGGGTTGAAATGGCGATTTTTTGCCGTTTTTGCCGTTTTTAGGGTCCGTTTCTGATTGGATTGCTCGATCATTTTTCGCACGATCGTCTCAAAAATTGTGTAAAATTGCTCAGAAGGGATGGGCGAACAAAATGAGATAAGGATTCTGAGTTTTCGTATATGTTGAAGGGGCGGAGCCAGGCCTCGAAGTTTGACTACTCGCCAAAAATATTTAAATTGCTATAACTTCATAACTGAATGGAATAGAGTTACCAAACTTTCTGTGGTCATTCGTCATCCACCCACAAAGTAAATTGAAAGGTCGGATGATGACATCACACAAGCCCCGCCCCCTCAGGACCAAAAAGATCAAGTTTTACTGTGAAAGGTCCCAAATTGCCCCATTTCACTTAATCACCACAAATTTGTAGCTGGTAACTCAAGACAAGTGGGGGTTGCTTGGCGTCACTTTATGGGAGTTTTCGGCAGAGGGCGGGGCTGTGGTGGCGCGGCGAATTCAGGCGTACCGCCTTGGCCTTACGTTTGCCTCCCATTTCGTCATTTCCAAAGATATCGTCACGAAACTTCTTGTGAGTGATCCTAGTCCGGCCCCCCAAAAGATCTGATGTGAACATCTGGTGGGCGTGGCCTATTTTCTGAAATAGCGCCCCCTAGGACCATTAAAACTATTAGCCCCAAGCCATGCTTTGACTGAGGATTACGAAATTTGGTACACTAATGTGGTGTCTCAGGACCTACAAAAAAGTCTCTTGGAGTCAAGTTCAAAGTCGCACAGGAAGTCGGCCATTTTGGATCAAGTACGCGATTTAGTGGTTTTCGCACAC
Source organism: Nothobranchius furzeri (assembly GCF_043380555.1). Taxonomy (NCBI): domain Eukaryota; kingdom Metazoa; phylum Chordata; class Actinopteri; order Cyprinodontiformes; family Nothobranchiidae; genus Nothobranchius; species Nothobranchius furzeri. Next base: position 60,084,160 of record NC_091751.1, on the reverse strand, counting down.
GTTGTTTGGAGAGTGATGCTCCGTCGCCCTTTTCACCAATCTCCTTCAAACTTCTGCTATATACCCTTAAGACATAGGGGAAAAAATTCAACCGTCGGATTTTTCAAAAGTTGAAAGGTGTGGGCGTGGCTAAGCCTCAAACTTTGACCTGTCGCCACGCTACTCTTTTTTTCACAGCTCCCTACTGGACTCCTTTTACCCAATCACCAGGATTCTGTGGCAAACAGCAGTAGACAAGTTGAGGTTACTTGGTCTCCAGTACTGGCAGGTTTTGAAAAAAGGCGGGGCTTTGGGACCATGGCGAAAATCGCCATCACGCCATGGAAATACGTTTGTCTCTCATTTCTTCAGTTATCGTGATATTGCTACGAAACTTCTGGTGAGTGATCCTAGTCTGAGCTCCAAGAGAAATAGACAGCTGAATTTTGTGGGCGTGGCCTATGTTTTGAAATAGCGCCCCCTAGGACCATTTAAACTATTAGCCCCAAGCCATGCTTTGACTGAGGATTACGAAATTTGGTACACTAATGTGGTGTCTCAGGACCTACAAAAAAGTCTCTTGGAGTCAAGTTCAAAGTCGCACAGGAAGTCGGCCATTTTGGATCAAGTACGCGATTTAGTGGTTTTCGCACACGTTGTTTGGAGAGTGATGCTCCGTCGCCCTTTTCACCAATCTCCTTCAAACTTCTGCTATATACCCTTAAGACATAGGGGAAAAAATTTAACCGTCGGATTTTTCAAAAGTTGAAAGGTGTGGGCGTGGCTAAGCCTCAAACTTTGACCTGTCGCCACGCTACTCTTTTTTTCACAGCTCCCTACTGGACTCCTTTTACCCAATCACCAGGATTCTGTGGCAAACAGCAGTAGACAAGTTGAGGTTACTTGGTCTCCAGTACTGGCAGGTTTTGAAAAAAGGCGGGGCTTTGGGACCATGGCGAAAATCGCCATCACGCCATGGAAATACGTTTGTCTCATTTCTTCAGTTATCGTGATATTGCTACGAAACTTCTGGTGAGTGATCCTAGTCTGAGCTCCAAGAGAAATAGACAGCTGAAGTTTGTGGGCGTGGCCTATATTCTTAAATAGCGCCCCCTAGAGCCATTAAAACTTTCAGCCCCAAGCCATGCTTTGACTGAGGATTACGAAATTTGGTACACTAATGTGGGGTCTCAGGACCTACAAAAAAGTCTCTTGGAGCCAAGCGTAAAGTCGCACAGGAAGTCGGCCATTTTGGTGCAAGTACGTGATTTAGTGGTTTTCGCACACATTGTTTGGAGAGTGATGCTCCGTCGCCCTTTTCACCAATCACCTTCAAACTTCTGCAATACACTCTTAAGACATAGGGGAAAAAATTCAACCGTCGGATTTTTCAAAAGTTGAAAGGTGTGGGCGTGGCTAAGCCTCAAACGTTGACCTTTCGCCATTACTTTACTTGACTTAATAACTCCCATGTGCATGATCAGATCTTTTTCGAACTTTGTCTGTGTGATCATTGACCATATCTGTAAACAATGACAATGTGGACAGCTGACATCACCTAAGCCCCGCCCCCTGACTACAGGAATTTATTTTTTATGCTGAAATGCCCATATTTGTCCCCTCTAATTTAGTCAACATGACCCTAAGGTCATGCACTGTCTTCATGATGCTGTAATGACCATTCAGATCTGATAGCTTTCCAGAAAGGGAGGGGCTTTGATGCCATGGCGAATTCTGGCGTAACGCCGTAATCTTAATATTCAATTTAATGGTGAGCTCAGAGGGGATGCTGAGTCAGGGTGAGGTGCAGACTAGGAGGCCATTCGCGGTTTCTGGTGTCGGGGTGGTTGACGTTTCTGTTCTGTCAGACGTGCACTGGTGCGACGGCAGACCGGAGCGGCGCGGAGCTGCGAGGGCCGAACGACGCTGCTTGCAGCTTTAATTATTATTATTTTTTGTTATTCCGTGCCCCCTTTGAACAGCTTTTTGGGGACCTTAACATACCCCAAAACTCACAATATTTTGCACACTTGTCAGGCCTGGTGAAAAATTTGATATTTTAAAGGTCCCAAAAAAATCGCAAAGAAAATGGCTGAACAGCGCCCCCTACAAAGTGAAAAAAACCCCTCTCCATAAAGCTTAGTTTATCGTACAGTTATGAAATTTGGTACACTTGTAGTACTCAACAGTCCGCACAGAAAAGTCTCTTGCAACCATGGTCAATATCAAACAGGAAGTCGGCCATTTTGGGTTGAAATGGCGATTTTTTGCCGTTTTTGCCGTTTTTAGGGTCCGTTTCTGATTGGATTGCTCGATCATTTTTCGCACGATCGTCTCAAAAATTGTGTAAAATTGCTCAGAAGGGATGGGCGAACAAAATGAGATAAGGATTCTGAGTTTTCGTATATGTTGAAGGGGCGGAGCCAGGCCTCGAAGTTTGACTACTCGCCAAAAATATTTAAATTGCTATAACTTCATAACTGAATGGAATAGAGTTACCAAACTTTCTGTGGTCATTCGTCATCCACCCACAAAGTAAATTGAAAGGTCGGATGATGACATCACACAAGCCCCGCCCCCTCAGGACCAAAAAGATCAAGTTTTACTGTGAAAGGTCCCAAATTGCCCCATTTCACTTAATCACCACAAATTTGTAGCTGGTAACTCAAGACAAGTGGGGGTTGCTTGGCGTCACTTTATGGGAGTTTTCGGCAGAGGGCGGGGCTGTGGTGGCGCGGCGAATTCAGGCGTACCGCCTTGGCCTTACGTTTGCCTCCCATTTCGTCATTTCCAAAGATATCGTCACGAAACTTCTTGTGAGTGATCCTAGTCCGGCCCCCCAAAAGATCTGATGTGAACATCTGGTGGGCGTGGCCTATTTTCTGAAATAGCGCCCCCTAGGACCATTAAAACTATTAGCCCCAAGCCATGCTTTGACTGAGGATTACGAAATTTGGTACACTAATGTGGTGTCTCAGGACCTACAAAAAAGTCTCTTGGAGTCAAGTTCAAAGTCGCACAGGAAGTCGGCCATTTTGGATCAAGTACGCGATTTAGTGGTTTTCGCACACGTTGTTTGGAGAGTGATGCTCCGTCGCCCTTTTCACCAATCTCCTTCAAACTTCTGCTATATACCCTTAAGACATAGGGGAAAAAATTCAACCGTCGGATTTTTCAAAAGTTGAAAGGTGTGGGCGTGGCTAAGCCTCAAACTTTGACCTGTCGCCACGCTACTCTTTTTTTCACAGCTCCCTACTGGACTCCTTTTACCCAATCACCAGGATTCTGTGGCAAACAGCAGTAGACAAGTTGAGGTTACTTGGTCTCCAGTACTGGCAGGTTTTGAAAAAAGGCGGGGCTTTGGGACCATGGCGAAAATCGCCATCACGCCATGGAAATACGTTTGTCTCTCATTTCTTCAGTTATCGTGATATTGCTACGAAACTTCTGGTGAGTGATCCTAGTCTGAGCTCCAAGAGAAATAGACAGCTGAATTTTGTGGGCGTGGCCTATGTTTTGAAATAGCGCCCCCTAGGACCATTTAAACTATTAGCCCCAAGCCATGCTTTGACTGAGGATTACGAAATTTGGTACACTAATGTGGTGTCTCAGGACCTACAAAAAAGTCTCTTGGAGTCAAGTTCAAAGTCGCACAGGAAGTCGGCCATTTTGGATCAAGTACGCGATTTAGTGGTTTTCGCACACGTTGTTTGGAGAGTGATGCTCCGTCGCCCTTTTCACCAATCTCCTTCAAACTTCTGCTATATACCCTTAAGACATAGGGGAAAAAATTTAACCGTCGGATTTTTCAAAAGTTGAAAGGTGTGGGCGTGGCTAAGCCTCAAACTTTGACCTGTCGCCACGCTACTCTTTTTTTCACAGCTCCCTACTGGACTCCTTTTACCCAATCACCAGGATTCTGTGGCAAACAGCAGTAGACAAGTTGAGGTTACTTGGTCTCCAGTACTGGCAGGTTTTGAAAAAAGGCGGGGCTTTGGGACCATGGCGAAAATCGCCATCACGCCATGGAAATACGTTTGTCTCATTTCTTCAGTTATCGTGATATTGCTACGAAACTTCTGGTGAGTGATCCTAGTCTGAGCTCCAAGAGAAATAGACAGCTGAAGTTTGTGGGCGTGGCCTATATTCTTAAATAGCGCCCCCTAGAGCCATTAAAACTTTCAGCCCCAAGCCATGCTTTGACTGAGGATTACGAAATTTGGTACACTAATGTGGGGTCTCAGGACCTACAAAAAAGTCTCTTGGAGCCAAGCGTAAAGTCGCACAGGAAGTCGGCCATTTTGGTGCAAGTACGTGATTTAGTGGTTTTCGCACACATTGTTTGGAGAGTGATGCTCCGTCGCCCTTTTCACCAATCACCTTCAAACTTCTGCAATACACTCTTAAGACATAGGGGAAAAAATTCAACCGTCGGATTTTTCAAAAGTTGAAAGGTGTGGGCGTGGCTAAGCCTCAAACGTTGACCTTTCGCCATTACTTTACTTGACTTAATAACTCCCATGTGCATGATCAGATCTTTTTCGAACTTTGTCTGTGTGATCATTGACCATATCTGTAAACAATGACAATGTGGACAGCTGACATCACCTAAGCCCCGCCCCCTGACTACAGGAATTTATTTTTTATGCTGAAATGCCCATATTTGTCCCCTCTAATTTAGTCAACATGACCCTAAGGTCATGCACTGTCTTCATGATGCTGTAATGACCATTCAGATCTGATAGCTTTCCAGAAAGGGAGGGGCTTTGATGCCATGGCGAATTCTGGCGTAACGCCGTAATCTTAATATTCAATTTAATGGTGAGCTCAGAGGGGATGCTGAGTCAGGGTGAGGTGCAGACTAGGAGGCCATTCGCGGTTTCTGGTGTCGGGGTGGTTGACGTTTCTGTTCTGTCAGACGTGCACTGGTGCGACGGCAGACCGGAGCGGCGCGGAGCTGCGAGGGCCGAACGACGCTGCTTGCAGCTTTAATTAGGCCCGAGCAGCGAAAGCGCTGCGAAGGCCTCTTGTTTTTGCTCTGATTATTATTATTTTTTGTTATTCCGTGCCCCCTTTGAACAGCTTTTTGGGGACCTTAACATACCCCAAAACTCACAATATTTTGCACACTTGTCAGGCCTGGTGAAAAATTTGATATTTTAAAGGTCCCAAAAAAATCGCAAAGAAAATGGCTGAACAGCGCCCCCTACAAAGTGAAAAAAACCCCTCTCCATAAAGCTTAGTTTATCGTACAGTTATGAAATTTGGTACACTTGTAGTACTCAACAGTCCGCACAGAAAAGTCTCTTGCAACCATGGTCAATATCAAACAGGAAGTCGGCCATTTTGGGTTGAAATGGCGATTTTTTGCCGTTTTTGCCGTTTTTAGGGTCCGTTTCTGATTGGATTGCTCGATCATTTTTCGCACGATCGTCTCAAAAATTGTGTAAAATTGCTCAGAAGGGATGGGCGAACAAAATGAGATAAGGATTCTGAGTTTTCGTATATGTTGAAGGGGCGGAGCCAGGCCTCGAAGTTTGACTACTCGCCAAAAATATTTAAATTGCTATAACTTCATAACTGAATGGAATAGAGTTACCAAACTTTCTGTGGTCATTCGTCATCCACCCACAAAGTAAATTGAAAGGTCGGATGATGACATCACACAAGCCCCGCCCCCTCAGGACCAAAAAGATCAAGTTTTACTGTGAAAGGTCCCAAATTGCCCCATTTCACTTAATCACCACAAATTTGTAGCTGGTAACTCAAGACAAGTGGGGGTTGCTTGGCGTCACTTTATGGGAGTTTTCGGCAGAGGGCGGGGCTGTGGTGGCGCGGCGAATTCAGGCGTACCGCCTTGGCCTTACGTTTGCCTCCCATTTCGTCATTTCCAAAGATATCGTCACGAAACTTCTTGTGAGTGATCCTAGTCCGGCCCCCCAAAAGATCTGATGTGAACATCTGGTGGGCGTGGCCTATTTTCTGAAATAGCGCCCCCTAGGACCATTAAAACTATTAGCCCCAAGCCATGCTTTGACTGAGGATTACGAAATTTGGTACACTAATGTGGTGTCTCAGGACCTACAAAAAAGTCTCTTGGAGTCAAGTTCAAAGTCGCACAGGAAGTCGGCCATTTTGGATCAAGTACGCGATTTAGTGGTTTTCGCACACGTTGTTTGGAGAGTGATGCTCCGTCGCCCTTTTCACCAATCTCCTTCAAACTTCTGCTATATACCCTTAAGACATAGGGGAAAAAATTCAACCGTCGGATTTTTCAAAAGTTGAAAGGTGTGGGCGTGGCTAAGCCTCAAACTTTGACCTGTCGCCACGCTACTCTTTTTTTCACAGCTCCCTACTGGACTCCTTTTACCCAATCACCAGGATTCTGTGGCAAACAGCAGTAGAAAAGTTGAGGTTACTTGGTCTCCAGTACTGGCAGGTTTTGAAAAAAGGCGGGGCTTTGGGACCATGGCGAAAATCGCCATCACGCCATGGAAATACGTTTGTCTCTCATTTCTTCAGTTATCGTGATATTGCTACGAAACTTCTGGTGAGTGATCCTAGTCTGAGCTCCAAGAGAAATAGACAGCTGAATTTTGTGGGCGTGGCCTATGTTTTGAAATAGCGCCCCCTAGGACCATTTAAACTATTAGCCCCAAGCCATGCTTTGACTGAGGATTACGAAATTTGGTACACTAATGTGGTGTCTCAGGACCTACAAAAAAGTCTCTTGGAGTCAAGTTCAAAGTCGCACAGGAAGTCGGCCATTTTGGATCAAGTACGCGATTTAGTGGTTTTCGCACACGTTGTTTGGAGAGTGATGCTCCGTCGCCCTTTTCACCAATCTCCTTCAAACTTCTGCTATATACCCTTAAGACATAGGGGAAAAAATTTAACCGTCGGATTTTTCAAAAGTTGAAAGGTGTGGGCGTGGCTAAGCCTCAAACTTTGACCTGTCGCCACGCTACTCTTTTTTTCACAGCTCCCTACTGGACTCCTTTTACCCAATCACCAGGATTCTGTGGCAAACAGCAGTAGACAAGTTGAGGTTACTTGGTCTCCAGTACTGGCAGGTTTTGAAAAAAGGCGGGGCTTTGGGACCATGGCGAAAATCGCCATCACGCCATGGAAATACGTTTGTCTCATTTCTTCAGTTATCGTGATATTGCTACGAAACTTCTGGTGAGTGATCCTAGTCTGAGCTCCAAGAGAAATAGACAGCTGAAGTTTGTGGGCGTGGCCTATATTCTTAAATAGCGCCCCCTAGAGCCATTAAAACTTTCAGCCCCAAGCCATGCTTTGACTGAGGATTACGAAATTTGGTACACTAATGTGGGGTCTCAGGACCTACAAAAAAGTCTCTTGGAGCCAAGCGTAAAGTCGCACAGGAAGTCGGCCATTTTGGTGCAAGTACGTGATTTAGTGGTTTTCGCACACATTGTTTGGAGAGTGATGCTCCGTCGCCCTTTTCACCAATCACCTTCAAACTTCTGCAATACACTCTTAAGACATAGGGGAAAAAATTCAACCGTCGGATTTTTCAAAAGTTGAAAGGTGTGGGCGTGGCTAAGCCTCAAACGTTGACCTTTCGCCATTACTTTACTTGACTTAATAACTCCCATGTGCATGATCAGATCTTTTTCGAACTTTGTCTGTGTGATCATTGACCATATCTGTAAACAATGACAATGTGGACAGCTGACATCACCTAAGCCCCGCCCCCTGACTACAGGAATTTATTTTTTATGCTGAAATGCCCATATTTGTCCCCTCTAATTTAGTCAACATGACCCTAAGGTCATGCACTGTCTTCATGATGCTGTAATGACCATTCAGATCTGATAGCTTTCCAGAAAGGGAGGGGCTTTGATGCCATGGCGAATTCTGGCGTAACGCCGTAATCTTAATATTCAATTTAATGGTGAGCTCAGAGGGGATGCTGAGTCAGGGTGAGGTGCAGACTAGGAGGCCATTCGCGGTTTCTGGTGTCGGGGTGGTTGACGTTTCTGTTCTGTCAGACGTGCACTGGTGCCCCGGGCTGCCGTCCAGACCGGAGCGGCGCGGAGCTGCGAGGGCCGAACGACGCTGCTTGCAGCTTTAATTATTATTATTCTTTTTTCTTCCGCGTCTTTGAATGGCCTTTAGGGGGTCTTAGCATATCCAAAAAGTCACCAAATACTGGCCCAATATAGAAAGTGCGTGAAATTTACGTATTTCACTGGCGATGTGAAAGTTCGTCAAAAAGTGACTGAACAGCGCCCCCTAGAAAGTGAAAAATACCCCTCTCCATAAAGCTTAGTTTATCGTACAGTTATGAAATTTGGTATACTTGTAGTACTCAACAGTCCGCACAGAAAAGTCTCTTGCAACCATGGTCAATATCAAACAGGAAGTCGGCCATTTTGGAGTAAAGTGGCCATTTTGACCCCGTTTTGGCCATTTCTAGGGTCTATATTTGGTTGAACAGTTTGGTCATTTTTCGCACCATCGTCTCAAAAATTGTGCGAGATCGAACAGAATCGATGGACGATTCAAATGAGACAATAAAATTGACTTTTCGTAAATACTGAAGGGGCGGGGCCAGGCCTCAAAGTTCGAGCACTCGCCAAAAAAATTCAAATTGCTATAATTTCATAAATGAAAGAATTACAGTTAAAGAAATGTTCTGTGGACAATTGTCATCGCCCTCCGAAGACAAATGAATGGTCGATTGATGATGTCACATAAGCCCCGCCCCCTCAGGACTTAAAAGGTCAAGTTTTACTGGGAAATTTTCCAAAATTCGCCCTTTCCAATAATCACCCCAAATTTGTAGCGGGTAACTGAAGACAAGTTGGGGTTGCTTGGCTTCACTTTATGGGAGTTTTCTGCAGAAGGCGGGGCTGTGGCGGCGCGGCGAATTCAGGCGTACCACTTAGGCCTTACGTTTGCCTCCCATTTCGTCATTTCTAGAGATATCGCCACGAAGCTTCTTGTGAGTGATCCTAGTTTGGCCCCCCAAAAGATCTGATGTGAAATTCCGGTGGGCGTGGTCTATTTTCTGAAATAGCGCCCCCTAGGACCATTAAAACTGACAGCCCCAAGCCATGCTTTGACTGAGGATTACGAAATTTGGTACACTAATGTGGTGTCTCAGGACCTACAAAAAAGTCTCTTGGAGCCAAGTGCATTGTCGCACAGGAAGTCGGCCATTTTGGTCCAAGTGCGCAATTTAGTGGTTTTCGCACACGTTGTTTGGAGAGTGATACTCCGTCGCCCTTTTCACCAATTGCCTTCACACTTCGGCTACATACTCTTAACACATAGATGAAAAAATTCAACCGTCGGATTTTAAATAAGTATAAAGGTGTGGGCGTGGCTAAGCCTCAAACTTTGACCTGTCGCCACGCCACTCTTTTTTTTCACAGCTCCCTATTGGACTCCTTTTAACAAATCACCACCAAACAGTGGCGAATAGCAGCAGACAAGTTGAGGTCACTTGGTCTATAGTACTGGCAGGTTTCGAATAAAGGCGGGGCTTTGGAAGAATGGCGAAATTCGCCATCACGACATGGAAATACGTTTGTCTCTCATTTCTTCAGTCATTGTGACATCGCCATACAAGTTCTGATGAGTGATCCTACTCTGACCCCTAATAGAATTGGACAGCTGAAGTTTGTGGGCGTGGCCTATTTTCTGAAACAGCGCCCCCTAGGACCATTAAAACAGTCAGCCCCAAGCCATGCTTTGACTGAGGATCACAAAATTTGGCACACTAATGTAGTGTACCAGGACCTACAAAAAAGTCTCTTGGAGCCAAGCACAATGTCGCACAGGAGGTCGGCCATTTTGGTCCAAGTACTCGATTTAGTGGTTTTCGCACACGTTATTAGGAGAATGATATCTCCTCGCCCTTTCCACCGATCACCTTCAAACCTCTGCTATATACTCTTAAGACATAGAGGAAAAAATTCAACCGTCGGATTTTAAATAAGTATAAAGGTGTGGGCGTGGCTAAGCCTCAAACTTTGACCAGTCGCCATTACCTTATTTGACTTAACAACTCCCATGTGCATGATCAGATCAATTTCATACTTTGTCTGTGTGATCACTGACCACATCTGAAGACAGTGACAATGTGGACAGCTGACATCACCTAAGCCCCGCCCCCTGACTACAGGAAGTCAACTGTTTTATGGTGAAATGCCCATATTTGTTCCCTCTAATTTAGTCAAGATGACACTAAGGTCATGCACTGTCTTCATGATGTTGTAATGACCATTCAGATCTGATAGCTTTTCAGAAAGGCAGGGGCTTTGATGCCATGGCGATTTCTGACGTGACACTGTGACCTTACGTTTGACTGTAACTTCCACAAACAGCCTCCGACTTGCCCGAGACTGAACATCGCATCACCAGTGTGGTAAAGATAGAGTATCTCCTAGTGGTGAGACGTGTAATGGTGGGCTCAGAGGGGATGCTGAGTCAGGGTAAGGTGTGGACGAGGAGGCCGTTCACGGTTTCTGGTTTCGGGGTGGTTGACTTTCTGTTCCGCCAGATGTTCCCTGGTGCCCCCGGCTGCCGGCCAGGATGGAGAAGCGCGGAGCTGGGTTTGGAGAGCGTCGGGGATGGAGCGGAGGGGGTGCGGAAGGAGGGCGAGCAGCTTCGCTGCGAGGGCCGAACGACGCTGCTTGCAGCTTTAATTTATTACTTGTAACCCTCATTTTAAAGTAATTTATTACATTACAATATTACTGATTTTAAAATGTAAGGCATTACACTACTTTTGCATTACTTTAAGTTACTTTCACCAAAACAACTTCAATGAATCTGGTAACCTGACGCTCAGTGAGCTCATGACATATATGTGGAAAGTGATGTGGTATCTGAGCTAGGATTGTTGTTAAAAACAGTCAGATATAACAACAGTGCTTTAAAATCATTGTTTATTAAATAAAAGCAACAACAATCTGTACTCTCAGCACGCTGCCATCTTATAGGGCCATCTGAGCAGGGAGTGAGGTGGTGGGGGCTCCAAGCCTATATTTGCCTTGGTCCCCAAATGCCTTGATACGGCCCTGGATGTGGGACTGACTTCTGGGGTGATCTGATTCTATCACATGTATAAATATTAAATGCTTATATATTATTGCTTTTCACTGGTAAAAATGTGTATTGGGGATAAATCTACTTTCTTTCTTTCTTTCTTTCTTTCTTTCTTTCTTTTCAAGCCCTTTGTTTTGTTTTCTTGATTTTATGTGAATAATTTCTGTCCCTTTCTCTCTCTAACCTTCCTGCATGCTGCATGTTTTCCGTCTTCGTCTTCGTCTTCCAGATAAACTGTTCCCTAGATTTCCTACTTTCTAACTAATCGGCCAAAGGGATCTACCCAACGCAAAAAGAAAAAAGAAAAAAAGCTTAAAATGCGCTGCGCTCCAACAGCAATGAGTTGAAATCACCGGGGCACAGATTATGAACTCAGCTGAAAAGTACATGAAGTACCAGAGAATATGGGCTGATATTAACGATCACAAACAAATTACTTTGTTTTGGTGGAGCAATTATGTGAACATAACAGCGGCCGCGCTCAGGACGCAGCTAGAGTATTTGAGCCATTACCTCTGTGTCCTCTGCTCATAGAATGCCCACAAAGCTGAGTCCATAAATGATGTAATATATGTAGATACTGGATCTTTTTTCAGGCTTTGACTTTTTAAGAAACCCACATCTTGATTCTGGGTTTCAAAATGCATTGTAATTACCGTGTTACTGACAATTGTACCGAGTAAATATTACTATTTTCTTTCCCTACAATGCCTTACATTACCACATTACGGCAAAAAGCTATGCATTACAGTAATTAATTACTTTTGTACCTCGTTACTCCCAACACTGTTTGTGAGCATATTTTTTTTTCTTCATTTGTAGTACTAGTGGGGACGTAATTATTAGAATTTCCTGCAGCCACAATTCAAAGCTTTCTGAACTGCTAGCTTTTGCGCAGTCATTAAAAACTGCACCCTTATGAGGTGGGGGTATTTTAACAATAACCCTGAACACCACGGCTTTTGCTCCAATCCACACTCACACTCCCCTCGAAGGAACGCTTGTGCTTGGCTTTGATGGCTTGTTTTCAAAGCAAGAAAACAGTTCTTTGGAGTGAAAGTAGGGAGGGACATGAAAGATGGCAAAACCCTCTGTTTTTCTCTCCTCCCTGCCCCTCCATCTCTTGTCTTTGTACATCAAAGTGCTTGTGTCTTCTTAAGGGGAAGCCTGGTGCATCTTGGTGATGGAGTAGTGGGAGGGGATGTGGACAAACGGCCAGAGAGAGCAGTGTGAACATTCAATTGTTCCCCATATGTACATTAATCCTGAGCCCGGCTCCGACATGAACTGCAGCAGTCCAAAGCTGTGCTGACATTTCAATCTACACAGGGGGTAGAGAGTCAGGGGGCATTTGGGTGTTATATGTTAGGCTTGTGGGTGGGGTGGCTTTAATACCCGTTTTACTACTGTGTGGAGGAAAAGAGACTTCCCTCTTTTATTTAATCCATCAGGGATTTTTCTTTTTTTCTTCTTTTTATTTTTTATAAGCCGCTTCCAGACATTCTTATGGACTAAGCTGTTGAGTAGTGTGGAAAAATGTGTCTCATTAATGAGTTTTCTCTTGAAAAATCCAGTTGAGGGACTGGTCTGTGTTCATGAAGCAAGAGAAAATTGTTTCTGCAGTCATGTTTTCAGGAATGTTAAGTACAAATACACAGTTATTTAGACTTTAAAACTGAAAATTCACCCAAAAAATTGCAGTCCCTTTTTTTTCTTACTTTGAAAATAAATCCCCTAAATAGTCCTTTCAGTTGTTTTATGTTTTTCACTTTGACAAAATAAAGCTTATATGATTTAATTAGTATTTTGTGGGGGGTGAATATCATTGCACTTTATAAGAGATTATTTTCTATCACTCAAGTGGCGTTACATGTGCACTTATCGACATCGAAGTCAATCCAGGTTGATCTTATTTTAATTAGCAGGGAATCTTTATCCTAGTTTACATGCGCATTAGAAAACCGGCCTCACCAATAAAGTTGGTTCCACTCCTATACAGTAGGTGGCGACAGGTCCCTTTTCATGTCGACACTCTTCTGGTTATCTTACAACAACACAGGAAGTAAACAGAGGGTGTTTCTCAGTAGGGAACCTAAGTCACTTTTGCATCATGGGTCCCTGGAAGAATGAAAAAATGAATGCAAGTCAACGGGGCTAAAAACGCTATTTTCTACTCTGCTTTGCCTTACGCCCTGGATTGCACACATGTTGCACTGCAATTTACATGAAAAGTAATGATGGGTGTTTCGACCATGCCAGTCACGTACTGTGAGATTAATTAGCTTGTAAAAGTTCGTAATTAGCATGACAACAAACTTGGAATCTAATCTTTCGTGAAGCGCATTTGGAGTCCTGGACTTATTTTCACACAAAACCTAAAATAGCTTTTCCCACTGTTCGAAAATAAGCACGTTCTTGGTATCAAAATGCGTCTTTAAAATTCATATGTGAAATCCATGGCACAAATCAAGCGGAATTAGAAAACACCGGATTTTGCCCCATTGACTTGCATTCAATTGGGACCCATGATGCGGAAGTGACTTAGGCTCCCTATGTCAAGGTGCCTGACCTTGCGGGGTGATGTCTTGCGTGGCCAGGCGCTTTGGTACCGATGGCACTGTCCTCCCTTGGTCAAAGAAAACGGTTAAATGGAACAGACTTGCATCACATGACCGCGGCTTCCTCGGCGGCCACGTAATGTCACGTGACACGGGAGATAACTTTGTATTTTATACTTATTAGTTTCACTATAAATATAGAAGGAGACTTTTACTTTTTAAATTGTGTATATATTTATTAAATTAAATATATAAATGAGTTACTACCTGCTAGCCACTAAACCTGCAACTAATAAGCAACTAACCAGCCATAGACGACTTCTTTGGATCTAAAAAAATAAACATTTTAAATTGGTTGACTATCTTTTAAACCTGAAATTTGCCCCCAAAGTAGCTGCTGGCTTCTGATCCGCCATCCTTTTGAAAATACTGTGGTGTATTCTGGGTAATTTTTGACCAAGGCTAGGCTACAAGACACCTCTCACGTATCCTTGCTCAGCTAGCTAAACGGCTAACAAACGGAGAACAGACTCCTCGGTAGAACATGAACATTGGAGCACGCCTTGGTGGCTCCTGATGGCTTATCTCCTAGGCAACCAGGGTGGGGCCAAGACATCAAGGCGAGGTTTCTTTGGCACTGAGAATCACCCAGAGGCTGGTGGGAGTGGAGCAGAAAGAATTGAAACAGGATATGCACAATGGCTGAAGGACTGTACAACACCAACACTGCAGCACAGCATATTTGGTACGTACTGTCCTGTTTTATGGTGTTATGCGTGTTCCTTTGTGATGATGGTCGTGTCATCTCCGTAACACAAGCGTCCTACCGGTTTAGTTCAGCTGACCCGTTTACATGCAGAATGTGATCAGATTGCTCCTGCTTTATCTTGGCGTTTGATCTCAAGTAGAACCAGTTCGCCTTCAGCCAGAAGAGCAGGTTTATGTGCAATTAAAAAAACGATGTGGTTTTTTAGGGCAATACTTCAGTTTTCTGATGCACATGAAAATGCAATCAGATTTCGTCATTATACCTCACAGTTTTAGGTTTTCGCCTCACCAGTAAAAAATATATAATTGCAGACCACAAAAATCAATTTTGTGAACCATGTACAATGTGTGGGCCTTGGTTATCACACGTTAGGTCTCTGCACATTTCAGGTTATTGAAGAAAAAAATCTAATTTACAAGCCACTAGCATACTTATTCCAAGGAATACGATCAATGTGGTGAAAGCTAATAGAAAATTTACTGCATTTTAAGCTTTATCCATCCATCCATCCATCCATCCATCCATCCATCCATCCATCCATCCATTTTCCTCCGCTTATCCGGAGTCATATCGCAAGGGCAGTAGCCTAAGGCGTCCAGGCAAGGGAACACGGTTTCCATTTATATGATTCATCATAAGAGGTCTATGGGCTGCTCTTTGTCTCATCCCACACCTAGGACCTGTTTGCCATGGGTGACCCTACCAGAGGCAGAAAGCCTCAGACAACTTAGCTCCTAGGATCATTGAGACACTAAACCCACCACGGTAAGGTGGCAGCCTAGGCAGCTTTATAACCACTATAAATGAGAAGCACCAAAACCGTCCAAAAGTTTGATTTAGGAGGTATTTTTTAATAACTTGTGATGATTTTCATATTAGAGAGCCTAAATGTGCTGTTGTGGTTCACTGCACCAGAAAACAAACATTCCTTCAAATTATATTCACTAATGAGCCAAACACTGACTGTCTAATGTGCTGGTGCTTTTCTTTCCTTCTTCTTCTTTTTTTTTTTTTTTTTTTTTTGGTTTGTTTTGGTGCTGACAAAACTTTTTACTCAATCAAGGAGTAAACTTTACTGGGCCTTTATTATTTGCCTTTAACTGTCAGGCTTTAGGGCTTTGGCAGCAGATAATTGCCCCATAAAACCAATAAAACCTGTGGTTTAGTCCTCCATAGAAAACCATAGTAAGATCCTCACCGCTTCACAGGTCTTCAAATTCTACATTATTTAGTAAAAGCAACTAGATTAAGGGAAAAGTCATTATGGTCAATATTAAAATCACAACATAATTACTCACTAAGCTGGGAAACACTGCATTTCTTCTATTCTGGTGAAAACATATCAGGACTATTGTAGTGCAGTTCATCAAAGTAAAAGCATCAAGTGAAAACCCTAAAACACAAAAAGCATCACTTTGCAGGACGCACTAGTTTTTTTATGACCTGTTTTCATTTCAGCAAACATTTTTTAGACTTTAGCAGTTAATACCTTTGTTTAACACCTATAGGCTTGAAAACATAAAGCTGGTATAAATGTAAAATGTCCAGAGTTCACGTTTTAAACAGACTAAAATCACAAGTCGATGTGGACAGAGTGGTGCTGTTTTAGTGGGAATAATAAGAGTTTAGTTCAATATAGACTGCCATAATAATACATACTGCCCATACTTTGTTGGGTAACAATCAGGGGAATTAGATATTCAAGTCCAGAGAGTGAGTATAATTTTTGTTTTTCAGGAGCATAAAGCTTGGAAGTAGAACTATTTGTAAAAAATAAAATAATGTGGGAGTCCACGCCACTAAACATGTGAGGGTGGTAATTAAAAAACAATGGAGGCATATTTTTCTGTGTTCCCCCTTTTCAAGCATGTTTTCATGAAGCATCAGTGTGTTTTATCATAATCTTGCCATCTATACTCGAGTCACAACCCAATTAAAACACATTTTCAGCTTATGGAAGGAGTTCTCCAGACTAATTGTAGTACTTGTTGTCCCCCTTATCTGTCAGTAATCTGCTCAAAAAACACATTTGCATAAAAGATGAAGATGGTTGTTGCTTTAAATTGATGTATAATTGATGCAGAGATGTTCTCTTCATTATACTTGCCACCAGGTTTTTGTCTGGTGCAGGAGGATGGAGCATCACGGAACACCAAACCCTCTCAGCTCTGAAGCAGGTTTTTTTTTTATGAGTCAACTTGCACCACATCATTCGTCTGGCGATTGTGAGAGAATCTCCCCTCCTCACCATTTCATATCCCTTTTGCCTCTCCTTCACTTTCCCAAAATGATTAGGAAAGGCATTTAGTGGCGAGAAAAACAATGATCATACGTTGCAGCATCGATCGGCGTATCAAGCTCTATCATTTGTATTCATTGGCTCTGACATCCAAACTCTCCACATTGATTTCTACTGTTGCTGTTAAAGGAGATTTACCCCCACCCATCTGCTCTTCCTGACAGATTCACAGTCTGCCGTAAGCCAAACAGGTTATGCTGCAGAAGTGTACCAATTGTACTTTGCTGACCCATTGTATCAGAATTTATGTTCGTGGTGCCTGCACAAGCATCCACTTAGTTTCCGTAATATGAAGAGAGAAGAGGGGCGAGAGCGGGAGGAACTCGAGGAGAATGGGACCATCTACATTATCACTTTATATACGCGCTGCTTAACACCACGGATTCAAGGCAGAGAATTTGGAAACCCAGTAAAGGAAAAGAAATCAGGTCAAACAGCAGGAATTCACCTTGTCTCTACCATCAGTGAGGTAGTCCCCCTGCCCCTGGAATACATATTTCACAAGCAAGCACTGTCCCTATTCCCCCCAGATCGGGCGGGTTGCTTCAAAGTGGAGTGAGGTAGAGCGGGTGGATGTGATTATTAAAAACCTATCACACAGTCGCACCGGCCCAACATATTACAGCTTCTGGGGGAACACGATAATAGCATCCTTGCCCATTTTAACATGTCCCCTGAGCCCCTCCACAGGAAGCATGTGTTGTCGTGGTTACCTGAATGAGATGCTGGAAGCTGTGGAGATAAATATTGATAGGAACATATGGGAAGAAATATGTCAACTGTTATCAACAAGGTGTAAAGGCATCCAGATTGACATAAAAAAAGCATCTGAACAGCAAAACGCTGATAGGAAAATGAGTAGCCAAGTTACTGACAGAGCTTGAAACGCTTACAGAATCAGAAATACAGTTCAAATTTGTTTTAGTCTAACTTGTGTCTTCTGAACTGGTCTGCAAGTTAAAGACTTTTTACCTGTTCAGTGGCCTAGTGGTAGAGTGTCTGTCCTGGGACTGGGAGATCTGGGTTCAAATCCCCGGTTGTGTCATACCAACAACTTTGAAAATGGGACCCGTTGGACAATCAGCTTTAAAAGGAACCCGGGATACAAAACCTTGTGGATCTTAAAAGATAAATGTATCAGTTGTATTAAAATGGTGTAAAAAATTCTTCTTGATGTCTTCATTTTTACAAAATTTGTTAAAAATAGTTTAACTTGTAGTTCGCCATTGTTGCTAGCATCGCACTGCACTCTGGGTAGTGACGTCATATGGTTGTACCTCGGTTGCATCGGCCGATGCAATGTTTCGATTTACCACGGTGACGTAGCTGCCAAAAACATCTTTCTTTCTTTCTTTCTTTCTTTCTTTCTTTCTTTCTTTCTTTCTTTCTTTCTTTCTTTCATTTATTATCCTAATCTTGGGTTAGACCTCCACCCACCGCTGTGACGGACGTCGGAGGAATGAAGAAGAAAAAGAAAGTATCATTTCTATAGCGCCTCTCAAGATAAAAATCACGAGGTGCTTCACAAAAACAAAAAAATTTAAAAATTGTAAAAATATAAAAAATCACTTATAAAATGTTTAAAAATATATTTAAAATGAGCAAGAATAAGCAATTGCGATTTAAAAGAAAAAATGTTAAGAAAGAGAGAGAGTGAATAGGAAAGAGGGAAATCAGTGGATCCTGAGGAAGGTGGAATAGGTGGGGAGAGCAGAATAAAGAGAGAGTGGTGAAGAAGGTCATACAAAAGCCAGCTTGAACAAGTGAGTCTTCAACTGCTTTTTAAAGGAGACCACTGAGTCCACTGATCTCAGGCTCAGGGGGAGAGAGGTCCAGAGTCTGGGGGCCACAGCAGCAAATGATCTGTCACCTTTGGTCTTTAGTGTGGTGCGCAGCACAACCAGTAGGCTTTGATCACTGGACCTCTGGGACCTGCTGGGGGTGTAGGAACTAAGAAGATCACCAATGTAAGATGGTGCTTGTCCTTCTAAGGCCCTACAGACCAGAACCAGGACCATAGACCATCATTCTGTCTCTCACAGTTGAAGTGTACCTATGATGAAAATTCCTGACATCTGTCTTCATTTTAAGTGGGAGAACTTGCACAATCGGTGGCTGACTACTTTTTTGCCCCACTGTATACATCAAAACAAGTGGCTTGGCTGAGGGAGATGTGCTAATACTTTTATAAGTGTGTCGATTTACCACTGTGACGTAGCTGCCAAAAAACATTGCATCTTTTTCTTTCTTTCTTTCTTTCTTTCTTTCTTTCTTTCTTTCTTTCTTTCTTTCTTTCTTTCTTTCTTTTATTATGCTGATCTTGGGTTAGACCTCCACCCACCGCTGTGACGGACGTCAGAGGAATGCTACCCACCCCTCCGCCCGCCCTCACAGACACCGGAGAAACACGTTACTTTATTCGAAGGTTATAGAATGCAGAAACCATTTTGTTGTTTCTGTTTCCTCTGAGTCTGTTTTTGAATGTTTAGCTGGAGGTTCCTCAAAGTCCTTTGTAATATTTAAGGAATTTTCTCCATGGATCTGAGAGGCAGAAGAATCAGAAACAGATTGACAGTCTGATCTCTTACGCTTCCTGGTTGGAGAGTTTGATGTTGTGGCAGAACTTTGATCAAATTGTGGTTTGCTGTTATTCAAGTCGTCTAATGGAGCTGATGTATCAGCTAAACTTTCGCTGATTTCACTAAAATCTTTCTGAAAATGTAGAAGATAAGGCTGGTGTGTCGGCTCTGATTCAAGGAGCTGGGATTCCAGCCTGACCTCCCCTGAGGTAGGACCCTGTGCTTCCTGTGGGTCAACCTTCAGTCTCCTTTCGTTAGTCAGGACAATGCTGTTCTCTTTCTGATTTTCCATTACCATCTGCCGTTTGACAGCCTTTCTGTTGGGCTGTTTAGACCCTGTGTTTGTAGAGTCCTGCACATCGTTCCTCTGCTTATTGTGGTCCTGTGCGTCTTGCAGCGTGGAACACGTTTCAGCCTCTGCTTTATGGAAATCCTCTGCTTCCCGTAGCAACTTGTTGAGGTGTCTCATAGCTGCATTTAGCTCATTCTGCAGCCTGAACTCACTTTCAGTTTTAATGTGAAGATTTTCCTCTAAGCTCTTACAAGAAGCCAGTAAATCCTCTTTTTCTCGGTTCAAATTTTCAGTTTCGTCTTGTCTTTCCCACTTTTCTTGAACTAGTATGCAGTGTAACCTCAAAGTCCGATCTTCAGACTTACGATATTTGTCCTCCATACTTTTGGTAGCCTCCACTTGTGCAGAAAGCGCTTCTTTAAGGGACTGAATTTCTGCACTCTGCTGCTCGTTCAGAAGTCTCAGTTCGGTGTTTTTGGACCGAAGGATTTTGTTATCAGATTGCTCCTTTTCCAAAGATTGTCCAATTTTCTGGCATTTAACCTCCAGTTTGTGGGTGGCTTCCACTTGAGCATCCAGTTTTTCTTCGAGGGTTTGTAAATCTGCTCTCTGCTGCTTATCGAGGTGCCACAAATCCATGCCTCTAGAATGGTAGATGTTTCTTGGAGGTCTGTCTCTTGATGGCGACCTGTGAAAACTCCGCCTAGGTGGAGAATCCAGGTTTCTAGTTGGACAGACATTAGTTGGAGATCTGTCCCTGGGTTGAGACCTGTGAAACATCGGTCTAGTTGGAGAGAACTGGTTTCTACGGGGGTAGATATTACTTGGCGATCTCTCTCTTGATTGAAATCTGTCCCGTGATCGAGACCTGTCAAACCTCCGCCTAGGTGGAAAATCTCCCCGATACACAGATACCTCTCTATAATCACGTGTGTTATCTGCTCTGTGCATTTTCAATCTAATAAGATAGTTACTGATTAAAGAGTTCAATCAATAAGCTAAAATAACTAAGCACTGGGTGAAGACAGTCAGGAGACCTACCTGTTGCCTGCTGAGATTCCGAAGTGAATGACTACAAGAGTTCCAGAAGCTGTATGTATAGTACCTCTATGACATCATAGAACTCAACCGCACGTCTGTTTGATCATGGTAGTTCTGTTTTCCTGGTTGTCCTAATGACTATTGTTTGATCGTGGTAGTTCTGTTTTCCTGGTTGTCCTGATTGTCCTCCTGGTAGTCGAGGTAGTTGAAGCAGACAGAATGGATGAACTGGATGCCAGAGCAGTTTTGCTCTACGGCAAGAGGGATGTGAGATATTCCTTCTGTTGTGCAATAGCCTTTATTATGTTTGTGGCATGTTAGACCACATTCACCTACACACCAGAGTGGACAGGCAGGGAGAAAAGAGACATACAACACAAACAGGGAAAGAGAGGGAGGGGGAAATGGAGCAACAGCAGTACACAAGAAATAGAAAACAGACCACCAATACAGTGGGGTCATCATTTTAAAAAAGTAATAATAATAATAATAATAATAATAATAATAATAACATATACAAGAATCAATGGAATAGGAGCTGCTAGATTGTATTATTTATAGTAGCATGTACCTGTGTGTGTGTGTGTGTGTGTGTGTGTGTGTGTGTGTGTGTGTGTGTGTGTGTGTGTGTGTGTGTGTGTGTGTGTGTGAGAGAGAGAGAGAGAGAGAGAGAGAGAGAGAGAGAGAGAGAGAGAGGATGCTTAAGTTTCCATGGAAACAAAATGCTTGTTTGAAATATTTGGGAACTGCTTCCTGCTAGTGATCAGTTTCATCATTACATTACAGATCGCCATTGCTTCCCTGACTTAGAGATTTTGACCTTTAAATGCAGATGCATCAATGCATTGCAGGAATTTAAAGTAGTTACACACCTTATGACGCCCAGGACCTCATCCCTTACCCGGACAGGGTATCTGCGGGGTCTTAAAAAGTCCAAAAATTCTAGAATTTGATTAAAAGAAATGTAAGGCTCTTAAAAATCTTTAAAAAGTCCTAAATTTGGTTAGCATTGACGTAAATTTAAAATATGTTCGTCTCATACTTGCACACTTCAAGCTTTTCAACGACAATTACCGTTTGTGAAGCCCAATAGGGAGCTTAAGACACTTCTGCACCATGGGTCCCTGGAAGAATGAAAAAATGAATGAAAGTCAACAGAGATAAAAACGTTATTTTCTAATCTGCTTTGCCTTATGCCCTGGATCACACATATGTTGTACTGCAGTTTAAATGAAAAGTAATGATGGGTGTTTCGGCCATGACATTTACGTACTTTGAGATTTATCAGCTTGTAAAAGTTCGTAATTAGCATGACTATGAACTAGAAATCTGCACGTCACCACATAGTC
Organism: Nothobranchius furzeri; assembly: GCF_043380555.1. Taxonomy (NCBI): domain Eukaryota; kingdom Metazoa; phylum Chordata; class Actinopteri; order Cyprinodontiformes; family Nothobranchiidae; genus Nothobranchius; species Nothobranchius furzeri. The sequence goes on along the minus strand of NC_091751.1, from coordinate 60,062,209 downwards.
TCCTCTCCCCTAACGTAGCTGCTACTTACCACATGACCAGATTTATGGTGGTTCTTTCCTCCTGTGGGAAAATTGCTGAACTTACAGCCCTTTTCCCTCAGTGTTCTCCGTGTCTGGTTCGATGACGTCACTTTCATGAAGCAATTTTGTAGTCCTGGACTTATTTTCACACAAAACCTAAAATAATGTTTCCCCCTGTTCGAACATAAGTACGTTCTTGGTATCAAAATGCGTCTTTAACCCTTTAGGTGCCATAGTTTTTTCAGTAAAACATGAATTTTTTATACCACTATTTAAAGAGCTTGTAGCTTAAATCTGCTTAGAGATAGAGGAATATTGTAAATTAGAAAAATCTTCTGTATGTGCCATATTTTGTGATAGGAACAAATTCACTCAAATAATTTGCATATTATGATGTCATCAGGTGGCAGCCATATTGGATTGCATTTGCAGATTTTTTAAATGTTTTTGTCTTATTTTCTTAGTGTTTATATTGTTTATGATACATATCTACATATTCCTATGTAGACATATATAACTATGTATGTATATATATATATAATATTTATTACTTTATTGATATTTTGTTATGTTTACTGCTTATCAATCAAGAACACTGTTTTTGGTGCATCAGTGTCATGAAGACATTTCACTCATCCCTTCTTTGGTTTATTTTGTTTATAATTGTTATTATATATATATATATATATATATATATATATATATATATATATATATATATATATATATATATATATATATATATATATATATATATATATATATATATATATATATATATATATATATATATATATATATATATATGGGCCGGGACTTTAACGCGTTAATTACAATTAAATAATTAGAAAAAAATAATGCGTTAAAAAAAATAAACGCATTTTATCACAGCTTGCATTTCAAGCACGGCGGAACCTTTGTCATTGCATGATTTCCTCGTAGACTGAATATCACTGACGCACACAACAATGCACAGTGCTAATGGCTACTAAAACTGAATAAAAACAGAAAGAATTTGCCTTGCTTGGACTGATGCAGGATTTAGGAAACCCGTCCGCCTCCTTTCTTAACTTGGAAAAAAAAAACTTCCAGACAACAACGGAGTCCGTGTCGCGGACATTTTTCAGAGATCGTCTCTGCTGCGGCTGCCCGGTGGCAACAGGAACTTTACAAAAGTTGCGGTAAGCTATATTTTTAACATTTACGTAACATCTGTGCAGTGCTGAAAGCACCAGACAGAATAGTTCTGTGCCCTAACAGTAGTTTATGAAAGTAGTCAGACAAACGAGAGGCACCTGGCTTCTGCTGTGAGAATGCTCCGTGTTCTCACTACTCTGTAAGCAATCACAAACAATGTGTCTTAAAGTTGAAAACAGAAGTTTAAGTTAAAACAGAAACACACTGAAACTTTTCTGATGATTTTCTAAACAATTCTGTCTGGAACCAGTTAGTGTTTCTGAGACGAGTCACTGTCTAAACATCACATGCATTCTTATCATTAAGCAGCAAGGTGTGTTGAAGCTGTCATCAGCTAAGGGGCGGATGCTCAAGTGCATCAGGGGCAGCGAGGAACAAGGAAGTTGTGATCAGGCTGCAGATCACACCAGATTCGCTGCTGCAGGCGTGAATCTGCGGGTCTGCAGCATCCCCTTCTTAACGTGACATCAGGACTTCCCATGTAAGGAAGGTCCGCTCACCTGTTCATCAGATCATTATTTCCTCGCCATGATCTTTAATCATCCCATCAACCTCCAGTCATCCAACTGGAACCAGTTATAGTTCCTGATCATTCTCAGAATATGTCATGCCTGCTCTGGTGTTAAAAGTTAGTACATTTAAGTCCTAGATCATATTTGTGCCTGTTCTACTGTCATTTTGAAGGATTATTATTTATGTGTTTTTACTACATTATGAGTAGAAATGCTAATAAAAACTCCCAATTATACAAACAAGTGAAACTGGAAAAATTAGAATCTGGTGCAAAGTCAAATTTATTTCAGTCATTCAACCAGACAGAGAGACTATTTAAAGGCTCAGGAACGCTTTGCAGGTGTTTTCTATTAGTAATTATAAATTTTAGTTGATTTGGGTTTTGTTTCATATCACATTGTGACATTTAATAATTAAAATGCATTTTTTATTAAAAGCTTTAGTTTACAGTAATAACCATGTCTAATGTTTGATTCTCTGTCTCATAATTTTAATTAAAAGTTTTACTTTGAGAGCACATTTTCCTGAACGATTAAAATGCGATTAATTGAGATTAATTAATTACAAAGCCTGTAATTAATTAGATTAAAATTTTTAATCAAGTCCCAGCCCTAATATATATATATATATATATATATATATATATATATATATATATATATATATATATATATATATATATATATGTGTGTGTGTGTGTGTGTTTTCTTGAGAATCAAGATGACATAGCGCTTTTTTTATTCATCAAAATGACATTGCTTGTAGTTTTTCAGTGTGTGGTACCTTTCATTGCAAGGTACAGCACACAAACCTACTCCACACTGACTGCACCATAACTTTGTCTGGTGACGGCCTTTTGGGCGGGTGCTATCTGGGCACACGGCACAGTCTGGACGATCGTCTGCGTTGCTGAGCCAGTGTCATTCAGTGAGTCTCTGTGGCACTTCTCCAAACTGCATTGAAGGTCTTCCTCCTTTTTTGTTTTCCTTCCTGGAGTAGCCTTCAAGTAAGGGAGTCAATATTTGCTGAATGAAGACCTTCCGGGATTTGTGTGGACCAGGAGCACTCCTGGTGTAAATAATGTGGGCATTCACCACACAAATGCTAAGAAGAGCATTGAAAATGCGGTTGTACCATTTTCTTGAGCGGTGTGGAAAGAGGTACAATTTCATTTGCTGATCAGCCCTGTCTACTCCTCCCATAAAAGAGTTGAAGCTGTCAGCACACACTTGTTTCTCTATTTCTCGAAACACAGTCACATTTTCCCTTGCGTGGAAGTGTTTTTTTGTGTATGTGTTGCCATGAATGGTGGACAGCAGAGTGAGACGCTTCGTGTCATGCCATGCACATGCCAGCAGCTTATCATTTCGCATGAACACGGGAACATCTCCCCTTCTCAGTGGCAACTGGGCTGGTTTCAGGCCGCTTGGCATCCCTCTCCTGTTGCAGTTTACAGTGCCACACATACCAAATTTGTTGGCTGCCAACTCACGAGCTATGGCTGGTGAAGTATAATAGCTGTCCATATGCACCTCATGCCCTTTCCCTGTATATAGGGACAGCAGCTGATGAACAATGTAATGTGTGGCACCTACATTTTCATCATCATTTGCACTCTGTCCAGTGGACCACTGCAAAACGTAACCCGAGCTGGCCTCACTCAGAACAAATGCTTTGTAGCCATATTTGTCTGGTTTTTTGCCTCAAGGTAGACCTTCCCTTGAATGTGATGGTCATTTCATCCAAGGACAGTTCTTTCTGCGGACCATAGATGGATGAAAAGCGTGGAATTATCATCTCAATAATGGGTCGCACCTTGAACAGTCTGTCATATCCTGGCTGACCCCTTTCAACACGCTCATCATTGTTTACAAAATGGAGAAAAGAAAGGATGATCTCAAATCTGTTTCTTGACATCACTTTGCTGAAGCCAGGTGTGTTTGTTGGCCAAAAGCCAGCCCAATAATCCTCAATCTCAGGCTTTTCCACAAGCCCCATGCAGAACTGAATGGCAATGAACGCTTTCATTTCTGGCACAGTTACATCGCACCAGTCATTACATCTGGAGCTAGATTTCAGTTCCTCCCTCTCTAAATACTGGTGAGCATATCGGTTAGTTTCAGTTGTGATGAGGGTCCAGAATTCCTCATCCAAAAAAACTGACAGAAAATCAATGTGTTCTGAATTTGATGGATCCCTGTCTCCACAGTATCCAACTGGCTTATCAAAATGCCTGATCCAATTGGAATACTGTTCCTCTTCTCCCAAACTAACCCAGCGATCATCATTATTATTGTCACTGAGGCTGTGTTGGGCCACCCCCCTGCTAGCAGTGATTTTTTTCCCACGGTTCCTCCCCCTCCTGCTGCAATTCCCACGGTATACACTCCCGGGGCTGAATCGATCACCAGCTGAGTTTTCACCGACCCAATCACCGCCATCTGGTTGCATTGAAGTTTCATGTCTGACAGTGAGTAGTCTCTGTCCCACATTTGGTGGGTTGGGATACGGTCATCGTACTTAACTCATTCGCTGTCAGCTGTTTCCTGATCGGTAATGCTCTTCGCTGCCATTGTTTCTCACCATTTTTACTGTTTTTTAAGAGTCACAGAACGTTGCGTGCTAGGATGATGTCGATGCCAAAACAACCAAAACAAAGAGGAGACTCACCTCTTACATCAGGAAGAATCTGTGTGTTTCGAGTTGTATCCGTTCTTTCATAATCCATTGTGAAATTATGATTGGCAGAATCTTTTTCGTTTCGCGCCTCACTTTTTTTCTAACAGGAACGGCCCAAATGATCTCCTAACATATGGATTTTCTGCTTCGTGATCATGTGACATGTGACATATGCGAATGAAGATCAGCTTCAGAGCTGAGATGTTTGTTCTCTCGACGCGGGGGCTCGTTCTGATGCCCAAACAGTAAAAAAAAAATGCTAATGACGACTTTAGTCCTTCCATTGTTGAGGCGGCTGACCGGAGCTGTGGTCGCAGGATCGTCGTGCATGTCGTGGTGGCAACCCCTGAACCTGCTGGTGGACACCTGCAGTTAGGGATGCTGTCAAGCTGAAGAAAGAGTCGTATCAGGTCTTTTTGGCCTGTGGGACTCCAGAGGCAGCTGATGTGTACCGGCAGTCCAAGCGGAATGCTGCTCGGGTGGTCGCCGAGACAAAAACCTGGGCATGGGAGGAGTTCGGTGAGACCATGGAGCAGGACTTCCGTACGGCTTCGAGGAGATTCTGGTCCACCATCTGGCGCCTCAGATGGGCAAAGCAGTGCGCTACCAACACTATCTATAGTGGGGATGGTGTGCTGCTGACCTCTACTCAGGACGTTGTGGATCAGTAGGCAGAATACTTCGAAGACCTTCTCAATCCCACCGACACGTCTTTCAGTGAGGAAGCAGAGTCTGGGGACTTCTGGTTAAAAAGCTCCTCTGTGGCAAGGCTCCAGGGATGGATGAGATCCGTCCAGAGTTCCTTAAGGCTCTGGATGTTGTGGGGCTGTGTTTGCTGACGCGGCTCTGCAATATCGCGTGGACATCGGGAGCAGTCCCACTGGACTGGCAGCCCGGGGTGGTGGCTCCCTAATTTAAAAAGGGGGACCGCAGGGTGTGTTCCAACTACAGGGGGATCACACTCCTGAGCTTTCCTGTTAAGGTCTATTCAGGGGTTCTGGAGAGGAGGGTCCATCGGATTGTTGAACCTCAGATTCAGGAGAAGCAATGTGGTTTTCGTCTGTATGACCGGTGTCAGAGCGTGGTCCACATTGCCGGCAGTAAGTCGGGCTCGTTCCCAGTGAGAGTTGGACTCCGCCAAGGCTGCCATTTGTCACCAATTCTGTTCATAACCTTTATGGACAGGATTTCTGGGTGCAGCCAAGGTGTGGAGGGCATCCATTTTGGTGGCCTGAGGATCAGATCACTGCTTTTTGCAGATGATGTGGTCCTTTCGGCTTCATCAGAACATGATCTTCAGCTTTTGCTGGAGCAGTTCGCAGCCGATTGTGAAGTAGCTGGGATGAGAATCAGCTCCTCTAAATCTGAGATCATGGTCTTGATTCGGAAAAGGGTAGAATGCCTTCTTTGGGTCAGGGGTGAGGTCCTTCCCCAAGTGGAGGACTTTAAGTATCTCGGTGTCTTGTTCACGAGTGAGGGAAAACTGGAGCGTGAGATCGATAGGTCGATTGGTCCTGCATCTGCAGCGATGCGGGCGTTGTACCGGTCTGTCGTGGTGAAGAGAGAGCTGAGTCGGAAGGCGAAGCTCTCGATTTACTGGTCAGTCTACATTCCTGCCCTCACCTATGGTCATGAGCTTTGGGTAGTGACCAAAAGAATGAGATCGCAGATACAAGTGGCCGAAATGAGTTTTCTCTAAAGATAGCTGGACTTGGAGCTCCCCCCATCTCCTACGCATCTTTGGGGGGCAGATCTGTGGTCCCTCACACTCTCTGTTGGACGCTCCTATAGTGAAACCTTACATAAGCAAGTGCGTGTACACACACAGGTGCTCACATGGTGCTCTCAAAAGTATGGGCTTGGGCACGTTAAACACAGGTCTTAAGACGATGGTGGGCACTTAATGCACTGTGATTTATTATCGTGTGATTCTTCAGTTAAACAATGTTGATTATATATTTCTTCATCAAGGTGACGCAGTTATAGCTTGATCTTGTTGTATTGTTGTGTCCCATTTTTTTGTTCTTTTGCTTTTTTTGTCTTTTTCTGCAGGTCTTGAAGCAGACTCCTGTTCATTTTTTTTGTGTGGAACCCCCCGCCCCCACCTTTTGTCCTTTCCTTTCTCTTTCACCTCTGTCTCCGTGTCTGGTCGGAATTACAAAGCATTCAAAAGCAATAACAATAAAGTTTTAAGTATCAGGTGTGACATTAAAAGCAGACGCTTTGATGCTCCACCTGAGAGTAAATCTGTAAGGCTTGTTACCAGCATTCAGACATCAATTCTGTTTGCTTCACAGCCAGACAGGACACTGTAAAAATAAATAAATAAATAAATAAAGATAGCTGGGCTCTCCCATAGAGATAGGGTGAGAAGTAGACCCGCTGCTTCCCCACATAGAGAGGAGCCAGTTGAGGTGGCTCGGGCATCTGGTCAGGATGCCTCCTGGACACCTCCCTGGTGAGGTTTTCCGGGCACGTCCAATCAGGAGGAGGCCGAAAGGTAGACTCAGGACACGGTGGAGGACTATGTCTCTCACCTGGACAGGGAACGCCTTGGGATTCCCCCGGAGGAGCTAGCCCAAGCGGCTGGGAGAGGGAAGTCTGGGCCTCTCGACTTACGCTACTGCCCCCGCGACCCAACTCCAGATAAGTGGATGAAAATGGATGGATGGTTCTCTACTTGTACCCTTCTGGAGAAGGCATTCTACCCTTTTCCGACTCAAGACCATGATCTCGAATTTAGGGTTGCTGATTCTCATTCCAGCTGCTAAACATTCGGCCGCGAACCGCTCCAGCGATAGTCGGAGATCACGTTTTGATGAAGCCAGTTGGACCACATTATCTGCAAAAAGTAGAGACCTCCTTAGGCCACCAAAACGGAAACCCGACTTAAGACTGATTCGTGCTTCTCCGTCAGCTCCGCAAGGGACAGACACGCACGGATTGACGGAAGCATTTTGCTCTCATACTTCTCCGTCTCCTGGAGATTGTTGCAAAGCAATTCCCCGGCAGGACAACTGAGGCCGTAGCGCTGTTCTGTGGTATCCTGTCATGTATCCGATCCAAGAGTTTATATTGTGTTTTTTGTATATAAGAGACTTTTTAACAAGGACAAATTTGTCTCTCATTCTCCTCCACCTCTAAACCCACGTTTCCTGTCATTTCCGTCCACAAATAAAACGCTTGCTGCACATCTTTTCACTCATCCAGTCATGGGGGAATCAAACATTCATATTTTAGAGTTTTTTCGCGAGGTTTTCTTCAAGCTTCTCCGTGTCTGCCGCTAGTTATTCTCGACTCTCTTTATGTTTTTGATGGTGCAATGGCGGCCTTGTAGGCGACAACGATGCCCTGACCAATCACAAGCTTGCGTTCTCCGTCTCGTTCGACGGATGTTTAAGAAAGTGGGTTTGACTCCGTACTTGCGTGCCTCGGCGTCTCCGCACTGACGCATATGGAGAAGCATGAATCAGCCTTTACTGCCGGCGATACGGTTTTGTCAACAGATAATGACTTTTGTTTCTACTAGAGCCCACTGTACTTCTTAAAAATATGAGTAAAGTGGAAGTTCTTGCTGATGTTGTGAAAAGTTACTGCTGAATCCTTCATCCACCACAAGCATCTCTGCTACAAAAGTGTCGTAGTGTGTGCATTGATGCCGTTGCTTTTTAGTAGAAAGTAAATTTCTAACAGTCAGGATTTTTACTATGAATTATTCTTAATCTCAGTCGGGGTTTATTTCATTTTCAATGCATCATGATTAGCCAAGACAGTTTTGATCAGATTACAGCAGCTGCTTTGTGCTCATCCTAATTCCTGTTGAAAATTGAATAACATCAACAGTTCAGCCCCTTTCTGATGCTGATATGGTGCAATGTGATACTTAACTCGCTGAAACTCCTCCAAGTGAAGGAAAAGAAATGAGATCCAATTTATTGTGTCTTTTAATTCTAATTTATGCCGTTAGGAGGCATTTTCCTCTTTCTTTTTTTTTTATTTTGGCTTGTTTTCTGAGAAGATAAAACTCCAATTTGATCTGGCTTGGTTTGCATGCCTGACTGCATTTTTAATTCTGGAGAAAATACTCCAAAGGGCCAGCTAATGAAGCGCCTCATCCCAGCCCTCACCTCGCGTACTGGCTGCCTTACCCAACATGTATTTCGAACTGAGATGTGGAAGGAAATAAAAAAAACACTTTGAAAAACTAACCTCACGTATTTTCATTCCTCATGGGGAACTCGCTGCACTTCTAATCAAATTTAGTGCTTGTGTATTTTTGTGTTTACATGCTGTCCACAGTCTTTAAGTGGCAAATAAATCAGAGGGATTTTAATCCAAATTAATGTTAATAAATAATAAAGCAGTTCAGCTGAATATCAGGCTGATGCTTGAGCTGAGCAAAATCATAAAGCTCCTCAAAAGAAAACAGAGCAGAATTGTAGACAAGATAATAGTCCAGTTTAATAGTTTTAGAATACAAAGAACAGGTTTCAGATAAGTTTCTTGTATACTGTTTTACATTAGCTTTAATAACAGGTTTAGATAAACTTCAGTAAAATCACAGCTAATCATGGACACAGTTTCCCTGGAGATGAGAATCCTTTTGATTTCCTGTGATCTCTGACTGTTCTGCTTCCAGTATCCCGAAGTGCCACATCTGAGAGCTCTGTGACAGTTTGACCTGGACTTTTCTCTCTCAAGCCAGAGGAAAACCTGGTGAGGTTCTGAAGAATTTGCAGTTGAATTTGTGACTTTGAATGTTTTCTTTAACCTTCCAAAATCCCTTATCTGGAACTTTTTGTTTATTTTCCGTAACAACAGGTGAGTGATTAGACTTGTCTTGGTGACTTACAAGGCTTTGTTATGTTTCTGTGGGTTAGGTACCAACAGGAAATTTGTTTTTTAGGTCACACCTTTGTTGCATGGTGGAGTTAAGGTGCAAATGTTCACAGGAACAAGTCCTCCGCTTCCGACCTTGGTTGTTGCCTTCCAGTTACCGGGGTTAAGTACCAAACTGGCCATAAGCTTGAGTTGAGAAGTTCTGTAACAGTTTAATTAGGTGGCTAATTCAGTTGTAAACACTAAAACATGGAGGATAGTGGCCACTGAGGACCAGTACACCTCTCATGTTTGGGTTCCATCTTTATCTCATTAATGTAATTAAAAGTGATTGCAGAAGTACTTGTATGGTGTGGTCCTTCATCCATGCAGTATTTCCAATAGGACTTTGGTTATTTAGATCAGTAAATGCCAAACATTTAAGTTTTATACCCACAAAATAAAACTGACAAATATTTGTGACTGATGATTGCGGGTTGAATGTGGCTAAAAAGCTAAATAACAATAACAATAACAACAGGAACAGATTTGATATTTTCTCCTAGTTTTATGTATGTATGTATGTATGTATGTATGTATGTATGTATGTATGTATGTGTGTGTGTGTGTGTGTGTGTGTGTGTGTGTGTATGTGTGTGTGTGTGTGTGTGTGTGTGTGTGTGTGTGTGTGTGTGTGTGCGTGTATGTATGTGTTTTCTCAATTTTATTTTATTTTTGGAGATTATTTTAATGTCTGAATGCACAGTGGCGAAGTGGTTAGTGCTGTTGTACTGCAGAGAGACAGTCCTGGGTTCACACCTTGGCCTGAGGTGTCTCTGCAAGGAGTTTGTACGTTCTCTCTCTGCATGCGTGGGTTCTCTCCAGGTACTCGGGCTTCCTCCCACAGTCCAAAAACATGACTGCCAGGTCCCTCTTTCTAAATTATCCTTAGGTGTGTGTGTGTGTGTGTGTGTGTGTGTGTGTGTGTGTGTGTGTGTGTGTGTGTGTGTGTGTGTGTGCGTGTGTGCGTGTGTGTGTGTGTGTGCTTGGTCCTCAGTGTCTCTGTGTTGCCCTGCTGAAGATAGGCACTATCGTGACCCTGCGTCGGGTTCAGTTAATGGATGGATGGATTTTAATGTCATATATTTGAACCCTTCCACTTTCCTATCAGGTGACCCCACCAGGGCAAGGGGTGGTTAAACAGGGTTTAAAGTTTATGCCTTGGCAGGGGTCAAGTGATGCACCCCTTAAAAATATTAAAATAATAATAACAATACACCAGAGGTCCATCTGACCCCATTAAAATTGTGGCAGGGTTAATCCCCACTGATCCCAAATCTGGGAACAGTGGTTTAAAAGAATGATGAACTCCACCCCACCAGCAGTTCTGTCCCAGAGCTTTTTACTGCTACACTTAAGACAATCTGGCAGGCCTACATGTGGATTATTACCATACATATTTCTAGTTTTATATATTCCAGGAACTTTAAAGAGGACCATCACTGAGAAACTATTTTTATTTGTTATTTTTGAAAATAATCAGTCTCTTTGAATTTAACATGCAGGTTGAACATGAAAATAGTCTCCTACACCTATCTCCACCCATCTCCTGCATTAGCTTCTGATAGACAGTGGAACTCTAGGATTTGAAAAGCCTGACAGGTCTATGTCACACTGTCTCTTAACATTCAAGGACTCACCCATGTCGACTCACGATGGGAAAGGCTGTTGGTGGTTTAGCGTCCAGGAAACGGCAGTCAGGTTGGTAGAGGCAAAATATCCAAATATCAGCAAAATGCTACAAATCCCTTTGTCTGGAGCTACTATCGCCTCTGGGGCGGAAAGTTCTGGTGCACCGGTTTCAGCTCAGAGAATTCAGCCAAAGTACATTTTACAAGGCATTCATTCCTACTATAAACCACAGCAAATGTATAAAATATGAGTAAGAGACCTCTTTAAGTGCAGACTAAAATGATCAAATATTCTCTATTACAGTCATACAAAACATTAATACAGTCAATTTGAAATGTTGCCTTTTTGAGGTATTTATTGCCACCCACCTCAGAAAAAAAGAAAAGCAACCATGTTAATCACATATTGTTTAGAAATGTAAGCACAATGTAATCATTTTCAGTTTGCTGTATAGGAAAGTAATTAGAATCAATAAAAACAAAAGTGCTGATTAAAAATAGTTTCAGCCCTCACCCACTCCTCTGTTGTTGGTGAAAGCTCCATAATCCCATTGGTTTTCCCTTTCTTAACATTTTGTTAAATTCAAATACTTTTCATGTTTCTTTTCTTAGTTTTTTGGCAGGTTCAAACTCAATATTTCATTCTCAAATTTAAACATTATTTATAAAACACATGATGTTTCTCCTCCAGCTTCACTGGCTGCCATTTAAAGACCCTGATTCTGGGCTTTAGGGCCTTACATGGACAAGCACCATCTTACATTGGTGATCTTATCAGTCCCTACACCCCCAGCAGGTCCCTGAGGTCCAGTCATCAAAACCTACTGGTTGTGCAGCACCAGGCTAAAGACCAAAGGTGACAGATCATTTGCTGCTGTGGCCCCCAGACTCTGGACCTCTCTCCCCCTGAGCCTGAGATCAGTGGACTCAGTGGTCTCCTTTAAAAAGCAGCTGAGCACTCACCTGCTCAGGCTGAACTTCTTCTTCACCCTCTCCCTTTTCTGCTCTTTCTACCTATTCCGTCTTTCACAGGACACACTGATTACCTCTGTCTTATTAATTTTCTCTTTCTCTTTCCCTTTCATTAATTTATTTATTCAATTTTTTTTATTTTTCTCATTTTAATGATATTTTTAAATAATGTTTAAAAGCTTTTTAAACTTTTGTTGTTGTGAAGCACCTTGTGATTTTTATCTTGAGGCGATAAATAAAAGTTATTTTTCTTTCAAATAATTATTCCTAATTCACAGATAGAAGAAACAAAGAAAACTGTTGATCTGTTTTTTGTTTGCAGTGGTTGGGATGGGTTCACTGTCACAGACCTGCTTCAGCTGCCCTTCAGCTGCTGAGCACAAAGTGTAAACTGTCCTTGGGAAAGTCTCAGAAGCCCATATTGCTTTTGATAAAAGCATTTACCATATGAGAAAAAAAGTCAAAACAGGTGATAAATGGTATACTGAGGTGATTTCATTTAATTTGATTATAGCATGACAAGGTCATAAATGCCTTAAGGCAAATGCTATCTAATCATATTGTAATCAGTATGCTGGTGTTGTATTTGGGACATTATCCTGGACCCATTACATCGAAGAATCTTTTTCTTTTCCTCATATTTTCCTTCCTCTCAGTATCAGAAGTCATTCCAAGTTTGTGGCTTCGCTTTCGACTTGGCACCTCGGCTGATCCCGCAGTCAGCAGTGATGTGCCAGCTCCACTGAATAACTTTAACGGGATTGGACCCTCGCCTCGACAGTGACGCACTAAGCCAGTCAAGGTCACTAACGGCACCACATAAAAGAAGACATCACTCCTTAATGAAGTCATGCATCATGTTTAACGTATGCTTCAATTAGAAGCGTCACGGAGATTATTGAGATTATATTCTCCAAGTACATTCATTAGCATACTCCCCCCACCCCCCCCCCCCCCATCTTACTTTAAAGCTGTAAGGGGATTTTCTGGATCCAACTGAGAAGAATCTGCACTGAAGAAGAAGGAGTCACTGGTAATTTAGGGAATGAGGTTGATATGTTCAGTTAGTTTGGATCCAAAAATTTGAGTTTTACAGAAATAATCTGCAGCTGTCAGCAACAAAGCTGCGAAGTGTAGCTCCAAAACACTCGAGTGTTTGAGTGTGTGCTCTGAGTCGGCTGATTTGCTGGTGTATAGATGACATTGGTTCTTGAGCGGGGCCTTGTGAGCGACGAATTAACTGTGATGGATGGAAAAGTTCAGTCTGCACTGTTAGAAGAAGTTATGAAAGCCTGGAGTTGTGCTCTGTGTAGTGGTAATTGGACTTCCCAATGCCCAGATGTGATGAAGCTTGTGGCTTTAGTTTCTGTATAGAAACAGAACGAGAATTATTCTCAACGGATGACAAATATTGCTGTTGGACCAATGGTGGAAGTTATACCAGATGAAGCACCATAATCTGTGATATGGTATTTTCACCACTGGTTGTGTGTGTGTGTGTGTGTGTGTGTGTGTGTGTGTGTGTGTGTGTGTGTGTGTGTGTGTGTGTGTGTGTGTGTGTGTGTGTGTGTGTGTGTGTGTGTGTGATGTTTAAGTGCACACATTTTAACTTTAACTTGTAACATGTGGACACTTCCACATTGTGGGGACCTTTTGCTGGTCCACATAATGCCAAGCACCATAAAATTTGGTTTTAGAGGTATGCTGCGAATTAGCTATTAGTTTAGGTTAGCTTAGATTATGGTTAAGAATAGAACCCCATTGGTTAAGGTTAGGGTACGGGTTAGGCTTAATGGAGTCACTAAAAAGAAGATGAAGGTTATGGCCAGAAGACCATTATCTACACCATATTTTTCACACCAAATGCATTCCTGCTAACTTGTCGTTTCTCAGTGAAAATTGCTGATTTTTTGGTAAGGTCTTACTCCAACACAAAAATACTACTTGATTGCAATGATTTAGGTATGCCTGGCCAAAGCTTTTGATACTGTCAATCATGACTTATTAATAAAAAAAATGTGTAGATATGGCATCAGGGGTGTGGCCTATTACTGGATTAAGAGTTATTTAGAGAACAGACTCCATTACGTCCACATTAACAACACTGATTCACAGCTACTGACACTGACCACCGGTATCCCACATGGGTCATTGTTAGGTCCCTTGTTGTTTATTCTTTATATTAATGACATAGGTTTAGTTTCTAAAACATTGCATTTCATACTATTTGCAGATGATACTAATGTTCTAAGTTTTGGGAAAGATTTAATAACATTAATGGACAAGGTTGAGAAAGAATTAAATGCATTAAAGTGTTCGTTTAATTTAATTAAATTAACTTTCAACCTAAATAAAGCAAAATTGATCATATTTACTAATAGAGCAATTACAGTGGATACACATCTTAAAATAAATAATACAGAAATTGAAAGAGTGAATGAAATAAAATTTCTTGGCATAACCATAGAAAAAGTTAAGTTGGAAACCGTATATTGACTCAATTAGAGTTAAGTTATCTAAATCATTAGCAGTTCCCTATAAAGTTAAAGAAATTTTAGATGAAAAAGCTTTATATCTTTTGTATTGTTCTTTAATTCTGCCTTATTTCATGCATTGTGTTGAAGTGTGGGGAAATACCTACCTAATTCAGAAGAGAGTAATTCGACTTGTAAATAAAGCAGCATGCACATTTACTTTTTATTAGTTTAAAAGTATTAAAGCTAAGATAATTAGTTACATTTAGAACTGCACAATTTATGTATAAAGTGATGAATAATTTGATGCCAAAACAAATTCAGGATCTGTTCCAGATCAGAGAGTGTGTTTATGATCTCAGAGGGTATAAAATGTTTAGAAAGCCTAAAGTAAGAACTAAAATGAAACAACTTTGTATTTCTTGTGTTGGGGTTGATGTGTGGAATAAATTAGACCAGGAGCAAAAAGATTGTTCAACAATGGTAAAGTTTAAGGGTATGTTTAAATCAAATGTGATTAAATACTATGAATCAAGTCAATGAAAAATGTATAAAATATTAAAGGTCATTATTTTTTACTAAGCAAGAATGGGGATTTGAATATATTCCCATACATTTCAATAATGATGTATAAATTATGGAATCGGTATGCTATTCTAAAATTTTGCTTAAGTTCAAAGTGTTTGTGGGGTTGGGCTTACAAGCTTCTGCCTGCACCCATTCTTTCAATTGTGTAAGTTGTGTGTTTGCTTGGGAACCTGCAAATGTTTTTTTTGTACTATGTTATTGTACTATTGATTTTAATTTCTCATTTCTCAGTAATCTCTCATTAAAGTATTATCATTAAAGTATGATCAATGGTGTGGATGTCAATTCCCAGAGTATGATAGTTCACGTTATTTTGACTGGTTTATTTTTAACTTTATTGTGTCAAACCTCTAATCAATGGGTACACCTGTGGGAGCAGATATCCGGAGATGATCAGCACACGAACTGCAGTCTGTGTGAATGACAGTCCGTCCAGAAAACAGACTGCCTCTGTACCACATTCTGTATGAAACAGGATTTCCTCCGTCACACAGTTTGGATTATGATACTTCTTTTCACAATTGCTATTGTGTTTTTTAGACCAATCTGAGCATCTTTGAAAAGACTGTAAAACGATAACTCATCTTCTGGTGTGTCTAGGTGTGTAAATCTGTTGTCAGATGTGTGATTGCACCATGCTGTGGGTCTTTGCCTCCTTGGCACCTGAACAAATAAATCTCATCTGTCTGAGCTCGTGGAGTGGCCCAGCTTATCCTGGGGTCATCTCACGATCACTATTTAATGTTTAACTGCAAAGCTGGCTTTGATATCAGCAGCAGATAAAGCGGAATTCCTTGATTGCCTCGGTCAAATGGGCTCCAGTCGCTGAGAAAATGATTTATTGGACACAGGGAAGTCGTTGGAGATCAGAGGAGATGGACGAGCCTCAGACTCACACTGCGGGCCAGGAACAGGGCTCAGCTCATCCAATCACTCGCACCAGCAGGGCCCTTGTCACTACGGTCGCTGCTTTTTAATTGGCAGTCAAAGGAGAGAGAGAGGGCATGGAGGATGTGGAGAGGGAAGGGAGGTCTGAGAGAGGGGTGGTAGGTCAACAGAGAGCACGGATTGGAGCCCATTACTCAGGGAGGAGATAGGAAGGTTTGGCTGGACTGGAGGGTCGGTGGAACACTGGTTGCATGGCTGAGAGAAAGCTTCCGTTGGAGTGCACAAAAACGACTCTTGATCAAAAAGGGAGGGAGTGCAGGAGCTGTGAAAGAGAGGGCAATACAATTAAAACAAACATATTAGGCATTTATTCTAAATAAGGGAAAAAAAAAACTCAAGACTGAAAGCAATGTCAGATTAAACACCGCTGGCCAAAAATGAGAAAATAAAGCTTGTAAATGCCCCCCCTCCTCTCAGATTTTTTTTGTTTTTAATAACCTGCAGCCTGAACTGCAGCACCAGAGAATTACAGCTGGTGAGATAATTGGAAAAGCATCCGAATGCTCAGTTAGCGGAGGAGTACGCATTATTCATGAGGAGTTGCCCGAGAAGCATTACAAAGAGAGATGAGGCTGCTAAAGTAAAAGCTGACCTCTGTGTAAAATGGTCATCATGATGCAAAATCAATACTGGTTTAATAATGCCCCCCCCCCCCCCCCCCCCCCCAAAAAATTTTTTTCCCCAAATATTCATTACCAGTCCAAAACACTTTACATTTCAAGCATTTAAGGTTTTATTGTGAGATGAGGGGGACTTATAATTGCTGCTTTCCAAATTTGAACATTTGAGCACTGAAAGTACATTCCTACATCTGGTTAAAGCAGCAAATCAATCAGCGTTCAGCATGTTTCATTATGGAGAGGAAATAGAAGTGTACAAATGAGGCAAATGTGAGGGAAAATAATACTCCTGCAGTAGAGGAATCACCCAATGGATAATCAATCATGTCAAATATCTATACATGAAAAAGGAAAACCTAATGCATACACAAAATAATTTTACAAAATGTATAAAAAACGTGCAGAAAGGTTTGGTCTTGACTGTCATGAGCATGCTTTGTCGCATGTGAAAACACAAGTGTGTGTTTGCTAGATGAAAGCGTTAATCATCACCTATGCAGTTTAAGCTACTGGATGCAATGTGAAGGCCTGCACCAAAATGATCCAATCTTTCATCACTTCCTGGGCATTTATAGAAGAGGAAAGAGAAATCCACACAAGGAAAGTTTATGGACAAACTCCCACAGTCGTTCAAGCAACTATGCCAAATGTTGGTGCCATTTCTAGGACAGCTTTATCAGACATGCTAAGGCTGTCACGACTAAGACGTAGCAGAGCCACAATCCACAGCTAGACATGAATGTTTACATGTTATTTTTTCCCAAGACCAGTTTGCCACTGTAGCAGTCACACTTTACAGCGTGGCGACTGCAAATTAATTATGATCAATACGATGTGATATTCCAAATAAATATGAAATATCAATCTGATTGATCTTTGAATGTTTAATCGGAAGATTATAGTTACTTTTACTTGTTCAGGGACCATAAACACACTTCATAGTAATTCAGAGTCAGGCATATAGTTAAAGAGGTAGTTTATTCTTTTCTAAACTAATGATTATACATGACAAGACATGAATAATGAGATGTGATGGAGAGGATATGCGGTGATGGAGTGTAATGTGTAGGTGGTGTGATGTAAGCTAGATGTTTATCAGAAACTTTGTATCTGAAATAAATTGGGAAATCTGGGTGTAAAAGGATTTGTTGTCGGCTATAAACTAGAGAGTTGATTATTAATAAAACCGCATCAGACGCAATCTGTTGTGTCTACAAACCTTGGCAGAGACCCCAGCAGATCTGGACTGTCAGAAGTTGGGTGGACCTCACGGCACCGGAATTTCGTAGATTACCTCCGATACGACCGTCCAGTCTTGAGATGTCTCCAGGTCACAACATTAGCTGCTTGTTTGCATCCAAAGTGGATGTGGCTCTTAAGGAGCTGTCTGTGTCAGCTTGCAGCATACAAACAGGGTTTGACTGTGTGTCAAAAGGGATGTCTCAAGGATGCTTGTTCCGAATTGCCCGGTTCGGAACTCTGCTAGAAACAGAATGACTCGGGAAGTAATTCTCGTTTTATTAAACTACTTTGTTATAATTTCTGGCCATTCTGGCATATCAGAATGTGTCATGTCTGGAAGGCTTTACCAAAACATTCCTCAGAAATCCACTTCTTCCTTCAGATACTCAATTCTTAACACTGTGAATAAGAATCCTTAAACTTTATGTGAGGTGAACCTTAATCTTAATTTGTATCTTATGAAGATGTGTATGATAATGATTAACTTGTTAAATCAAACACATATTGATCATAAGATTTGCAATAGATCATTGTAAGAGCAACATTCATTTCAACTTCATTGATTCAAACACAGATTATTCAAACATTTCATTTAAGTATCTTGTTCATTCATCCATATGGTATGATTATTTAATTTATAAGCTGTAAAGCCTTGTAGGATTTGTGTAGGTTCACTTTTATTCCAAGTGAGGAATCCAGCAGTCTGACTTTTAGCAGAGAGATAAGGGCTTTCGCGGGAGACCTTGACAGTTTTTTTATGTCTGCGCTGAAGAGCAATAAGTGAGCAAAAGTCGATTTGTGCGTCTGGATCCTCCAGCTGGCTTAACCTTGACTTTGCAGCTCTGGCATGTATAAAAGGTTATGCTGTGTCAATTCGTTGGTGAAAACTGACCCTTTTGACAGAAAATGGTTCTGATTATCAATGTGAAAACTGAAACACATCCAACCTAATGGCATAATAACAGTCATCTCATGAAGTCATTACTCAGATAAATTATGCATACAGCGTATGATTTGAAAATGCAGATTATTTATTAGCCTTTATGTCTGTGTGCATGTATTTATTTTAAATCTCATTACTGCAGGAGAAAGTTGGGGTATTATGCTTTCCGTAGGCTGTTTTGCATATTTTTAAATCTGCATGAATCAGTATTATAGTGTTCTGATTAATCTTGCATGAGTTTTTCTTATGAATCTTTTGATCTGTCCCACTTACAAGGGTCATTTAAATGACCAGACACACAAATGAAATCATTTATAATTAATTCATTGACTCTGAGCTGCAGTTTAGCCTTATGCTTAGCCTGATTTCAACCAAAGTAAATGCCTGCTCTTGGCTAGAAGAGTATAAAATACTGACTGCGGTGGAGCTACATCAGTCACAATAATAACTTTATATTATAGCTGTGTGCTGTACGTAATGCAGCAGAGGATTTTGTTTTCATATTCTCAGCAAGCTGGTTTTATGTTGCACTCTGAGCTTGTAGAGTGTGAAGAGGGACAGCAGAGAAATGGGGAAGAAATTGAGATTTATTGCTTATGCTTAATTAAAATCTCTGGAAACTAATGGTAAGAAAATTGAAATGTGCCGTATAGATTAATTTTTTCAACAGTGGCTGGTTTTACAGAACGATGAAGTAGACTGTGACCATTTTGGGATCTTCTGCGTGTATAAAGGAATTTCTGTGAAATGTGACATGTTTCCTCTAAAACTTAAAAATGTTTTAATGATCAAATAAAAATACTTCACGATAGATGAAAAGGCAATAAAAGTCCAACCTTTCTGATTTATAATAAACTTTTTTCTTCTTTTTTTTTAGTTTTTCAATCAAAATAAAGCAGTAAATTAATTTGGCAAAAAAAATAAAATGTATTTATTGTCTTATCCAGGGGTGGGCAATCCTGGTCCTTGAGGGCCGCTATCCAGCAGGTTTTAGTTGTTTACCTGCCCCAACACACCTGATTCCTGGATGAATCACCTGTTCAGCAGCTCATCAGGCTCTGCAGCAGCCTGTTAATCACTAGTAGATTCAAACCAAGTGTGTTTAAGCAGAGAAACAAGTAAAACCTGCTGGACAGCGGCCCTCGAGGACTGGGATTGCCCACCCCTGGTCTAATCTGAGTCTTGAAATCAAAAGGTAAGGTGAAGAATGGAACATTTTGAGATAAATTGCATTTATATTTCTTTAAAACCACCACATTTAGCTGAAAAGTAGTTCAACAGCTAGTACAGACATCTGGAGATAGATCAAGAGGAACTATCTGAAATTAAATGGCAATCAAACAGAGGCCGTGCTCACCGGTTCTAAATCTTGCATCACCAAACTCCAACTCGCCAGTCCAATACTCCACACAAGTCAAAAGCCTAAGGGTAATTCTCGACAGCACCCTTTCATTTGCACCACATATTCGTATCTTCACCCAGAATGCCTTCTTCCACCTTTGTAACATTTCCAGAGCTGTTTTTACAAGGACCATATCGTTTTCAAAACGGGATTTGCCGCGGCTCCCTGGGGAGGATAAAGGTTGTTTATAAGATCAGACCGTGGCGGTAATGTGGCACAATCGTGGCAATTTTATAAAAGATTAGGTGATGGCAGCATAAAGGGGGTATGGGGGCGGTCTCTGCAGTGTCGCAGACTTCCGTTTATCTTGGACATAACTTGCTTTTTATTGCGATTGAAACCGTGATCGTTAAGTTTTTTTAACAAGCAGCTCCTAAAGGTGTCTGTCCCCATCAGTCCCTGTGCAGTCTCTTGTGATCTGAGCTTCAGCTCTAACAGAGAGGCTCATGGAGCTCTGTGGCGCTCCAGTTTGCCATCTCAGCTGATTTTGTTCAAAAAGCAAACCTTATTGCCTGTGTTTACTTTTATTTTCAAAGAATTTGCCAGCCGGAGCTCAGCAATAACTCCCCACGTCATCAAAACATCAGCCTCTATTGTGCCAGGGCGCATACGACAGACCATTATCCCAATATTACTACCAAGCGAGGTGGAACGAATGCCGCAATATTCGCGCAACCATGCTGGCATGGCGCGTTTATAGACATACCATTGCTGTAATGTTACGCAGATTTGCAGACATGGTGTGTCTTATGAAAGCACCTCAAAATTTGTTCATCGCTGGCCCAGTCCAACAACGGAATCCTGGTTCACTCATTTGTCCCTTCCCGCATCGGCTACTGCAACACCCTCCTCACTGGCGTTCCTACCAAACTCATAAATAAATCAGAATTCTGCCGCCCGAATTGTCACCTGCACTAAAATTTCTGATCATGTCACCCATTCTAATGTCTTCACTGGCTTCCGGTTCAATTCCACATCCCCTACGAAAACCTCCCCCTCCACATACAAAGCTCTCTACCAACAAGCGCCCGTTTTCCTCTGGAACCTTGAATACACTATGACCTTGTGTGCATGTCTCCTACACCTATCTCCTTCATTAGCTTCTGACAGAAAATAGACAGTGAAACTCTAGGATTTGAAAAGCCTGACAGATCTACGTCAAGCTGTTGCTTGGACTCACCCACACTGGGTTGCAACGGGGAAGGTTGTTGTTGGTTTAGCATCCAGGATTAGCCGAAAACGTCTTGGCTAGCAGAAGCTAACCATTAGCATTAGCTACTCAACCACATGGCAGAAGCACTTCTAGGCTTGTGTTATTTGTGGAGATAAAACATCCATGTCGCAGAGCAAACTGAGTTAGTGGTAGAGTCACATTGATGTTATCCAATCAGAGACAAGATGTCCAAATGTCAGGATGTAAGACTCCAAATCCTGACGTATTAAGCTCTCCACAGATGTGGCCAACTTGTTTGTGCTGATACAGACGTTTCTGCCCCCACCCCACCCCCACCCCCCGAGTATGGCTTGCAAGGCATTAATTTTTAAGTTTCCCACACCTTTGAACAAGTAAATGATTTATTTCTATTTATTTTAACACACCAAATGAAAAGAGGGCCAAAATAATTGCTTGTCATCTAGCTTTCCTTTGGATTTAAAGGCATGGTGCTTAATGTGCATTTTTGTATTCTTTTTACAAACAGTGAGTTTGAACCTTTACACTACAGTATTGTATGAAACACTGTGGGAGACCAACATTTCATATTGACAGAAGCTCCTAATGCCACTGACCTGTACCAATTGATTTTAGTTGTGATCATACTTTGAGAATTTCAAAGAAATGCTTAGAGCTAAAGTAAAACATTTGGAAAATCGAGTGCAGCTGGTCTGGCCATCTGAAGAGGTTATACGATTTGGAGAGGCAGCTTTCAGCTTACATCAGAAGATATTATACACCCTAACTTGTTCAACGTCTCCTTATCTGCCCCCTGAATGTCACAATGGTTGTATGTCACTGTCCGTATCAGTCTGGGGTTCACTGACCTTTTCTGGATATTTCACCATCAAGCATTTTATATTGATCAGAAGCTACAGCGTGAAAAAAAAAAACATATTTCGATATCTAGTTTAAAGGCACAAAACACCATTTACACAATTCTACGTTTGATTAATTTAATGTTTGTAAAATTAGCAAATTCAAACAAAGAATGGAAGGCAATGTGGGATAAACAATTTAAATCATTTTGCCTTTATATCATAAACAGAAAAAAGTATTTGTTTATTGTTGAAACCATCTGTTTAACATCAGAACTTTTGACACTTATATTCTTCTAGAGCATATATTCTTCTGGAGCATACAGGTGTGTGTTAACAGTGTCAAGGAGAAACAACAAAATTGATCTTAAAGGTGCAGTATGTAAGAATGAAGTAAGAACAACATGTAATTTGGTTACTGTAGCTCATTTTCTGTGCAAAAAGGTCACTTTATCACCACCATTCCATGAGTGTCATGGCTGTTGCCATTTCCGAATAAACACCAGAAGATTCATACACGGTAAGTTGAGGAATAGATAAATACGTAATAATATGTGCTGTTAGCACTCTTGAGTGTCTTTAGGTATGGAGCACTTACTACGCTTATTATGGTAATATTGCTCTGGCATCGGAGGAAGTGTTGTTCTTTGCGGTCTTGCTGTTAATTTGCTATTATAGTTCTGGATGACTCGTTAAAGGAAGTACAACACCACAACTTATTCATTATTCACTTCACACATACATTTCACCATAATATCGAATTGGTGCAAATTTTTAAAATGGCTTGAGATAATTTTAGACCCAACTATTTGCTGCTAATTCACCGTTAGTATTGTTAGATCTATGCTAGCTTCTAGCCTTCTTTACTGATATTAGCGTAAAACAAAAAGATGCAGTGGCCTCTTAGGGGTACAAGAAATAACTTCTGGGTAGCTCTGGATTACAGGCTTCGGTTCTGGAGCTTTTTGCCTGCCAGTGTCGAATTACAAATGGCGGTGCTGCAGCATTAGCTTGACTTTATAGCTAGAAACTGAATTACTCTGGAAGTAATTCCTGTTTTATTAACCCCCTGGAGGCAGGCATTGCAGACTTGCAACACTTATATTCTACCTGGTTACTCCACACACGTAGCATTTTTTCACTCAGAAGTACCCCTGAAGGACTTAGTTCACCGATACTCAATAGGTGGCCCGCAAGCCCTCTCTTTGTGGCCCCCAAACACCCCACCCCCCACCCCCACCCTTGACAGCCGACGGCCAACCGGGAGGTGTGGGTTAGACAGAGCTGAGGAAAATAATCAAATAATCAATGCTTCGAGATGCGGGCATAAACGATTCTGCTTCATAGAAGAGTAGCCATAATAAATTATAGTGGAATGTAGTTTTGTTATTTTAACGGCAGCACCAGCGTAGCATCCAAATCCGTCAGAGCGAGTGTTCTCCACATTTACTGGGTAGGAAACTTTGGTCTGCCTTTATGTGGACGCTCCTCCAAACACGCATTATTGTTTTCATAAATTCATTATTATTTCTCCTCGAAGCACTCAGTCAGATCGAGTGTTGTGATGTCGGGAGATTTGGTCTTGGGGAGGGAGCGGGGTCAGTGACGGCGGCTGCCGCGTAATCATCTGTCTCTTTTATTTAGGGACGCGGAGAAGTTATAAGTGGAGAGAAATAGAAGATAGAAGTTTTTGTTCCACTTCATTATTTTCTTTCATGATGAAAAACTGATGTTAAATTCAACTTAAAGAAAAAATGGGAGGAAGCTTTGGTTCATTTTAAGTTACAGGATATCTTGTTTCCAATCTGCTCCTCCAGAGACAGCGTGGACATGAGGGTTACATGGTGACACAGGACAGGTTAGTACAGTCACACAGCCGAGCTGGAGGGGGACAGGTGTTGTCCTTTATATTGCAAACTTGTGCGTTATATGCGTTCTAGCCAGCGATCCAAACAGCAGCAGCAGCAGCACTTGTTCATTCACCACTTATGATTATTTAACTTATAAGTTATGAAGCCTTGCAGGATTTGTGTGTATTCACTTTTATTCAGAGTGAGGAATCCAGCAGTCTGACTTTTAGCAGAGGGATAAGGCTTTTGCGGGAGACCTTGACAGTTTATTTATGTCTGGGTTGAAGAACAATGAGTGAGCAAAAGGTTGCGTCTGGATCCTTCAGCTGGCGTAACCTTGACTTTGCAGCCCAGGCATGCATGAAAGGTTACTGTGCCAGTTCGATGGTGAAAATTGACCCTTTTGATTCATACCATGGCGACTCAGCTACCTCACAAACTCGCTGATTGCAAACAGTAATCTAATTCCTCTTTAGTCTTTTTAAAAGGAGAGAATCTGACAACCTCTCAGCTGGCTGAGAATGAAATCTATTACAATGTAACCTTCCTTCCAACATGATTGCAGCGTTAGACTGTTTTTGTGATTATTTCACTGTAGAATTTTTACATATGGCCCCTATGAAGAAGAGCATGTTGCTGCAGTTGGTGTGGTGAGGTTTGCCAAAGTCATGATAAAACAAGTGTGTCATAGGAGAGGTGATGATAAATATCCTGTGTGGATGAAAAGGTAACACAACAGTTATCCATAAAACTGCGAAGGCACTCAGGAAAGTAAACATTGAAGTTAATCTTAGAAAATTTTGATAAAAACAAATTTAGGCATGGCTTGTTTGGCTGTTTCTGAGGTAAAACATCTCTTCTTTAGTGATCATGGCAGAATGCATTTCAAAGTTGTCTAAACAAATACAAAATACTTTCCACAGGTGAGAGCCAGATGGAGATGTTTTTATTCCTGATGCAGAAAACTAAACACAGTCAAATCATATCCAGCTGCCTAGAATCACAGTGAATAATATAATGTCGGCTTGTTTTGCAGTTACAAGATCAAGTCCCTTTTTGGTAATCCGATTGGGGAAGCATGGATGAGATTGGAAAATATAACTGTGCAGCAGTTCTCACAAATAACTAGACCTTATCCATAAAATAGCTATATAATTTTCCAAGCTTAAATTTATCGCAGCAATATTTACCTTTAATTATTCACAAAGTATTTTTTTTATTTTCCTAAAACTGTAGAGGGCCGTGTATAAAGTTTAGGTCTTTTACAAGCAAGAGCTCCATTACTAGCAAAGTGAATGGGTCTACGTGATGAGGGGCACAGTGAGGGTGTTTGCATCTCCTTGACCGAGGTAATGAGCATATTAAATGTGAATGTCTGTGTGCATGTCTCCTTGACCAGGATGATAGGAGAATCAACTCACAAAGGGCGTTAAAGTTGATGAGAAGGTTTAAAGTGAAGCAATATGACCAATGGAGTGAAGAATGGGCCTCGGAGGTGACAAAACACCCACCCACACACATCCTCTATAACACACTAATAATACACACAAACAGGCAGAGATTTAATGAGGACACAAAGCTGTGATTGATAGGAAATGTATGCCCCATCTCATATTCATGTAGTCTTTATATTGAGCTGCTAATTTTACCTCTCCAGGGTCAAACGTAGGTTACTCCGCAGTTGAAGAACTCAATAAGCATGATGATGAATGATGAGATCGTAGCGCCGTTTGTCAAGGAGTTTGCTGTGTTTGGAGACCAGCTCTCACAATTATCCTCACTGATACACTAATCTTTACACCACATCTTTTGCATGATGCATTGTCTGCCATAATGATTTGCAGCATAAGGTAATCAGTGCCACACAGAGATTGGCTGGCATGTGTTCAACAGTTGAAGCTGTAGCCCTTTACTACACCTGAGAGCTACTCCGTTGCTCTATTGCTTATCGATGAATCCCAAAAGTGGTTCAAGAAGCAGCTCGTTAAACATTTGAAACACTCCACTGCACAGAAGGCGGAGTGCTAAATGTTGAAAGCTTCAGACATGTTGGAGTATTTGGAATAAAAAGACATGGAAAAGTCACTCATCATCAAAGGAAAATCCACAATAAAAGGGTTAGAAAACGTAGAAAGTTGGGTTTGGGGTCAGGGTTAGTTCAGAAAAGCCAGACAGAGCTAGGTCACACCGTCACATTCATAGACTCACCCATCTTTCCTCAGGAAGGGGAAGGTTGTTGATGGTTAGAATCCAGGAAACAGCAGAGAACGTCTCGACTAGTAGAAGCTAACCATTAGCATTAGCAACTCCACCACACAGCAGAACTCCTCCAGGCTTTTGTTATTTGTGGAGATAAAACATCCATGTTGCAAAGCAACTGAGTCAGTGGTAGAGTTGTGTTGCTGTCATCCATCAGAGGCGAGATGTCAAAGTATCAGGAAATAAGACTCCAAACTGCCGTCTGAAGCTACTTTCCCCTCCAGCTGACATCTACGTCCTCAAACAGGTGCACTGTTTCCCACAGAGAGGGACTTACAAGGCATTCATTCTTACTGCAGTTAGCGATTATGCCATGATTGTGTGTTTTACTGACTACATTGGAGTTGTGAAAATATTTTGTGTCAGGTCTTATATGTGCAAAAGTGCACCTGCATAACTGCTTGTTTGCTGTACCAGCTTTTGACATCTTTTCCAACTCTTTCAGTACATACATGATTTGCCTTGGCAGGTGTACCTCTAGAACAGGGTAATTCTGTGGTTTTAATCAGATTATTGAATAAGGTTATCTAGTGATGCCAGGGATAATGACTTGAGTCTGACTTATGTTGCTAAAACAACTTCTAATTGAAAGACTCTAGACTTGACTTGGACTTGCTTACTCCTGATGCCAGAATTGAACCCCTTTTTGATCTTTATTTCCATCATATTTGCAGTATTTCATCCATTATGAACATTAATGTTAGGCTTGCAAATGAAAAGACATTTATTTTTCAGTTCCTAAAAGTATAAAATTTAACACCTTTACTGCAACTTAATTTACCTGTGTTATTTATTTTTAAATTTCAGGTTGATTTACAGTAATGCACACAAGATTGGTTCATTTTAATGCTAAAAATGCTGCACTTAAAGTGATAGTGTGTATTTTTCTTGGCGATAGGGGGCAGTAGATACCTAAATCGTTGCAAGCAAGCATTATTTTTGTGTTGGGGTAAGACCTTACCAATGGTTGACCATTAGGGTCAAAAGCCCTGGGGAATGCAAAGTTCAGCAAAATAACACACACATCAGACTCCCTTTCATCACTGGCAACAAGTGAAGAGGTAAATGTGTAAAGCAACATTTATGAATAGAGAAAGTTTTGCAACTGCTTGTTTTATTGTTAAATGTTACAAAGCCGCCAATATTTATTAACAAGTGGGCATCCTTTAATTAATTTTCAACAGCATTTTAATGGGTAGTTCCAGAAATGAATGGTTAAAAACTAGGGATGAGCGAGTACACCACTATCTGTATCTGTATCTGTTCACCCAACTAAATTATCTGTAACTGTACTTGGAATGGGCGTGGCATAACCCGGAAGTGGGTGTGGTTTACATCAATATATTATTTTAAATCTGAAATTGATAAGGATTGATCAGAAGTTGCTGTGTATTGTTTATTTGAAAACTATTTACAGAGCAGCCTCAGAATTGAGATTAAATATTTTTGATCACACCAGTAAAGAAACTATTACAGAACAAGTGTTTCAATAAAATCAGAACATTAATATTTAAGTGCATGGATTAATACATCTGAACGCATGCAGTAGGAACTAGGAAATATGAAATGCTAGAACCAGACACAACTTTATGTATATATTTGTTATTTTAATTTGATTAAACTGATTTTTTTCTTAAAGTTCTTGGCATTTTGCCCCACACACAGTTAAACAAAACTTAAGGTGTGTGTGTCTGAGAGAGATAGAGAGGGTGAGAGGGAGAGAGATGGAGTTAAAAAAAATACCCGACCGGAGCGGAGGTAGTGAGTGACTTGATGCAGCACGTCAGCTCTGTCTTGTCAAATGCACCATGTAAGTTACGAAAAAAGTAACTTTAACCCTTTGATGCATAATGGTCACTACAGTGGACAGGTACTCAAAATTGTTATTTATTTGTTTTTGCTATTAAGCACAGCTGTTGAAGACTTTATTGCATTTGAGCCCCTTCATTTGGACTTCAGTAAGCCAAGCCAACACATTTCATGCTCAGAATGCACTCTGTCCACTGAGGTGGACATGTAAAAAATTGTTTGTAAATTATAAAATTTTAGAGAAAATATCTAACCTATCACACCTAAAGACGAATGAAAACAATTGTTAAAAAAAATCATGGTTGAAGATTTCATAATTCATGCATCAAAGGGTTAAATATCCAACCGAAAAAGAGGCCAGCTGAAGAAAACCTAGGGAAAACTGAAGAAACGTGAGCAACAGTGAAGCAATCACAGCAAGATCCGTACTGTCTGTCAAGGGCGTAGGGACCGGGGGGACGGGTGTGTCCCCTCCAATATTGGACAAACGCGCATTTGTCCCCCCCAATAACATGGAGAAGAAAAAGATTGATTTTGAAATATTTGACTCGCGAGCTTTTATTTTGAAAGACACCGCGGACTTCTCTCCGACACAGCCCCTCCCCTCAGGGAGTTAGACAGGCTGGCTGAGAGAGAGCCGGGGCAGACACAGGTGTCAGAGACAGACGGCAGCAGCTCAGCGAGTTCTTCTCATGGGCAAAAAAAGAAAGAAAGGAATTGTGAGTTGGTAATAATTTAGTCCAAGAGTATAATTGTATTTCTGGTCAAACGCTAAAATGGCTGACTAACGTAAACATCTTGCTAGTTAGCGTTAAACATTAAACAACACTACTAGTCAACAAAAAATGGCGAATTTTACAGTAACAGACAAAAACCATTTGACACGAAATAAATACAAAAGTAGAATCTCCACAAAAAAATGGAGTTTGTAAGTGTGATTGTTTCTTGTTTGTGACATTCTCATCACATTTCATTTTTAAACCTTATTCATGTCACTTTTTTCATATAAGAGACCAGAGGAAGTTCAGCAGGACATGATGAAGAAGGTGAGACAGGGAGCACCAGACCTGCTGAGGTGCAGGTAGGTGCTACAGTGGAGTGAGATTTTAGATGGTTGATGATGAGAGGAAGATTCGAGCATGATAACAAGTGAACACGACTAAATAATACTATAACAACCATTATTTTAATGTTGCACTAGTCGTCCAACAAGTATGTTTACTCCTTATTCCTGTCCACTGTTTTTATATTAGAGATCAGATGAAGTTCAGCAGGAACCATTTGAGGGTGAGACAGGGAGAGCCAGACCTGCTGAGGGTGAGACAGGGAGCACCAGACCTGCTGAGGGTGAGACAGGGAGCACCAGACCTGCTGAGGGTGAGACAGGGAGCACCAGACCTGCTGAGGTGCAGGTAGGTGCTACAGTGAAGAAAGAGATGGTTTTAGGTTACTGATGAGAGGAAGATTTGAATGTAATAATAAGTGAACACAGTTACATTTATGTAATCCCATTACAAGTAGGGCTGGGCAGTACGGTTTAAGAATAAATTACATTCTGTACACGCTTCCTTAGAAATATTAGAAAAATAAGTGTTAAACTCTGCTTTCTGGTGCATTTAGACTGCAGTTTTGGCCACTGTTTTTTTCTTTTGTCCATCTGAAAATTAATGTAAGTCCAGCTGTTGTTGTAAGTGAATTGTTTCTTTTTTCATTCTGTTAGAAGCAAACAGATTTTTCTGATTGTTGGTCAGCATTGTTGGCTGATGTAGTTTAAAATATTCTGATCAGAATCAGATCGATTCAGACTGAATATTCACAGCTTTAGTCTTGTATTAAATCTGTTTACACATCTCTACCCATATGTATAAGATAATATATCCTACATTCATATTATTAAATAAAAATAAAACAGTACTGACACATAAACAGCTTTTTTATAATTAAAACGTCCACGATGGCCGGTAATCACCTGGATCTGGCTAATGGGGAGCCTAAGTCTCCTCCCCTTCTGGCTGGCTCATGGGTCGCCGATCAAAAAAACCCCAGAATGTTAGTGAACTGGGCTATCAAAGTTATTTGCTTGTCTTTCTGGGCTTTGCCTTACTCCCTGAGTCACATCTGTCAGACTTTTCTAATCCTAGAGTTTCACCGTCTTATCAGATTTTCTATCAGAAGCTAATGCAGGAGATAGCGGTAGGAGACTATGTTCATGTCCAGCCTGCATGAAACACTCAGTGACACAGAATCAGAAATAATCATTAAATGTATGTTTTTCAGTGAAGTTGACCTACAACAGATTTGTTAGATTTCCAAAACGTGTCCCCCCCCCCCCCCCCCCCCCAATAGTAAACGAGTTCCTATGCCCATGCTGTCTGTGTGTGTGCGTGGATGAGCAAGACGGACTGCGCTCCCGGCCGGCTAGAGAGTTTTGTGTGTAGGGAGGGGTGGGCGCTCTATGTGACAGGCCAATCACAGAGCGTGAAGACAGTCAGTTACCCAATGAGGATTTTCCTTCAGCACGATTACAGATATTTACGAGGTTTACTCGTTTCATGCTTGTATTCGTCAAAAATGCTTTATTCGTACCGGATACTCGTCTGAAACGAGTGTCCGGCTCATCCCTAGTAAAAACTACACATTGTCTCTTTAAAAATCAAATACAAACATCCCACAGTTCCTCCTAGTAATGGATACTCCAGATAAATGGTCTGATGTAACTCGCCAATTGTCTTGAAAAGAAAGAAAGCAGCAACACATTAAGGCTTCTAACAAAAAACACCCACCCCCACAAATCCAAACCGTGATATGTTTTCACAACTTGTTTGCATGCATCTTTCTCAGGTTTGTTGTGGTCATTTCCTATTTGTTACCCCCTGACAACAATAAGCTTTTGTTTTGCTTGCTAGCTTCAAAGACTGACCGCTTTTATCTCAAACAAGCCATTTCTTTGTGAAAGCCTTGATCTGATGGAGCTACTCTGTAGCCATCATCTTTACTTCTATACTGCCTAACCTCTGCATCACAAAACTATCCAGTTTCAAAGACATTATTTTAGATATGTGACCCTCTATTAAATTAGACCAGACTTAACAATGACACAAGGAAATGAGTGTATAATGTGGATGTTCAAAAAGTGGACCATTTTACCAAACATCTAAGAAAATGTCTTGTTTCTGCTATACCTTAAAAATGCAAAAGTGTTTATAATTAATGAAATAAAAAACATATATATATATGTGTGTGTGTGTGTGTGTGTGTGTGTGTGTTTGTGTGTGTGTGTGTGTGTGTGTGTGTGTGTGTAAAACGTCCAGCAATGGTCACTTTAGGTACAGTCCGACCTTTCAACATCTATACAACATCTGGTCAGAAAGGAGACACAACACTGCATGTGTTCCCTTTAAATGAGCCTGCCTTTATACCAGCTGGGACTCACAGACTCTGCAAGTCTGAAAGATAAACAATAACTTTCTTTTCCAAGGTCCAATCTGTCTGGCTCCACAGAAGGAAGAACTCCAGCTCGAATCAATTGCTAAAATCAAGAATGATTTCCTAAATCAATATGAACTTCTTCCATGACATAATCTAGATAATCATTAAATAATCATTTGTGTATTCCTACTTATAATAATTATAGTAGAATGAAATGCTTCAATAATCTGTGCTCACTGAATGGATGTTATGTGTTTGTCTACTAGAACATGCCATGTGTTTAACATGTTTTGACGACGAGGTCCTCACATCTGCACTCACACAGTAACAAGTACGGTTAAGTTAAACTCCAACACATAACCTGGCATTTTAACCATTCTGAATATCCGGTATCAAAGAAGGTGTATTTTTGAGTTGTCTTGCAGGGGCGCCTCCAGAAAATTTTAATAGGGGTGGCCAGATAGGGCCAAAGAAATTTTTGGGGTGGCACACCAAATTGGTCCTTGTGGTAACTCTGGTTGAATTTAGTCTGTGGTGATGTGCTGCATTGCACCTTTATTCGTTTTTATTAAAATAACAGTACGTATCCAAAGCATTTAACTTAAATTTTACAAACACAAACATTTCTGATAAATACATTTCAGTTATTTAAAATGTTATCCCAAATTTGATTTATAAATGTATTTTTTTAGGTTAATTCACCTGTTGCTGTGTTCACAAAAAAACTTATGGAGATAAAAACTTTTTTAAAATGGTGAGCAGCAGAAACATGTATTTCTTGTATTCTGATCATTTCTTTACTCGTTAATTGTAACATTTTATTTTGCTTTACAATTATGTCTTGAATAAACAAGATCAATATATGGTTTGACTGAACATTAATATGATTTATTAACACTGGCTTTTCCTGGGGTGGCCAGCAATTTTCTAGGGGTGGCCATGGCCACCCCTAGCCACCCCTTGGGGGCGCCCTTGTTGTCTTGGTAACATATCTTAAAATTATCAGCCTCTGATTGGCTGTGCAAGTCATAACATCAAAACCTTAAAACTAGATGGGTGATTCGACAGTTCTAGAGAATCGCTCAGACCGGCCATCTGTGGCAAAACCTCTTTAACATCAAAGATTTTGACACGTCGTCAAAACCTTTTTGCACCTGCAAAGCTGATGAGCAAACAGTTCCTGCAGAAACAAAGCTGATATTGTTAGACTCCTTAAGAGTCCGCCGGACTGTTCTTGGGACACCTCCTGAGAGCCGGTAAGCCTATGGTGTGCGTGCAAGTGGGCCATACGCTCCGATGCAATGCCCTCCTGGATGCTGGTTCAGATTGCACAATTATTCACCGGTCTCCCAGTGCAGATACGGCTAACACCAACGATCAGAATTTGCAGGACCTGAAGAACCATCTACCTGCAGCGTTTTTTTTATTTTTTATTTTTTTGCACAGACAAATCTGGAGAAATCAGCTGAGGGCAGGAAGGCTTATTATGATCAGAAGGCCTCACATTCTGAACTGAACGTGGGTGATGAGGCCTGGTTCTACATCTTTGCTCCTACTTCCAGTCACACAAAAGCAACCTCTGGTAAACTGGCTAAGAAACTTTTGCCGAAGTGGTCAGGTCCATACCATATAATTTATACAAGGGTTCCACTAATTTGGATGGCATTACGACCCATAAATCTGATGACCAAAATCAAATCAACTCAAAAGGGGGCTGAATTTTCCATCCGCTCTCACTCGGTTCTCTGTTTCAGGTCTCACAAGTTCAGGTAACGGTGGTCCGGCATCCACTGGTGTCGAGTCCGCCAAACTGTTCTTAGGACACCTCCTGTCTCACGGGAGAGCCGGTAGGCCTATGGCGTGCGTACAAGTGGGTCATACGCTCTGGTGCAATGCCCTCCTGGATACTGGTTCAGATTACACAACATATATATATATATATATATATATATATATATATATATATATACATATATGTTGCCTGACATTTATATAATGTAAGGCAACGTCCACACCTATGCATTTTGGAGTAATCTTACAATAAGCATGTCAGGCATCATGTCAGATGTTATAGTGATCACTGACATTGAGTACACACTGCAGATGTTTTATTGGGCAAACGTGCCTCTGGAGATGAGCTACATATATGGATTACAGGTTTCCCAGTGTGATGAATAGACCGCTGAGAGCATCCTCCAGTGTAAAGGTCTTGACACGTGGATGAGATTTATTTAAGTGGGAACCATGAGTCTTCTGGGCTGATAAAAGGAAACATCATGAAAGCAGCTGGTTTCATTGTTTACAGCTTTACAGGTGGAATGAGCCTTTAGAGGCTTTATGGTTGGTCCCACACCAAATAAAAGCCAGGAACTCTTTTTGAGATATTCTTATTTGTATAAATATTGTGTGTGATTAACAGGTGTCTTGCATTCCAAGGAGAAGAAAAAACACTCCTAGAATTTTAGATTATAAAGAAAAATAATGTTATGGTATTACTTCATTTAAAAAATGAATTAAGTCATATCTGTCGTGTTTCAGCAATATTTTATTTTCTTGCCTTCAGGCTCATCCTTATTATTGCTTCCTACAAAAATAGTAAATAATTTTCCGAACTGATCTTTTGTTAATCGATCTTTATGAATTTATTTTGACTGAGTTTGATCAGTGAAATTTTGCGTAAAAAGATGATACATACAATCTGTTCATTATCGTCTCTTGAGCCGTATGTTGTTTTACAACCTTTTATTCGGGATCAAACCTCATTCATGACACCACATTTTTATCCTCTGTCACCTTTCACAGCAAACACCCAGTTAGAAACAGATCCCACGAGTCCTCCCTGTCTCCCCGTCTCTCCTGCTTTCTGTTACCGGGACACTTTTCACCACTCTTTCTCAGCGCTGCCACCTCTCTTTCTCTCCAAATGGATGTGTCCCTCAGACCATGAGTCTGTTTTGACGGCATTGCATTCTTCCTGCGGCTTGTCAACTTTGACGTTACCCCCCATCCATCACTGCCCGCCGCGGCACCTATATGCATTAAATATCGAGCTCCGTGGAAGGGAAGAGTCACACGGTACGCTCACTTGGCAGGTCTGAAGGGAATCTCCCCATCTGATGATCAAGCTCAGTTCTCATTCTGTGTTGGCTGGGACGATTGTTGAAGCAGAGAGAAGCAGTTATAGCGAAGGTTTCATTATTTCCCTAATGTGAAAGCACAGCGGGAGCATGTGTATGTTTTATAACAGCAGAACGGCAACAATATATATGCAGACGCGTGCATTTACCCATGTACATGCATGAACAAATATCATCTGCAAACACTTTTTTTTCATCTTCATATATGCAAACACACCTAGCTTAATGCATTTAGCATGCAAATGACAGCAGAAGTGGGAAGAAGAAAAGGGAAACAGTTCCCATTGGATTTTCACGACTGAGTGGTGAAAACACTTCACATCTGAACACCATCAAAGGAAAACATCTTTGAATTAGCAAGCAAAAGGTGAAAATGCAGCGCTTTGTATTCTTCAAACAGCCTCTCGTACGTTCCCACGCTTACGACGCTCCTCGGCGTGGCTCGATAATTGAGCTATCAAGTTGGGATTTTGATCCGTGCACATCCAGGCTTATGCAACAGGCGGTTTAACTGTTGACACATCTGCACATCTCCCTCTGTTGTGCTTTCACCCATTAAAAATGTACGGAAATCCTGCCAATTTCAGAATTGCCGGCTTTTCCATGTGTGCACAGAAGAAGACTGTGGCATTCTTGACAGTTTAGTATTACATATTTAGTATTTAGGAAAGGTCCCAGGGTCATAATGTAATACCGTTGGGAGAATGTCAGCTGTCAAGCACAGCGAAGGGGGTGGAAGTTGAAGGAAGTGTGATCAATGTGATGGCAGCTGTGGAGGAACTGCTCCTTCATAATGTGAACAGGTGACCTCCAACGGATGAAGTGGTTGAGTCCACGGTGTTTAATTTCTACATTTACACATATATTTGTCTCACGTTTGTCTATTATGGGTTTACGGTGAGGTGACAGAAGCTGCTGAAGCTCTAAGCTGCCTGGAGGTTGAATGGATGCATGATGAGTTAACGCTCCATGGTCCTCGCCAAGTAATAATATCCTAATCTATCCTCCATCACTCTGACATAATTTACTCATTCCCAATTTAAGCATGAGTGGTGATGTATGTGGAGGCACAGCCTCATAAATTACTGGGGAAAATTGATAGATTCATTACAGAGGTAATGATTGGCGTATAGAGACAAAATCCTTTCAGTAATAATGTCTTAGTTTTTATTATTGACTTCTGTGAAAAAGTAAGGTCTGATTCTAAAGAGCTTCTGCATGTTAGGTCTGAAGTGTACTTGCTTTTAACGATGCGTGTGCGTGTTAAAAATGGCTGCCTCGTGTAACTTGCATTTATTTGAATCGTCGTTTGTGCCCATCCCCTGAAATTAACACGACACGTTCAAACGCAAACAAGTCACCAGTAGGCGGAGTTGACAAAATGAGTGAAACACACTCGCCATGTTAAATCGGTCTCAGGTTCAGAGGTCTTTCATGCGATCTACTATACAGCTGCCGTGATCTCAAAATTAACCAGTTAATGATCTTGATGCCATGTTTGTTTTGGTTATACCCTACAAACCCAGGACTTTATCTGGTCTGAGTTCTCTACTGAGCCCCTAGTGGAACACTCCAGTACTACGTGCAGTGCAGCAGCGTGTGCATGATTTTTCAACCTGCTGCCTGCATCAGCGCGAGGTTAAAAATCAACTATATTCCAGGCCTCGGGGTGATAGATTTCGGATTCATTTATAGGTTTTCTGAGTAAATGGCTCTCCAAAATGTACATACAAAGAAACTCCGGTGTTCTAAACAGTTTGAAGACAGATGCAGTCTTTTCTGATCCTCTTCTCTAATAAAGGCATAAACTACAGATGCGTTAGCCTCTAAAGGCACAGGCGGAGTAAAATGTGCAAAGGTCATTGTCACATAAACTCAAACTTACCCTGAAATATCAAAATGTGTGGCCTTAAAACGCCTTTTTTGATGCAGTAGTGTATTACTACATAGTGAAAATATAAATACCTACCTGAGTACTCAAGTACTCATTTTTTATACGTTGTATAATATTGTATTTATTTATTGTCCCAACATCTTTTGCTCTTAATTTAGGTGTGTGTGTGTGTGTGTGTAATGGGAATGAGGGTGATGTGGGGTCAATTTAATCTATAAGGCACTTTGAGCTGCATTAACTGTATGAAAAGTGCCTTTAAGTTTAGGTTCATGCAATAAAAACCTAAACCATTTCATTAAAACAAAGGAAACAAAACCCTCGTTTGGTCATCAGACATCAGGTGTGCCCTGTCGGTATGCATCAGTGGGATTGTGACAACTGTGGCACCTGATTAAAACTGAAAATGTCAGAGGAAAACAGGGCCGTCTGGTGTCTGCAGCGGTTCCATTTACCATTAGAATATATTTGAGTAAATGTTGGCTGAAGTTCAGAAGTGGGAGTTGGTCAACCTCCCATTTTTGCCCACTAATATCAAGACATTGTTCTCATAACTTGGCTGCTCTAGATAATAGACTGAGCCCTCTTTTATGGATCGTCCCCAACAGTTACAGCAGTGATCTTTAAAGCTGAATGTCAAATGAGCCAGAAGCTCATTTTCCATTTTTCCACAATTATCTCAGCTCCACATAAAAGGAAATTGAGTCTTTTCTTCCTAAAATGTATTTAACTTTGTTTGAAGAAAACAAAAGATGAGAAAAACAAGTCGTATCCATCAAGCTGTGATTCATGAAAACAGATTGACTTGTTCTTTTGATTATTTTTGGGGACGGAGGTGTGGAGTGAAGAACGAACCAACGAATGACGGCTT
Source organism: Nothobranchius furzeri (assembly GCF_043380555.1). Classification (NCBI taxonomy): domain Eukaryota; kingdom Metazoa; phylum Chordata; class Actinopteri; order Cyprinodontiformes; family Nothobranchiidae; genus Nothobranchius; species Nothobranchius furzeri. The sequence goes on along the minus strand of NC_091751.1, from coordinate 60,024,824 downwards.
TATGTACCATAATGAGCGTGTTGCTCCGGCCTGTTGCTGTAAATCAGAAGCTGAGCCAAAGCAAAGCTCTGGATTTTCTGATCTCTCTGTATTCAGTCAATTTCCTTTGGTTGGAAGATTTGGATCATGTAAAAAAAAAGATCTTAGATGAAAAGTTCTGAATATAAAGTTGCTCTGGCAACCAGTTGGACCAACCTTCATGATCCTAAATGGCGAGTTCCATCATTGTGAAGGATTAGACTAAAAGGGAGTTGGCTGAATATGTTCTCACATCTTGCAGGTTTCCAGTCACATCCCACTGGGACATGGCAACTACAGAGTAGACCCAGTACTTGTTAGAAAGATGATTTTCTCTCTCTGGACTGCATCACTTTGGATCCCTCGAAGGAGCAGGAGAGTGTCACAGGAAAAAGAGATGTCTGGGTTCTCCCTCCTGAATCTCTCACTTCCATCACGTGGCCTTGGATAAGTGGAATAAAATAGATGGGATGGATTACCTCAGTGCTGTGAAGCAAGGTAGACAAATCAGGGAAATCATACAGATGTAGCTTGCTGCTTGGCCATTCGGAAACAAGGTTGACAGTGATGGCTTCGCTGATGGCGTTTTCTTTTTTGATTATCAACAAAACTGCTCCTTCAATGGTTTCAGTTTAAGACGGAATCCCTAAAACACCACCGGGAAAAGGAATTCTCACTCGTATTGCCACACACAACACTAATATGGAAAATGTGTGTTGCTGGGATTTATTTGACTCAATAGACAATTAAAGAAGATTAAAAAAAAACAAGCATTTGTAAAAAAAAAGACACCAGAGGTGGCTTCTTATGACCCTCCTACCTTTGGAGGCTGCTTTGTGAGAAAGATCGGCAGCATGTCTGACAGTTAAAGGAGTTCAAATATTTGACACTCGAGTGAATCGTTCTTTCATGTCTGTCACAGAGGTGTAGCTCTGAAGAGGGTTGTCATTGCAAGTCCTTGTCACACACACACACACACACACACACACACACACACACACACACACACACACACACACACACACACACACACACACACAAAGAGGCTGGTGGAACAATGCAGTCCTCTAGCTATGAATTATGTCAACCACTGAGTTGTTTTTCATTTAAATTAGCCGCTCCTCTTTTAGTAAACCAGCCTATTACAGTTCCTGGTTATCTGTGATGTTTTTGTAATTGGAAACTAAATTGTTCTCCCCTAGTATGAAATTGCTTTAAAGCCTAAGTGGATTTTATTAATACCACATGCTTGGAGGTGAAATTAAAATGCAACAGAAATGTAACCTCGTTGCTTGTGTGTTCTCATCAGAAGTTAAATGTTTGTGCACGCATCTCGTTTCGGGATCTTCTGTACAAAATGCGGCGTTTGGATTGAAAAACTTTAGGGATAATTTATGAAACACGTTTTAGAAAAAAAGCAAACTAACAGCTTTATAATTTGCATTTAAAAGAAAAAAATGTCTTCCTTTACCTTTTTCAGTACAGACATAAACTTGTAGAAAAACAGACATTGTGCTTTATTTACGCAGCAGTTAGTAACCTTAAGTAAACTCCTCCAGTAAATCCACTCCTGAAAGTTTGTGATGTCCATGCTGTGCAGCCTCAGCTAGCCCTGCAGGAAGCTGTATACCTGTAATGATGTATCTGAAACCACTCCAGCAGACTGTTTCCTGTTCTTTACTTGTCCATAACTCCCTCTTGGTCTGTTGTTCCTTGCCCTCCATCACCATCCTGACATATAGTCTTTCTTCTTCCTCCTTAATCCATTTTTTGTCTCCTTGTCTACCCCCCCTCCTGCCCCATCACCTCTATTTCCATATGGCTAAGCTGTGGCCTCAAGGCCTTCAATACCCTGTTGTTGTGCGATGGCCACTCCTTTGGACCTGGCGCCACTTTAGGATTAACGTTATCTCCATCTCTGTCACTTCCTTATCTGTTTTCCAGACTCTTGAAATAAAGCCTGACCAGGCGTGTGATGTACTTCAGATTACCGGAGGCGGGAGGCAGGTATGGAAATCCTCTGCCGATTAGATGCCCTTCCTCAGTCTGAGGGGGATGTGCACCGACTGCTGCCAAGCATCTTAGAGATACACTGATGCACTTTAAATCTCAGAAGAAAAGGGGAAGTTTGCCTGCTTTGATTTTCTTCTTCACTTTCAATACTTCTTTTGATAGAATACCTTATTTAGAGTTTTTTTTGGTAAAACTTTATATTAAATGGCATTATTGAGATAGACACCAACATAATAGACATAAAAGCATCTCAGAGCAAGCAGTGAATTACTAATTACTAAGTGCACCAGAAAGACAAGTCAGGATTACTTTGCAGAGTTTATTTTGAAGGTATTGTGTTTAGTCTGGCGTTTTATTTTTCAGTACTGCATGAGGCCACATGTTTTGGCACTTTTACTAGAAAAAATTATTTTATTGAATATTGCTATCAGAAAGCCAGATAAAACAAGTGGAACAAAAAAGATAATAAATTCTCATGTTCAATTTCTCCATTTTAATAAAGGGCACACATCATGCATTTGTGTAATTTAGTGATTTAGCGCCAAAAACAGATTTTTGTTGCAAAGTGAAAAGCTAATGTAGCTTGTGTTGTATTAAATTTGAAACCCTACATTTTGTTCTTATTTGGTTCAGATTAATAAATTAAACTTGAGCAAACAGTGTTTAATTTACACCCAGAAAAGCACAACAAAACCAATAAATAAATAAATAAATAAATAAAACAATCAAGATGCTACTTGGTTAAAGAACTAAAGACAGTTTTGACGCATATGTTGAAGCTACATGGGGCTGATCTGCCCTCTAGTGGCTGACTGCAGTATAAGTCATTAGTCCCGCCCCTCCACCCAAACTGATGAGACATTTTCTGACTAAAATTATACCTATTAGTTATTATTTTGAAGTTTTAATAAAGTAACACAAGTTTAATGCAAAATTTCTGGCTTCAAAAACACATCAATGGCTGTAAATGTGTTCTTTTGGCTTAAGATTTAAACAACACTAACGGGTGGAGAACTTTGGTTGAGTTATTTTAAAGTCCCAATGTGTGGAAAAATGACTGGCTTAAAAAGCGCAGTATCTCATCAACGACTTTTAGCTTTGAATTTAGTGATCAGTTCAGTTCTTTTAATTTGTTTTCTGTTCTGAAGTTTATCTAAATATGTGCTGAGTAGGGATGAGCGAGTACACCACTATCTATATCTGTATCTGTTCAACCATCTATAAATGATCTGTATCTGTACTCGGAGTGGGCGTGGCCTAACCCGGAAGTGGGTGTAGTTTAACCGGAAGTGGGTGCGGTTTACATCAATACATTATTTTAAGTCTGAAATTGTTATGGATTGATCAGAAGTTGCTATGTGTATTGTTTATTTGAAAACTATTCACAGAGCAGCCTCAGAATTGAGACAAAATATGTTTGATCACAATAGTAAAGGAACTATTACAGAACAAGTGTTTCAATAAAATCAGAACATCAATATTTAAGTGCATGAATTAATACATACATACAGAGAGAGAGAGAGAGAGAGAGAGAGAGAGAGAGAGAGAGAGAGAGAGAGAGAGAGAGAGAGAGAGAGAGAGAGAGAGAGAGAGAGAGAGAGAGAGAGAGAGAGAGAGAGAGAGAGAGAGAGAGAGAGAGAGAGAGAGAGAGAGAGAGAGAGAGAGAGAGAGAGAGAGAGAGAGAGAGAGAGAGAGAGAGAGAGAGAGGAAGAAAACAAAACCCGACCGGAGCGGAGGCACCACGGCACCATGTATATATATATATATATATATATATATATATATATATATATATATATATATATATATATATATATATATATATATATATGGTTTTAGACCTAATCAACGCTCAACTTTATCTTTTTTATTTATTTATTTGGTCTGATTGAGGGGATCCATTATGAAGGCCTGAGGATTGGGTCTGCTTTTTGCAGATGACATGGTCCCGTTCATCAGAACACGATCTCTAGCTTTCACTGGAGCGGTTCGCAGCCAAGTGTGAAGCTGCTGTGATGAGAGTCTGCTCCTCTAAATCCAAGGCCATGGTCTTGAATCGGAAAAGGGTAGAATGCCTTCTCCAGGTCAGGGATGAGGTCTTGCTTTAAGTGAAGGAGTTTAAGTATCTCAGGGACTTGTTCACAAGTGAGAGAAAGATGGAGTATGAGATCGATAGGTGTATTGGTGCTGCGTCTGCGGTGATGCGGGCGTTGTACCAGTCTGTCGTGGTGAAGAGAGAGATGAGTCAGAAGGCAAAGATCTTGATTTACCAGTTGATCTACACTCCTACCCTCACATGTGGTCACGAGCTTTGGATAGTGACTGAAAGAATGAGATCATGGATACAAGCAGCTGAAATTAGTTTTCTCTGCAGGGTGTCTGGGCTCTCCCTTAGAGATAGGGTGAGGGGCCCGGAGTAGATCTGCTGCTCTTACACATACAGAGGATCCATTTGAGGTGGCTCAAGCATCTAGTTAGGATGCCTCCTAGACGCCTCCCTGGTGAGGTTTTCCAGCCACGTCCAATCGGGAGGAGACCTAAAGGAAGACCCAGGACACGCTGGAGGGACTATGTCTCTTGGATGGCCAGGGAACACCTTAGGATTCCCCCGGAGGAGCTGGCTCAAGTGGCTTGGGAGAGGGAAGTCTGGGCCTCTCTGCTTAGGCTGCTGCCGTCACGACCCGACCTCGAATAAGCAGAAGACAATGGATGGATGGTCTGATTGCATTGGTGAAAATCATTTTGCAAAATTGTAAAAAGGATCACAGTTGGTCATCATGCACACCTATTTAAAAGTGCACGTTGTGTCAGAAAGCATTTTTATCATAGAGCATTTCTGTGGGAATAAAAATACTATTACAGGATCCACACATGGGTATGGGTATGATACTACACAGGCTCCTCCCCCTTGAGAGCAAACATCACTGTTAAACACATCAATTATAAAAACAGCTGCTAATGTAAACAAAGGGTTTCTTTGTACTTGTTGACCACATAACAGACTTCACAAGTAACTGTATCCATTTACAGGTAATAGAACCAGGTCAGAACTTTTAACCTTCACTTCTCACATCGTGTTTTTCACTGACCTTTTTGTTATAGACCGTGCTGCTCGAAAGGTTCTGCAGCTTGTGAGGAAACAATAGGAACAAACCCCTTAAAGTAGAGGCAAAACTGTGTGTAGCCTCTTAAAAATGGTTTCTGTAATTTGAAAAATTACTTTTAACAATAATGTACTTTACAATATAGGTGTGTCAATTTAGAATTCCTCTGAGAGATTACCTTTTTTCCTCTAAGTTTGTGATTAAATGAAAAAGCACACCCACACACACCCACACCTATATATATACATATATATATATATATTAGGGCTGGGGGTAAACGATTATTTTTAAAACGATTATTCTGACGATTATTTTATCGAATAGTCGACTATTCTAATGACTATTTAGAAAACTAATCTAATGATTATTTTTCTATTGCACAATTAACAAAAACCAGAAAATCTCAAATAAATTCCTCAAAAAAATTGATAAATTCTTACTGTAAGAGAATAAACACTACAGGCCTTCCATTTTGTATAACACTGCGTTTATTGTGTTGGTTGGTTATGTTCTGATGACGTGTAGATCTTGGGAGTGCAGGCTGCTGCCTGAGAGGTGGTAGAAGATGGAGTGTCTCCATACTGCTTTGTTTTGGTCACTTATGTGCGTGAGGCGAGTGGTGTTACGGGTTAAACCAAACTCAGGTGATATTTTACACTAAACCGAAAACCCACAACACTCTAAATGTAATAAAAGGGAGATCTACACCACAAAAAAGATGAACTCTAAACCAAAACGTAACAGCTTATCCCAACGCAAGAAGCTGTTAGCGAAGATGCTAACAGTAGCTTTACCAACGTTAAGTTCAAGTTACCAAGTTTAAATAAACCAAAAACACCCAGCAGCAAACAGACCAGCACAGAGGAGAGACTGCTACCACCAAAACAGCTCTCCTCATGTCTGAAAGAAGCTCCTTTATTAAGGGAGAAGCGCTCCCGGTGATTTTCTACATCTGCGATAGACACGAAGCAGCGCATCTGACCCCGGAAGTTGTTGTCCGTTGCCGGGAGACGAAGGGGCAAAACAGGAAAATAATCTAGTAGTGGACGGACATTGTTCCGGGTCTTCGGTATTTGGCGGAGATGTTAGTGAAGGCGGAGAAGAGGGCGAACTAGAGGAAAAACGGGCAGATTCCTCCTCTATTTACAAACTCCTGGGGATGCAACAAGTGGGCGCGGTGCGTCGACTTCCGGATCTGACGTCGACAAATTTTTAGAATCGAGCCGTCGACTTCGTCGAGGCTTCGCTACAGCCCTAATATATATATATATATATATATATATATATATATATATATATATATATATATATATATATATATATATATGCATTCATTGAATACAGATAGATATAATGTTGTTTCGGTTCAGGTTGTGTGGATTGGACCAATAAGGCATGCAGTGATGTTAAAGTATAGACCTAGACATCCCATTAGATGGTTTACACATTTCTTTAAAAAAAGTAAAACAACCTGCTGCGGATGGCATAAAACAGGTCTTCTGTACAAAGTCCAAGTTCTCCGTCACTCTGACTTTGGTTTCACATCATGAAAATTTATAGTTCCAGCCATTGCCTGTCCCGTAAGTCTTCAGCACGATTTATGCGACCCATTTTTTTAAGTTGTCGATGAAGAAAAAGGAAACAGCAGAAGACAAATAAGCTGGTGGAAACTGGAAAGTCAGAGGCGGAGAGGGTGAGAGAGGGGTGACAGAAGGATTTAGTATCTAAACTTAGGACCAACATATTCAGGTGTTCTTTGCACATATGTCACACAGAGAACAGGAATATATACATTTATTTATTTAAACCTAGGTTTTCTCTTCCGGCTGGCTATATGACTCATCCACCTGTCCTGCTTCACCTACAGGTAGACATCTGCCTCTGTGGGATTAAGCAGAACGAAGAGTGCGATTAAATGGCTTTGGCCACTGTCTTCTAATGCATCTTAATAGATTTCACAAGTGTTTTCCTTCTTTCCATTTAGGGCAAAACCTGACTCATCCTTGAGCCTGTAAAGTAGCCACTGACGCAAATCGAATGGTGGGATTGTCAGGAAAAGAGACGACTACTGCAGCTCTCAGAAATGCTGAAATAATGTCAAAAATAGGACAAAAATCACGTTATCTAATTTGTCAAATAACAGCGCCCAAGCTCCCTCTTCTTTCAGATCTGTAAATAAAAAACTACCGTTCAAAAGAAAATTAGTTGGAGATTACAGAGTGCTCATGAGCAACTAAAAAGCAAATAACATGTGCAAATATTGGATTAAATGCATCATTTTGAGATTTGAGCATTCACAATGACAGAATAAATGCTCCGACCTGTACAAGCAGTTACATTCATTTATTCCAACTAAAAGTAAAATCAAAAGTTAAAATAACTTTGGAATAAAAACCCTGTCATCTTCAACCTCACACTTATAAGAATTCAAGCATTCAAATTATAAAACTAATAAATCGCAAAAAAATAAACCCACAATGATCTGATAACGCTGTGATTTTCACTAAAATGACATTTTCTCTCATTTAAAGAGGTTACCTTGAGAGGTGATCTTGGATGTGTTCAGAGCTGCTGCTTTATGTTTACGGCATAACTGTGGATGTGAAGTTAACTGTTTGATTTACACTCCAAGATAATCACTGCAGAAAGTGTTTTTCTGTCATAAAAAGTTTTATTTTTCTTGAAATCTTCAGCTGACTGTTTATAGACAGTTTTTCAGTACATTTCTGATGATCGAATGCTTCAAAGTAGCTAAAATCAGGTGATTATGCACAATCTCTCTGCTCTCCATAGTCCACAGAAAAACAAGCCTTATTACTAAAGTTGCAGTGAGAAATCCACATAGCCTTCCTTTGAAAAAAAAAAAGATCAAAAATGCAACCAAAATTAAATTCATTTGTACTGCAGTACTCATCATAGATTATTTACAAAGGAATCATTTTTAATCACAATAAGCAGAAAATGCCTCATTTCAGAAACAGAAAATAAAAAAGGAAGAAAAAACCAAGAGGCTCAGTAATAATAGAGAAGATAATTAAACCCCCTTTGTCGTTGGCGGGCGGAATAAAGCATTATTGTTGCAGCAAAGATCCTTAACTAGCCGCATGTCAGCGTCAGACTTGCTGAAAGGTCAGCCTATTGTGTGAAATTAGCAAAGACAGAAAGGTCATTGAGATTGTTTCTGGCTAATAGATAAGACCCGGGGTCTTAATGGGTTCATGTTTGGCCTTTTATCTGTGCAGGATAGCGCACCAGAGCTAGCCTTTTTGTTTCCAGCAAACCTACACACACACACACACACACACACACACACACACACACACACACACACACACACACACACACACACACACACACACAGTGAAGAATTACAGTCACTCAAAGCGTATAAAGAAAGAAAGATGAGTTTCTGAGTCTGATGTCGAAAAGTTATTGAAATACTAATTGTTATGCATCGTAAATGTGTGTGTGTGTGTGTGTGTGTGTGTGTGTGTCCCTGATTGAAATTGGAAGGCTTCAGGCAGAAAAACATAAAGGTGTTGTCAAACAGTTATAACTTCTAAGATAACCCATTTATTATCTTTACAAAAGCACTCTAAAATGGGAATGGCTACATCTTTAAAGGTGCACAGACCTGTGCTAACACCAGATGCGCTTCCCCATCTGGTCTTACAATAAACCCCCATGTGCATTCTGAGTGACCACTTGAGCGTGGGTCACGCTCCACATGCAAATAAACAGGAAGCCTATGTCAAACACTCAGCTGTTGACCAAGCAACAAACCCATCAGCAGTGCAGCTGAACAGCCTCATTATTCTGACATT